>NC_071534.1:71827677-72127677 GCF_026979565.1 Vidua chalybeata
GTCAGTTTGGGGCGCAGTTTGAGGTGTAAGTTTGGGGTGCATTTTGGGGTTCAGGCCCCCCAACCACTCCCCAATGCTCAGAGGGGCAGCAGCTGTTCAAGATGCAGATTTGGGGGGCATGCCGGGGTTCAGGTTTGGGATGTCAGTTCGGGGTGTCAGTTTGGGGTGCAGATTTGGGGTACAGGTTCGGGGCGCAGCTTGAGCTGTAAGTTTGGGGTGCATTTTGGGGTTCAGGCCCCCCAACCACTCCCCAATGCTCAGAGGGGCAGCAGCTGTTCAAGGTGCAGGTTTGGGGTGCAGGTTTGGGCTGCAGGTTTGGGCTCAGTTTGGGGTGCAGGTTTGGGGTGCAGGTTCGGGGCGCAGTTTGGGGTGCCGGTTGTTTTGGGGTTCACCCCGCTGCCCCCCAGCGCTCGGAGCGGCAGCGGCTGTTCAAGGCGGCGGCCGAGAAGCACCAGCAGCTCTATCGCCTCGCCATGACGGGCGCGGGCATCGACCGCCACCTCTTCTGCCTCTACCTGATGTCGCGGTACCTGGGCACGCAGAGCCCCTTCCTGGCCAAGGTCAGCGCGGCGGCCACACGGGACGGGGACACGGGACGGGGACAAGGGACGGGGACAGGGATGGGGACACGGGACGGGGACAGGGGACAGGGATAGGGGACACGGGACGGGGACACGGGATGGGGACACGGGACGGGGACAGGGGATGGGGACACGGGACGGGGACACGGGATGGAGACAAGGGACGGGGACAGGGGATGGAGATACGGGATGGGGACACGGGATGGAGACAAGGGACGGGGACACGGGATGGGGACACGGGATGGGGACACGGGACGGGGACACGGGATGGGGACACGGGACGGGGACAGGGGACAGGGATAGGGGACACGGGACGGGGACACGGGATGGGGACAGGGGACGGGAACAGGGATGGGGACACGGGACGGGGACAGGGGATGGGGACACGGGACGGGGACAGGGGACAGGGATAGGGGACACGGGACGGGGACACGGGATGGGGACAGGGGACGGGGAACAGGGGATGGGGACACGGGACGGGGACAGGGGACAGGGATAGGGGACACGGGACGGGGACAGGGGATGGGGACACGGGACGGGGACACGGGATGGGGACACGGGACGGGGACACGGGATGGAGACAAGGGACGGGGACACGGGATGGGGACACGGGATGGGGACAGGGGACAGGGATAGGGGACACGGGACGGGGACACGGGATGGGGACAGGGGACGGGGACACGGGACGGGGACACGGGATGGGGACAGGGGACAGGGATGGGGACACGGGACGGGGACACGGGACGGGGACACGGGATGGGGACAGGGGACGGGGACACGGGACGGGGACATGAGACGGGGACAGGGGATGGGGACAGGGGACAGGGGCATGGGGGACAAGGGACGGGGACACGGGACAGGGACAGGGGATGGGGACAAGGGACGGGGACACGGGATGGGGACAGGGGATGGGGACACGGGACGGGGATGGGGACAAGGGACGGGGACAGGGGATGGGGACAAGGGATGGGGACAGGGGACGGGGACACGGGGGGAGCAACACACGGGACACTGAGGGACACGGGACACGAAGGGGACACGGGACAGGGACACGAGGGGGCAGTGTGGGAGCAGCACATGAGGGTGGCACTGAGGGACGCGGCGGGGACAGGCGGGGACGCGGAGGGGGAGCATGGGAGGACTCGAGGGGCACGGGGGTGACACAGGACACGGGTGGGAGCACGGGGGGAGCAGCGCGCCCGGCACTGAGGGACACGGGACAGGGACACGAGGGGGACGGGCGGGGGGCACGGGGGGGAGCACACGGGAGCCACAGAGGGGACACGGGGGACACGGCAAGCGGGGGGACACGGAGGGGCACGGGAGGGCACAGCGGGGTACAAGGGGGGCACTGCCACCCACCCTGCTGTCACCACACGTGGAGTCCCGCTCTGGCACTGGGGTGTCCTGGGGCACAGTGGGGCACAGTGGGGTGCAGCGGGGTTCCCCGGGGTGCCATGGGGTGCAGTGGGGTGCCATGGGGTTCCTCGGGGTGCCATGGGCTGCCTTGGGGTGCCGTGGGGTGCAGTGGGGTGCCATGGGGTGCAGTGGGGTGCCATGGGGTTGCCGTGGGGCGCAGTGGGGTTCCCCGGGGTGCCGTGGGGTGCCGTGGGGCGCAGTGGGGTTCCCCGGGGTGCCGTGGGGCGCCCTGGGGTGCAGTGAGTGGCCCCGCAGGTGCTGTCAGAGCCCTGGCGCCTCTCCACCAGCCAGACCCCGCAGCAGCAGCTCAGGATGTTCGACCTCAACAAATTCCCCGACCACGTCTCCAGCGGCGGCGGCTTCGGCCCCGTGAGCACCGGGGGGGGCCGGGAGGGGGGCAGCGGGGTGCGGGGGTGGCTGTGGGGTCTGTACTGCGCCCCCCCACACCGGGAACCCCCAGCCCCACGTGGGTGAGCCAGGGGGCTTCAGCCCAACCCCGGAGCGCGGGTGGGTGCCCCGGGTGGGCGCCCCGGGTGGGTGCCCCGGGTGGGTGACCCGGGTGGGTGACCCGGGTGGGTCCCAGGTGCCCCCAGGTGCCCCATGGCCCCTCGCCCCCCCGCAGGTGGCAGACGATGGTTATGGGGTGTCCTACATCATCGCCGGGGAGAACCTCATCACCTTCCACGTGTCCAGCAAGTTCTCCAGCCCCGAGACGGTGAGGGGGGCACGGGGGGTGCGGTGGGGGGCTCCCCGGGCAGGGGTGGGTGGGGGCTCTCCCAGAGCTGCAGTCGCTGTCCATGGGGTCACCTGTGGGGTCACCTGTGGGTCTGGGACAGCCCCTGACCCTGATCTTGACTCTGCTGCGCCCTGCCCCTCTCTGCTTCCTGTGGGACCCCACCCCACCCCAGCCCCCCCGGGTGGGACCCCCACCCCACTTGGGGTGCAGGCCGTGCTGGGCGTCCCGCAGCTCAGAGGGTGCCCCAGGGTGGGCATGGGGGGGTTCGGGTCTCACTTTGGGCATTCAGATCCCACCTTGGGGGGGGTCCGGGCCCCACCCTGGATGTTCAGATCCCACCCTGGGGGGGTTCGGATCCCGCTCGGGGGGCCGGGGTGCCACGCCGGGGGTCCGGGCGGGCTCTGAGGGGTGCTGCCCGCAGGACTCGCAGCGTTTCGGCCGCAACATCCGCCAGGCCATGCTGGACATCGCGGGGCTCTTCGACAAACCCCCCCCCGCGGCCGGGAAGTGACCGGGGGGTCCGCGGGGCTCCCCGGTTTTGGGGGGCCGGGGGTCGCTGCCCTGGACCCGCTCCCAATAAAGGCTCTTGGTGTGACCCCGCTGTGCCTCGGGGGTAGGACCCCCGGGGGCTTCCGTGGGGTGTCCGTGGGGTGCCAGGGCTCGATCCATGGGGCCTCCTCGGGGGGGGGCCCGGTGGGCACGGGCCAGGGCGCTGCCGAGGCATCAAAAGCACCATCGCTGGGGTGGGACCCCGGTGATCCGTGCCCAGCCCCATCCCGGTGGTCTGTGCCCATCCCCGGACCCGGAGCCATTCACATCCCGGTGATCCTGCCCATCCCCGGACCCGTGCCCGTCCCGGAGATCTGTGCCCATCCCCGTCCCGGTGATCCATGCCTGTCCCTGTCCCGGTGATCCGTGCCCGGCCCCGCGCCCATCCCCGTCCCAGTGATCCTTGCCCATCTCCAGATCCGCTCTCGTCCCGGTGATCCGTGCCCAGCCCCATCCCGGTGGTCTGTGCCCATCCCCGGACCCGGAGCCATTCACATCCCGGTGATCCTGCCCATCCCCGGACCCGTCCCCGTCCCGGTGATCCGTGTCTGGTCCCGTGTCCATCCCCATCCTGGTGATCCGTGCCGGTCCCCGTCCCGGTGATCCATGCCTGTCCCTGTCCCGGTGATCCGTGCCCGGCCCCGCGCCCATCCCCGTCCCGGTGATCCGTGCCCATCCCCGGATCCGCTCCCGTCCCGGTGATCCGTGTCTGGTCCTGTGCCCATCCCCATCCCGGTGCTCCGTGCCTGTCCCTGTCCCGGTGATCCGTGCTTGTCCCCGTCCCGGTGATCCGTGCCCGGCCCCATGCCTGTTCCCATCCTGGTGATCCGTGCCGGTCCCCGTCCTGGTGATCCATGCCCATCCCCATCCCGGTGATTCTTGCCCATCCCCGGATCCGCTCCCATCCCGGTGCTCCGTGCCCGGCCCCGCGCCCATCCCCATCCCGGTGATCCGTGCCCGTCCCCGGATCTGCTCCCGTCCCGGTGATCCGTGCCCATCCCCGTCCCAGTGATCCGTGTCTGGTCCCGTGCCCATCCCCATCCTGGTGATCCGTGTCTGTCCCTGTCCTGGTGATCTGTGCCCGGCCCCATGCCTGTTCCCATCCCGGTGATCCTTGCCCATCCCCGGATCCGCTCCCGTCCCGGTGCTCCGTGCCCGGCCCCGTGTCCATCCCCATCCCGGTGCTCCGTGCCTGTCCCTGTCCCGGTGATCCGTGCCCGGCCCCATGCCTGTTCCCATCCCGGTGCTCCGTGCCTGTCCCCGTCCCGGTGATCCGTGCCCGGCCCCGTCCCGGTGATCCTTGCCCATCCCCGGATCCACTCCAGTCCCGGTGCTCCGTGCCCGGCCCCGTGTCCATCCCCATCCCGGTGATCCGTGTCTGTCCCCGTCCCGGTGCTCCGTGCCCGGCCCCGTGTCCATCCCCATCCCGGTGCTCCGTGCCTGTCCCTGTCCCAGTGCTCCGTGCCCGGCCCCATCCCGGTGTTCCGTGCCCGGCCCCATCCCGGTGACGGGGGTGCGCAGCGGGGCACGGCGGCACGGACGGGCCCTGTGCAGAGCCCCTGGGCCGTGTCCGGCCCGGGGGTCGCCGCGCCCCGGGTGGCACCGCGCTGGCACCGTCCCCTCCCTCCCTCCCTCCCTCCCCGCCGCCACCGCACCCGCCCGGCGCCGCCAGCCCGGAGCCACCGGCGGGCGAGGGGCCAGACGGGGCACGGGGACCGGGGACACCCCGGGAGAGGGGACAGGGACTGGGGATACCCCGGGAGAGGGGACAGGGACTGGGGATACCCCGGGAGAGGGGACAGGACAGGGACAGGGGTCGGGGACACCCCGGGAGAGGGGCCGGGACAGGGACAGGGACCGGGGATACCCCGGGAGAGGGGACAGGACAGGGACAGGGGTCGGGGACACCCCGGGAGAGGGGACGGGACAGGGACAGGGACCGGGGATACCCTGGGAGAGGGGACAGGGACTGGGGATACCCCGGGAGAGGGGACAGGACAGGGACAGGGGTCGGGGACACCCCGGGAGAGGGGACAGGGACTGGGGATACCCCGGGAGAGGGGACAAGACAGGGACAGGGGTCGGGGATACTGCCGGGACTGGAGACCAGGGGCGACCCCCTCAGAAGGGACAGAGCCGGCACAGAGATGGGGGACATCCCCCGGTGAAGGGCCAGGCCGGGGACAGGGACGGAGACCCCGCCCCCGCGGGCATCCCCCTGCCTGGGGCGCGTCCCGTGGGGTCACTGTCACCCCCGGCACCGGGGCTGTGTCCTGCACCCCGACCCCATATCGGGGTGACATCCTGACCCCATATTGGGGTGACATCCCGCACCCCGACCCCATATCGGGGTGACATCCCGACCCCATATCGGGGTGACATCTCCCTCCCCGAACCCATATCAGGGTGACATCCCGCACCCCGACCCCATATGGGGGTGCCCGCTGTCCCCACGCTGGGGCTGTGTCCTCCCGGAGCCCCCCCGGCTCAGCCCCACGGCCGGGGGGTCTCGGAGCTGGCACTGAACTGTCCCGGTGCCGTGGGGACCCCGGGGCCACCGCTGGGCTCTGGGTGGGCTGTGCTGGGAGCCGGACCGCGAGTGGCGTCCGTGTCCCTCGGTCCGTGTCCCTCTGTCCGCGTCCCTCGGTCCGTGTCCCTCTGTCCGTGTCCCTCTGTCTGTCCCGCTGCCTGTCCCTCGGTCCGTGTCCCTCGGTCTGTGTCCCTCTGTCTTGTCCCTCTGCCTGTGTCCCTCGGTCTGTCCCTCACTCTGTCCCTCTGTCCGTGTCCCTCGGTCCGTGTCCCTCGGCCCGTGTCCCTCTGTCTGTCCGTGTCCCTCGGTCCGTGTCTCTCAGTCCCTGTCCCTCTGTCCGTGTCCCTCGGTCTGTCCCTCGGTCTGTCCCTAAGTCCATGTCCTTTGGTCTGTGTCCCTCTGTCTCTCAGTCCGTGTCCCTCTGTCCGTGTTCCTCTGTCTGTCTCTCAGTCTGTGTCCCTTGGTCTGTGTCCCTCTGTCTGTCCCTCGGTCCGTGTCCCTTGGTCCGTGTCCCTCTGTCTGTCCGTGTCCCTCGGTCCGTGTCCGCCGCAGCCGCGCCCTTATCAGATCCTTATCCCCCTCTCTTATCAGATCCCTTATCAGATCCCTCATCTGACCGCACCCCCCCGGCGCCTTCACCCCCCTGTCCCCACTCAGGGCGGGGGGCACCCCCGGGGATGGCCCCTGTGTCCCCCTGTGTCCCCTCCCATGTCCGTGCCCATCCTGGGGGGCTCACACGGAGCCGGGCCCGCGGCCCCACCCCCTGGGGGAGCCCCCAGGCCGGAGGGTGACCCCCATTCCCCGAGGGGTGACCCCAGAGCCCGCCAGGGACCCCCGGGTGCTGTCACGGCGACACCAACGCGCCCCGCGGTGCCCCCAGCGCAGCCCGCTGCCCCCGCGGGTCCCTGCCCCGGCACCCCAAGAGCGGGGGCAGCACCCGGAGGGCTCGGGGGGCCGGGGTGGGTGTGCGCGGCCCGGGGGGTGCCCAGGGGAGTGGCCCGGGTGGGTGCCAGCGTCACCCGTCCCTTTGATGCGGTGCCAGCGGCTCCACGAGCGGGTGCTCCCGGCCCGGCCCCCCCGCTCCCCACCCCCGCTCGGGCCTATAAAGGATTCGGGGCGGCCCTGCAGCTCAGCCGGGGCCGCTGCGGGAGCTGAGAGGTGCCGGGGGGTCCTGGGGGTGCCGGGGGGCTCGGGGGGTCCTGGGGGTGCCGGGGGCACCGGGGGGATCCGCGGGTGAATGTGCTGGGGGAGGTGGTGGGGTGGAAGGTGCGGGGTGGGTGCTGGGGCAGTGGGTGCTGGGGCAGTGGGTGCTGGGGCAGTGGGTGCTGGGGCAGTGGGTGCTGGGGCAGCAGTGGGTGCTGGGGCAGTGGGTGCTGGGGCAGCAGTGGGTGCTGGGGCAGCGGTGGGTGCTGCAGCAGTGGGTGCTGGGGCAGCAGTGGGTGCTGGGGCAGTGGGTGCTGGGGCAGCAGTGGGTGCTGGGGCAGTGGGTGCTGGGGCAGCAGTGGGTGCTGGGGCAGTGGGTGCTGGGGCAGCAGTGGGTGCTGGGGCAGTGGGTGCTGGGCCAGCAGTGGGTGCTGGGGCAGTGGGTGCTGGGGCAGTGGGTGCTGGGGCAGTGGGTGCTGGGGCAGCGGTGGGTGCTGCAGCAGTGGGTGCTGGGGCAGTGGGTGCTGGGGCAGTGGGTGCTGGGGCAGCGGTGGGTGCTGGGGCAGTGGGTGCTGGGGCAGTGGGTGCTGGGGCAGCAGTGGGTGCTGGGGCAGTGGGTGCTGGGCCAGCAGTGGGTGCTGGGGCAGCGGTGGGTGCTGGGGCAGTGGGTGCTGCAGCAGTGGGTGCTGGGGCAGTGGGTGCTGGGGCAGCGGTGGGTGCTGGGGCAGTGGTGCTGCAGCAGTGGGTGCTGGGGCAGTGGGTGCTGGGGCAGCGGGTGCTGGGGCAGCAGTGGGTGCTGGGGCAGCGGTGGGTGCTGGGGCAGTGGGTGCTGGGGCAGTGGGTGCTGCAGCAGTGGGTGCTGGGGCAGCGGTGGGTGCTGGGGCAGCAGTGGGTGCTGCAGCAGTGGGTGCTGGGGCAGTGGGTGCTGGGGCAGCGGGTGCTGGGGCAGCAGTGGGTGCTGGGGCAGCGGTGGGTGCTGGGGCAGCAGTGGGTGCTGGGGCAGTGGGTGCTGGGGCAGTGGGTGCTGGGGCAGCGGTGGGTGCCCGGCCGCCCCCCCGTCCCTGCACGCTCCCCCTTTGCAGGAAGGCTGAGGATGGGTCCTGCCACTTTCCTGGGGTTCTGCCTGCTGGGGTGCCTGGTGCTGTCCCCCTCCCTGCCGGGTGAGACCCCCCAAAATACACCCTGATCCCCTAAACTGCACCCTGATCCCCCAAACTGTGCCCTGATCTCCCAAACTGCGCCCTGATCTCCCAAACTGCACCCTGAAGCCCCAGCTGCACCCTGATCTCCCAAACTGCGCCCTGAGACCCCCAACTGCACCCTGATACCCCAAACTGCACCCTGAGACTCCCAGATTTCACACAGATCCCACACCCACACCCTGAGACCCCCTAAGTGCCCCCTGCCCACCCTCTGCTTCCCATTCCCATCCCTTTCCCCCAGCCCCTCAAACAGGGACGGCGGTGCCCTGGCCCCCCCCGCCCCCAAAGCCGCCCCCGCGGGGCCCCAGCTGGATTAGGGGGGTCGCGGTGACACCCCTGTCCCCCTCCCCAGGGGCTCAGGCCACCAGGTGTCCCCGGGGCTGGCTGTCCTTCGAGGGATACTGCTACGGCTACTTCGGGCAGCAGCTGAGCTGGAGGAGGGCTGAGGTGGGTGCTGGGAGGGAGGGGGGGGAATGGGGGGTTCCGGGGGTCCCCCGAACCCCCGGGACCCCCCTGCACGTGGCGCTGTCCCCAGGCGTGGTGCCAGGCCACCCGCGGGGGCCACCTGGCGTCCCTGCACAGCCCCGAGGAGCACCGGGCGCTCGCCGCCTTCCTCGCCCGGCGGCCGCGGCGGGGAGAGGACGACGAGGAGGGGGAGAAGGAGAAGGAGAGGGAGAGGGAGAGGGAGAAGGAGGACAGCGTCTGGATCGGGCTGCACCGGCGGGTGCGTGGCCTGGCTGTGCTGTGCCTGTGCCTGTCTGCCACACCCTGGTGTCCCACCCTGGTGTCCCCTGGCTGACCCCTGCCTGCAGCGCTACCTGCCCTGACCCCGCCCTGCCTCACCTTCGTGTCCCGTCCTGGTGCCCTGGTGTCCCTGCAGCGCTACCTGCCTGCTACGCGCGCTGTCACCTGTCCCCCCGTGCCCCCGGTGCCCCGGTGTCACCTGCGCGCCCCACCCCTGTCACAGCGCCAGGGCTGGCTCTGGGCTGACGGCTCCCCGCGGCACTACTGGGCCTGGGAGGGGGACGATGGCCCCAAGGGACATCCCTGCATCGCCCTGGAGGACTCGGCAGGTGAGGGGGGCCCTGGGGAGCCAGGGATGGGGACAACGGCCTGGGGGACAGCCCTGGGCCAGGAGGTCCCCGGGTCCAGGACAATGGCCCTGGGGACACAATGGAGGACTCAGCTGGTGAGGGGGACCCAAGGTTTGGGGGGTCAGGGGGTGCCAGGGAGGGTCAGAGGGGGGCAGGGAGGGACGGGGGAGGGGGTCAGGAGGTGTCAGAGAGGGACCCGGGTGTCCGGGGGGCTCTGGGGCTGTCAGAGTGTCCCCCGTGTCCCCTGTCCTAGCGCTGGCTCGTGTCCCCGCAGGGTTCATGGCCTGGGAGGGCGAGGCCTGTGGGGAGCGCAAACCCTTCATCTGCAAATACCCGGCCTAGGGGGGCCAGGGGCCCGCGGCCCCCACCCCATCTGCAGCCCCCCGACTCTGGGGCCTGACCCCCACCCTGCGCCCTGCCCCAAAACCCCCGTCCCAGACCCCAATCCCTGCCCCTGCTGCGCTGCCCCCCAAATCCCACCCCCTGCCCCCCCAATTGCACCTCCTGCCCCCCAAACCCCCATCCCAGACCCCAAACCCCTCTCCCAGTCCTGCCCCCACTGTCTTGCTCCCCAAATCCCACCTCCTGCCCTGACACTTCACATCCCTGCCCCACACTCTGCCCCCCAACCCTGTGTCCTGCCCCCCGAAGTCCCAGCCCCTGACCACCCCCTAAACCCCAGCCCCCAAATCCCATCCCAAACCCTGCCCCCAACCCACATCCTGTCCCGCTCAACCTCCTCCCCATACCCCTGTCCTGCACCCCACTTCCCACCCCCCCCACCCCTCACTGCACCCCCCAACCCCCAGACCACCCCCACCTCACACGCCCAGCCCCCCCCCCCGTACAGAGACCCCCCCCCCAATAAAGTGACCGAAGCACCGGGACCCCCCCGTGTCCCTTCGCTGTGTCTGCGTCCCACGGGTGACACCGACAGGGGACGGGGACCCTCAGCCCCGCGTGGCCCCCGAGATCCCCACAGGGGGTGGCGGGGGCTACGACCGGAGGTGTCCCCAAGAGAAGGGGTGTCCCCAAGAGAAGGGGTGTCCCCAAGGCAGCCCCTGGGGGTCTCAGCCAGTTTCTGTGTTCCCATGTCCCTCCGTGTCCTTGTGTCCCCATGTCCCCTCCTGTCCCCCCGTCCTTGTGTTCCTGTGTCTCCGTGCCCCTCCTGTCCTCTCCACGGGCTCCGGGGGGGGGCTCATATGTGGGGTTCTGGGGGGTCAGATATAGGGTCCGAGGGGTGCATCCATGGGGTGTTGGGTGCTGCATCTATGGGGTGCCAGGGCTGTGTCCGTGGGGTGCCAGGGGTGCACCCATGGGGCGAATTTTGGGGTGTATCCACGGCATGTACCCACGGGGTGCATTTTTGGGGTGCATCCATCGGGATGTACCCATGGAGTTTATTTTTGGGATGTATCCATAGGGGTGCTGGGGGGTCAATCCACGGGGTTTATTTTTGGGGTGCATCCAATGGGATGTACCCACTGTGGTGTATTTTTGGCATGTACCCATGGGCTGTATTTTTGGGGTGCATCCATCGGGATGTACCCATGGGCTGTATTTTTGGGGTGCATCCATCGGGATGTACCCACGGGGTGTATTTTTGGGGTGCATCCATTGGGAAGTGCCCATGGGGTGTATTTTTGGGATGCATCCATCGGGATGTACCCACGGGGTGCATTTTTGGGGTGCATCCATCGGGATGTACCCATGGGGTGTGTTTTTGGGGTGCATCCACGGGGTGTATTTTATTTTTGGGGTGCATCCACGGGGTGTATTTTATTTTTGGGGTGCATCCATGGGGTGTATTTTTGGGGTGCATCCATTGGGAAGTGCCCATGGGGTGTATTTTTGCGGTGCATCCATGGGGTGTATTTTATTTTTGGGGTGCATCCATGGGGTGTATTTTTGGGGTGCATCCATCGGGATGTACCCATGGGCTGTATTTTTCGGGATGTACCCATGGGGTGTTTTTGGGGTGCATCCATGGGGTGTATTTTATTTTTGGGGCGCATCCATCGGGATGTACCCGCGGGGTGCCGGGCTGTGTCCGTGGGGCTCCCGGCGTTCCATCCCCGGCGCTGTCGCCGTTGTCACCGCGGGGTGCTGAGCGCGGACTGGGGGTGACAAAGCGCTGGAGCCCCGCGGCCACTGTGACACCGCGGCCACCACGCCGCCGCTGCCGGCGCCCGCGGCCCCGCGGAGTCACTTGTCGCCAGGGCGCCGCTGCCACCAACAGCGCCATCACCGCATGCCGGCGCCTTTGCTGCCACCCCGCTCGCCCCGGGCAGCCGCGCTGGGGGCGCCCACGTCTCCCCCCGAGGCCGCCGGCCGAGGGGCCGAGCCTGAGGCCGAGGCGCCGCCAGCAGAACCCCCCATGTCAAACGACGGCTGGGTGGGCCCCTGGAGACCCCACCGGCCCCGGGGGCCCCTCTCGGCCGCGTACCGCAACCCCGGGCCCAAGTGCGGGATCCCCAGCGGCATCGGTGAGCGCGGGGCCGAGGGGTCCGCGGGGGACCGGAGCCGGGGGGGCCGAGTCCCATCGGGCCGCTGCCCGGCCCTCAGCAGAGACCTGCGCGACCCCTCCGGCCGCCGCGCCCCCGCCTACAGCTTCGGGATGAGGCTGGGGGGCCCCGAGGAGCCGCGCTCCCCCGGCCCCCAGTACCTGGTGCCCGCCGGCTTCACCGCCCGGGGCCGGGACCGCGGTCCCGCCTTCACCATGGGCGGCCGCTTCCACGAGCGGCGGGCCAGCAACACACCTGGGCCAGGTGAGTGAGGGGCGGCCGCCCCGGGGGCGGGACCCCCGCGCAGCGCCCGGAGCTCCCGGCGGCTGACCCCCGCTCGCCCCTTGCAGCGCATTATTCCCCCGAGCGGGCCAACAGGGTGACCCTGCCCTCGGCCCCCGCCTGCTCCATGAGGTCCCGCGGCCGCGGGGACAAACCCCCGCAGACGCCAGGTGAGAGGGGGGGGATATGAGGGGACCCCCGCGTCCCCCGGGGCTGGGACCCCGTCATCTCCCTGGGGCTGGGCTGGGACCTCCAACACCCCACCTGGGCTGGGATCCCCATCATTCCCCTGCGTTGGACTGGGCCGGGACCCCCTAATCTCCTGTGGGCTGGGCGGGGCACCCCATCTCCTCCTCGGGCTGGGATCCTCCATCCCCCTGGGCCAGACTGGGCTCCCCAACATCCCCTGGTTGGGCTGACGTGCCCAGCGCCCCGGGGCTGAGCCTTCCCTCCCCACCCGCGGGAGGGTGAAGGCCCGTGTCCCCCTGAGCCGTGTCCCCCCCGCCAGGCCCTGCCACCTACCAGCTGCCGCCCGTGGTGGGCCCGCGCCTGGTGAACAAGACATCGACCCCCCAGTACACCATGACAGGGCGAGGCCCCAGCATCTTCGACGACAAGAAAAAGGTGGGGGCTGGGGGGCCGGGAGAACGGGGGCCAGGGGGCTGGGGGGTCAGGTGCAAAGGGACTGGGGTGCTGCGGGACTGGGATCTGGGGTCTCAGGGTCCCGGGGGCTCGGGTGCCAGGAGTGTGGGGTGCCAGGGGTCCGTGGGGTTGGGGTACCAAGGGTGTGGTGTGCCAAGGGTCTGGGGAGGTTGGGGTATCAAGGAGTCTGTGGTGCCAAGAGTGTAGGGTGGAGGGGCTCTGGGTACCGAGGGTGTGGGGTACAGGCGTCTGTGGGGTGGCATCACCCGCCCCTCTCCCCGCAGACCCCAGGACCCAACAACTACGGCACCGTGGACACCAACCTGTACATGGCGCGGGCCCCCCGCTGCACCATAGTGGGGCGGACCCGCCCGCCCACGACCTCCAAAACGCCCAGCCCCAGCGACTACTACCCCAAGCAGGTGAGCGGGGACAGGGACAGGGCTGGGGGACAGGGACCCACTGCGCCTCTCCTTCACACCGCCTCTGTCCTCCCGCAGGACCAGAAACAAGGACAGACCTTCGGCGTGCGCCACTCGGAATGCGTGGTCCCCGTGATGGACTTGCACCTGTAGGGGAGCGGGGCCGTGGGTGACACTGTCAGCCTGTGACAAACATGAACTACAGCAGCACTCGCTCGCTCTCCTCCTGTCCCGCTGCGTCGCACGGGGGGCCGGGGGCTCCCCTAAAGCCCATCCTGAGGGAGACCCTGGCGAGGCTACGGAGGGGGACCCCGTGGTGGGGTGGGACGTGCCAGGCGTGAGGGATGTGCTACCAACCCTCTCCCTGCTCCAGTGCCATCCCATCCCATCCCATCCCATCCCATCCCACCCAGGACCTCGGGGCATGGGGGGCTCTGGGGACACCGCACAGGGAGGGGACATGCATCAGAGCCGCGCCTTGAGGACTCCTCCCGCTCTGTGGGGTCTGTGGGATGGGGAGGATCCCTGGCAGGGCATCACCTGCGAGTGTCCACGGCGAATGAGGGACCCGGGGGGCCACCCCTCGTGTCACCCCCCCGTGCCACCTCCGGGTCACCCCGCGCCGCGGCCTCTCTCGTGCCCCGCTCGTTGCCCCGGGCTCAGAGTCCGCGGGCCGGAGCCGCCTGTGGGCAGCGGGCACGGGGCACGGGGCCAGGCCGAGCACGGGGCCAGGCCGGGCACGGGCAGGTCCCGGCAGCTCCGGGGGAGGCGCGGCCGTGCGGGAAGCCGGGCGCGGCCGCGTGGGCCCGGGGTTGCGGCTCTGAGCAACCGGGGCGCGGCCGTGCGGGCTCGGGTGCCATCGGTGCCACTTCGGGGCGCCGGCCGGCCCAAATCGCGGTGCCAGCTGTCCCAAACCGGAGTGCCAGCTGTCCGGGACAGGGATGGACGCCCCGACCCCTCTGCCGACCCTGATCCGCAAGAAGCGGGACGGGGAGCGCCTGGAGGACGCCGAGATCCGGAGCTTCGTGCGCGGCGTCACCGAGGGCACCGCGCAGCAGGGACAGATCGGTGCGGGCGGGAGGGGTGCGGGGACACCCCGGCGGCGGGAGGGCAGCGGAGGGGGCGTGAGGGGCGACACGGCCGGGGACAAGCCAACGGGACGGGGACGTGGTGGGGAGCACGGGCAGAGCCGAGGGGACACGGGCACAGGGGGCGCCGGGGCAGGGGGGCGCCAGCAGTGGGAGGGAACAGCAATGGAAACCCCGGGATGTGCCGGGGGTCCTGGGCAGGCGACACGGCTGGGGGACCACCCTGGGAGAACAAGAGAGGGGCTCCAGGACATGGCAGAGGGTCACGGGCAGGGGACGCGGCTGGGCGGGGGTCCTGGGGAGGGCACTGAGGTGGCCCCGCGTGTCCCCGGGTGCCATGCAGGTGGCGTCTGTCTGCGGGGCACGGGTCAGGCTGGGAACAGGGGAGGGGAGCGGGGAGGTGACACGAGGCCGGCCGCCGTCACCGCAGGTGCCATGCTGATGGCCATCCGGCTGCGGGGCATGGACGCGGGTGAGACACTGGCCCTGACCCAGGCCATGGCCAGCTCAGGCCGGACGCTGGCCTGGCCGCCCGCCTGGCACGGGCTGGTGGTGGACAAGCACTCAACCGGTGGCGTTGGGGACAAGGTCAGCCTGGCCCTGGCCCCCGCGCTGGCCGCCTGCGGCTGCAAGGTGAGGGGGACCCGGGGGTGGGGCAGGGATTGGGGGGGTGCCCGGGCCCCTGCGCCCACCTGTGTCCCCCCCCCCAGGTGCCCATGATCAGCGGGCGCGGGCTGGGCCACACCGGGGGCACCCTGGACAAGCTGGAGGCCGTTCCCGGATTTCGCGTCTCCCAGAGCCCCGAGGAGGTGACGGACGGGGGGTGACGGGTGAGGGACGGGGGCACCACGGACACCCTCACACCCTGCAGGAACCGGGCTGGGCGGCTCCAGAAGGGTGGGGGGGTGACAGTGGGGTGATGACGGGGTCTCACTGGGGCGCCGGCGGGGTGTCCATGGGGTGTGGGGTGACAGTGGGGTGTCCAAGGGGTCCGAAGAGGGCGTGATGCCATGGGCTACTGATGGGGTACAGCCGCCAGCGGGTTCTGGGTTCTCGTGGGCTCCCAAAATGGTGCAGGAGAAGATGGGGGGTGGTGCCCTTGGGTTGTGTGGCTGTCACCGGGGTGTCGCCGGGGTGTCGCCGGGGTGCCACCGGGACACCGGTGCCCGCAGATGCAGCACATCCTGGCGCGGGTGGGCTGCTGCATCGTGGGGCAGAGCGCGGAGCTGGTGCCCGCGGACCGGGTGCTCTACGGGCTGCGCGACGTCACGGCCACCGTGGACAGCCTGCCCCTCATCACCGGTACGGGCACGCGGGGACACGGGGACCCGCGGGGCACGGGGAGGGGCGCGGGCGGTGACCCCCGCCGCCCGGCCCAGCCTCCATCCTCAGCAAGAAGGCGGCGGAGCGGCTCTCGGCGCTGGTGCTCGATGTCAAGTTCGGGGAGGCAGCTCTGTTCCCCACCCAGGAGAGCGCGCGGGAGCTGGCGCAGAGCCTGGTGAGAGCTCGGGGACCCCCGGGACCCCTGCCCGCTGTCCCCTCCCACTGTCCCTGTTCCTGCTGTCTCTGCCTGCCTGCTGTCCCGGGCCATTCCCGCTGTCCCTGCTCCTGCTCCTTCCCCTGGCTGTCCCTGTCCCCACGTGTGCCGTCTCTGTCCCTGCCTGCTGTCCCTTGTCCCTGTCTGTTCTCCTTCCCACTGCCCCTGCCTGTCCCTGCCCGCTGTCCCTGTCCCTGCTTGTCCCCATCCCTGCCCTGTCTCTGTCCCTGCCCACTGTCCCCGCCTGTTGTCCCTGCCCATCCCCATCCCTGCCCGCTGTCCCCGTCCTTGGCAGCTCTCCCCGCCCGCTGTCCCCGCCACCCCGGTGCGTGTCCCCGCGCAGGTGGAGGTGGGCGCACACCTGGGCATCCGCACCGCGGCCCTGCTGACCCGCATGGAGCAGCCGCTGGGCCGCGCCGTGGGCAACGCGCTCGAGGTGCTGGAGGCGCTGGAGTGCCTGGGGGGGGCCGGCCCCCCCGACCTGCGACACCTGGTCACCGCCCTGGGTCAGTGGGGTGACACGGGGGGACACGGGGGGACACGGGGGGACACGGGCAGGGGGCGGCCCCCCCGACCTGCGACACCTGGTCACCGCCCTGGGTCAGTGGGGTGACACGGGGGGACACGGGGGGACACGGGGTGACACGGGGGGATAAGGGAGGGGGCCAGGGTCTGCAGACACGCGTCCTGTGTCCAGTCCTGACCCCCCAATCCCGGGGTCCCCTCCCACACTCTCTGTCCCTTCCTAAGCCCCTCCTGGGGTCTCTGTCCCCCTCCCCTTCCCCCTGCCCCTCCTCCCTGTCCCGAGCAGGGGTGGGGGCGCAGAGGGGCAGTGGGGCAGGGTGTGGGGCTCCCCAGGAGTGGGGGTCCCTGTGGGGGTCCCAGCCCGTGTCCCGGTTTGGGGCGCAGGCGGGGTGCTGCTGTGGCAGTGCGGGATGGAGCAGGGGGCTGTGGGGCGGTGTTTGGGGTGAGGGGGGTCCCAGCCCGTGTCCCGGTTTGGGGCGCAGGCGGGGTGCTGCTGTGGCAGTGCGGGATGGAGCAGGGGGCCGAGCAGGGCCGCGAGCGCCTGGCCCGGGCTCTGGACGATGGCTCGGCCCTGGGCGCGTTCGAGGCCATGCTGGGGGCGCAGGGGGTGCCCCCCGACACCGCCCGGGGTCTCTGTGCCGGGACCCCCGCCCAGCGCCGCCAGCTCCTGGGCGAGGCCAAGGTCTGCGAGGAGCTGCCTGCGCCGCAGGAAGGTATGGGGGGGCCCCACCCCAAACCCCCCACTCCCCCTTCACCCCGTGCCCCTCCGGGGGGCTGAGGGTCCCCCCATTCCCACTGCCCCCATCCGTCGCCATCCCCTCGCCCCTCTCTGGGATGCTCAAGGCTCCCCTGGATTATTCCCCCCACCTTGGGAGTCCTCACCTGCACCCTCATCCTCTGTGCTTGGGGGTCCCCAAACCCCCCTGCCCCATACGCTGTGCCTCGAGGGTCCCTGATCCCAATCCCGTGTTCTGGGGGTCCTCACCTGTGCCCCCTGCCCCACATCCCCAGGCTGTCCCCGCTGTGTCCCTCCATGTCCCCGGGCGATACCAATATCCTGACCCAGCTGGACTGACAAGTCCCTGCCCCTCCCATTCTCCTCCCAGGTTGGGGTCTCGCCCCCGTGTCCCCCGTGTCCCTGACACCCCCATGTCCCTGACACCCCCATGTCCCTGACACCCCCCGTGTCCCTGACATCCCCATGTCCCTGACACCCCCCATACCCCTGACACCCCCATGTCCCTGACACCCCCCGTGTCCCTGACACCCCCATGTCCCTGACACCCCCATGTCCCTGACAACCCCATGTCCCTGACACCCCCATGTCCCTGACACCCCCCGTGTCCCTGACACCCCCATGTCCCTGACAACCCCATGTCCCTGATAGCCCCCATGTCCCTGACACCCCAATGTCCCTGACACCCCCATGTCCCTGACACCCCTATGTCCCTGACAACCCCCATGTCCCTGACACCCCCATGTCCCTGACACCCCGTGTCCCTGACACCCCCCCATACCCCTGACACCCCAATGTCCCTGACATCCCCATACCCCTGACAACCCCGTGTCCCTGACAACCCCATGTCCCTGATACCCCTCCATGTCCCTGACACCCCGTGTCCCTGACACCCCCCATACCCCTGACAACCCCATACCCCTGACACCCCCCGTGTCCCTGACACCCCCCCATACCCCTGACACCCCCATGTCCCTGACACCCCCATGTCCCTGACACCCCCCATACCCCTGACACCCCCATGTCCCTGACACCCCCATGTCCCTGACACCCCCCATACCCCTGACACCCCCATGTCCCTGACACCCCGTGTCCCTGCCCCCTTTTCCCCCAGGCTGGGTGCAGCAGGTGCGGGCGCTGCCCCTGGCGCGGGTCCTGCACCGCCTGGGCGCGGGCCGCTCGCGGGCCGGGGACCCCGTGAACCCCCGCGTGGGCGCCGAGCTGCTGGTGGGCACCGGGCAGCACCTGCGGGCAGGTGAGGGGGACCCCCGAAACCCCCGTGTGCCCCACGATCATCCCCGTGTGCCCCAACCCAGGCCAGCCCCGGCTGGGGGGATAGGGGGGGATCAGAGCCCCCCGTTAAGCCCCGTGTCCCCCTCCCTCAGGCCAGCCCCGGTTGGGGGGATATGGGGGGGATCAGAGCCCCCCGTTAAGCCCCGTGTCCCCCTCCCTCAGGCCAGCCCCGGTTGGGGGATATTTGGGGGGATCAGAGCCCCCGATAACCCCGGTGTCCCCCTCCCTCAGGCCAGCCCCGGCTGGGAGGATATGGGGGGGTTCAGAGCCCCCCGTGTCCCCCTCCCTTAGGAGAGCCCCGGTTTGGGGGATATTTGGGGGGATCAGAGCCCCCGATAACCCCGGTGTCCCCCTCCCTCAGGAGAGCCCCGGTTTGGGGGATATGGAGGAATCAGAGCCCCCCGATAATCCCCGTGTCCCCCTCCCTCAGGAGAGCCCGGTTTGGGGGATATTTGGGGGGATCAGAGCCCCCGGTGACCCCGGTGTCCCCCTCCCTCAGGCCAGTCCCGGTTTGGGGGATATTTGGGGGGATCAGAGCCCCCGGTGACCCCGGTGTCCCCCTCCCTCAGGCCAGTCCCGGTTGGGGGATATTTGGGGGGATCAGAGCCCCCGGTGACCCCGGTGTCCCCCTCCCTCAGGCCAGCCCTGGCTGCGGCTGCACCACGAGGGGACCCTCGGCGCGCAGGGCCGCCGCGAGCTGCAGGGCGCGCTGTGCCTCGGCCCGGAGCCCCCCCGCGAGCCGCCGCCGCTGGTGGCCGAGACCATCGTGCCCTCGGGAGGCCTCCCCGGGCCGTGCCGGGACTCACAATAAACGGCAAAGGTCGCGATGTCGGGGCCGTGTCGCGATTCACCCCCCCCCACACACGGTTCTGAGGGCTGCGGCGCGGTGGCGCCACCCAGTGGTGGAAGGGGGGAGTGCGCTGTGGGCCGGCCACGCCCCTCGCGTTGACCACGCCCCTGTCGTTTGGACCACGCCCCCGCCCACATTTGGCGCGCACTATATAGCCACGCCCTATTTCGCCGTGGCCCCGCCTCCTATCGGTACTTCCGGTTCCGGCGGCGGCGGCGCGGGCGGGAGCGGCGGCGGACGGGGCGCGGGGTCACCGGGCAGAGGTCAAAGGTCAGCGGGACTGCTGGAACTGGGGCACAGGGTGGGGTCCAAGGGGTGGGCTGAGGGGTCAGGGGGCTTTTGGGGCACAGGGTGGGGGTCGAAGGGGTGGGGTGAGGGGTCAGGGGGCTTTTAGGGGACAGGGTTGGGGTCCAAGAGCAGCAGGGTATTGGGTAGGGGGCAAGGGGCATTTGGGGAACAGGGTGGGGGTCCAAGGGGCGGGGTGAGGGGTCAGGGGGCATTTGGGGCACAGGGTTGGGGTCCAAGGGGTGGGGTGAGGGGTCAGGGGGCATTTGGGGCACAGGGTGGGGGTCCAAGGGGTGGGGTGAGGGGTCAGGGGGCATTTGGGGCACAGGGTGGGGGTCCAAGAGCAGCAGGGTATTGGGTAGGGGGTAAGAGGCATTTGGGGAACAGGGTGGGGGTCCAAGGGGTGGGCTGAGGGGTCAGGGGGCTTTTAGGGGACAGGGTTGGGGTCCAGGAGCAGCAGGGGGGCAAGGGGTATTTGGGGAGAAGAGTGGGGGGTCCAAGTGCATTAGGAGAGCTGAGATGAGGGCTCAGGGGGCACTTGGGGCACAGGGTGGGGTCCAAGGGGCTGGGTGAGGGGTCAGGGGGCTTTTAGGGGACAGGGTTGGGGTCTAAGGGGTGGGATCAGGGTTCAGGGGGCACTTGGGGCACAGGGTTGGGGCCCAAGAGCATCGGGAGAGGTGGGATGAGGGGTTAGGAGGCATTTGGGGCACAGGGTTGGGGTCCAAGGGGCTGGGTGAGGGGTCAGGGGGCTTTTAGGGGACAGGGTTGGGGTCTAAGGGGTGGGATCAGGGTTCAGGGGGCACTTGGGGCACAGGGTTGGGGTCCAAGGCGTGGGGCGACGGCTCAGGGGTCATTTGGGGTCTAAGGGATGGGATGAGGGGTCAGGGGGCACTCGTGGCACAGAGTAGGGGTCCAAGGTGTGGGGTGAGGGCTCGGGGGGCACTCGTGGCCCAGGGCTGAGGCTCAAGCCCTCCCCGGGCCGGTGGCCGCCGGGGCAGCCGCGGCCCCCTGAGCCCCGGCCGTGCCCCGCGCAGAGCCCCGGCCATGCTGCGGTCGCTGCGCCCCATCCCGCGGCTGTGCCCGTGCCGGTGCCCGGTGCCTCGGCCCGCCCCGCGCCGCCTGGCCGCTGCCCCCGGCGCCCCGCGGCTGCCGCTGCGGCGGCGCCTGGCGGTGGCGGGCGCGGTGGCGGGCGCGGCGGCGGCGGGCTGGCTGTACCTGCGGCACGAGAAGGAGCGGCGGCGGCGCGCCCTCCGCCTGGAGCAGCTCCGGCGGCTGGCGCTGGGCCAGGGCGACTTCCAGCTGCGCGACACGGGCGGAGCGGCGCGGAGCAAGGCGGATTTCCTGGGCCGCTGGGTGCTGCTCTACTTCGGCTTCACGCACTGCCCGGACGTGTGCCCCGAGGAGCTGCAGAAGCTGAGCCGCGCCGTGGAGCTGCTGGAGCGCGACCCGGCGCTGCCGCCGCTGCAGCCGCTCTTCGTCACCGTGGACCCCGAGCGCGACGACGCGGCGGCGCTGGCGCGCTACCTGCGGGACTTCCACCCGCGCCTCGTGGGGCTCACCGGCACCGCCGAGCAGGTGCGGGCCGCGGCCGCCGCCTTCCGCGTCTACGTCAGCGCCGGGCCCCGCGACGCCGACGGGGATTACGTGGTGGATCACTCGGTGCTGACGTTCCTCGTGGATCCCGACGGGATCCTCCGGGACTGCTACGGCCGCTCCCGCACGGCCGAGGAGGTGGCGCGCAGCGTCCGGGCGCACATGGACGCCTACGAGCCGCTGCCCGCCGCGCCAGGGGAATAAACGGCGGCGGCGCCCCCGCCCCGCAGCGGGGCCCGGCGTGATTTGGGGTGAGGGGGTGTCGCGTGGGGGGTTAGGGGCAGCTGACAGCCCGCAGGTGTGTCCTGTGGGAGGGACAGAGCCCACACCCTGCAGGGTGTCACACGGGGGGACAGGGACAGCTGACAGCCCCCAGTGTCCCCCGGGTGTGTCCTGTGGATGGGACAGAGACCACTGCCCCCAAGGGGTGTCACATTGTGGGGAGGGACAGCTGACAGTCCCCAGTGTCCCCCGGGTGTGTCCTGTGGGAGGGACAGAGCCCTGACAGAGCCCACACCCCCCAAGGGGTGTCACATTGTGGGGAGGGGACACTTACAGCCCCCAGTGTCCCCCAGGTGTGTCCTGTGGATGGGACAGAGCCCACTGCCCCCAAGGGGTGTCACATTGTGGAAAGGGACAGCTGACAGCCCCCAGTGTCCCCCGGGTGTGTCCTGTGGGAGGGGCAGAGCCCACTGCCCCCAGGGGGTGTCACATTGTGGAAAGGGACAACTGACAGCCCTCAGTGTCCCCCGGGTGTGTCCTGTGGGAGGGACAGAGCCCACACCCCCCAAGGGGTGTCACATGGGGGGTTAGGGACAGCTGACGGTCCCCAGTGTTCCCCGGGTGTGTCCTGTGGGTGGGACAGAGCCCTGACACAGCCCACACCCTGCAGGGTGTCACATGGGGGAAAAGGGACAGCTGACAGCCCCCAGTGTCCCCCGGGGTGTGTCCTGTGGATGGGACAGAGCCCACACCCTGCAGGGGTGTCACACTGTGGAAAGGGACAGCTGATGGTCCCCAGTGTCCCCCGGGTGTGTCCTGTGGGAGAGACAGAGCCCTGACACAGCCCACACCCTGCAGGGTGTCACATGGGGGGACAGGGACAGATGAGAGACCCCAGTGTCCCCAGGAATGGTCTGGGGTGAGGAAGGTTTTGAGTGGGCAGGTGGAGGGACCCCCAGGTGTGTCCCGTGAGGGGGAGAACGTGGGTGAGTAGGTGGAGGGACCCCCACCAGACCCCACTGCCCCCCAGCGGTGCCCCATGGCAGGAGGGGACCCCTGCGGGCCCCCAGGAGTGTCCCATGGGGCGGGGGGCTCTGTGTAGGTGCGTGAAGTGACCTCCCCACCTGTGTAGCTCCCCAGGCCCCTCCCCAAAGGAAGGGAGACAAAAGGTAGGTGGGCAGAGGGACACTCCCAACCCCTGTTAGCCCCCCAGGCCCCTCCCCATGGCTGGGGGTCCCTCTGCAGGTGACTGAAGTGACCCCCCCAACCCCTGTTAGCCCCCCAGGCCCCTCCCCATGGCTGGGGGTCCCTCTGCAGGTGACTGAAGTGACCCCCCCAACCCCTGTAGCCCCCCCCAGGCCCCTCCCCACAATCCCTGTGCGGCCAAATCCCCCCCCCCCCCCGCCATCCCCTAGGGAAGAGGCCTTTCCTTAGCAAAGTGGGGGGGTTTATTGGGGGCCGGGGTCTCTCTGGGAGGGCAGCTGGAAGTTCTGGAACCTCTCGTGCGCCGGGCGGGCCGAGAGCAGCCGCAGCCGCGCCGTGTCCAGCGCCTCCTCCAGCCCCGCGTCCTGCGCCAGCTCCACCTCCGCGTCGTTGGCCTGCCGAGGGGACAGGGGGTGGCCAGGGGTCCTGGCACACCCAGCGACCCCCCGCCCCGGGGAGCCCCCCAAAGCCTTACCAGCTGCAGCGAGGCCAGCAGGTAGCGGCACACCTCGAACGGGGGCTGCCCGGCCACCAGGCTGGCCAGCGAGTGCCACTGGCCCAGCTCCGCACAGCGCGTGGTCAGCTGCAGCCCGTAGGCTCGGACGTCGAACGGGACACGCGTCTCCTGGGGGACAGCGAGGGGACAGGGAGTGTCAGGGGGTGTCACCGGTCAGTGCCAGCCCGTAGGCTCGGACATTGAACGAGACACACGTCTCCTGGGGGACAGCGAGGGGACAGGGAGTGTCACCAGTCAGTGCCAGCCCCTACCCATGGACATGGAATGGAGCATGGGTCTCCTGGGGGACAGCAAAGGGACAGGGAATGTCTCTGGTCAGTGCCAGCCCGTAGGCTCAGACATCGAACAGGACACGCGTCTCCTGGGGGACAGCAAAGGGACAGGGAGTGCCACCAGTCAGTGCCAGCCCCTACCCATGGACATGGAATGGAGCATGGGTCTCCTGGGGGACAGCAAAGGGACAGGGAATGTCTCTGGTCAGTGCCAGCCCGTAGGCTTGGACATCGAACAGGACACGCGTCTCCTGGGGGACAGCAAAGGGACAGGGAGTGCCACCAGTCAGTGCCAGCCCCTACCCATGGACATGGAATGGAGCATGGGTCTCCTGGGGGACAGCAAAGGGACAGGGAATGCCTCTGGTCAGTGCCAGCCCGTAGGCTCAGACATCGAACAGGACACGCGTCTCCTGGGGGACAGCAAAGGGACAGGGAGTGCCACCAGTCAGTGCCAGCCCCTACCCATGGACATGGAATGGAGCATGGGTCTCCTGGGGGACAGCAAAGGGACAGGGAATGTCTCTGGTCAGTGCCAGCCTGTAGGCTCAGACATCGAACAGGACACGCGTCTCCTGGGGGACAGCAAAGGGACAGGGAGTGCCACCGGTCAGGGGACATGGAACGGGGCACAGGACTCCTGCAGGTATGAGGGGACAGCGAGGGGCAGGGGGCTCCGGGGTGGAGAGAGAGGGGCAGAGGAGGCTCAGGTGTGGGCAGGGGACTCCAGGGGTGGGTGCTCGGTGCTCAGGGGTGGGCAAGGAAGGGCAGAGGGCTCGGGGCGTGGGTAGCGGCTGTTCAGGTGTGAGCAGAGGGGCTCAGGGGTGAGCAGGGCAGTGCCAGCCCCCCGCCCAGCCCAGGCAGTGCCCCCCGAGGCCCCAGCCCAGCCCGGGGTCCGTGCCTGCTCCTGCAGCAGCGGCTCCATGCGCTCCTCCCACTGCCGGATGCGCTGCGACAGCTCCGTCTCCTGCGCGAACTTCTGGGAGCTGGCCATGAACAGCTCCTGAGGACAGGGACAGCCATGGGGACACCCCCGGCACTCCTGGGGACACCCCCAAGCCTCCTGGGGACACCTTGGCCGTCTGGAGTCACCTCCACATCCCCACACCAGCACCTACCACGTTCCTGCGCACCAGCTCCTCGTAGCCGGGTTCAGGGGGGTCTGTGGGAAATGGGGTCAGCAGAGAGAGGGGGGACAGCACCCTGTCACCCCCATGGGAGGGACAGGGGACCCCCAGGGACAGACAGGCCGGGGAACTGGGGAGGGAAGGGTCAGCAGCTCACCCAGGGCTCCTTCCTCCAGCTCCTCTGGCGCCTCAGGCTCCATGTCCTCATGCTCCACAAAATCATCATCTGCTAGGATGGGGACACCGTTCAGTGTCCCCTGACACCCCCTCAGAGCCTCCTGAGACCCGCCCCAACCTTCTGGGACCTCCCCAGACCCCCAGGAGGGAAAGAAAGGCTCCCCAGGCAGGAGGGATTTGGGGTTCTGGCTTCCAGCACCTGCCCCTTCCTCGCTGTCGACCCCGCGCTCCTGCTCCAGCTCTGGCTCCAGCTCCCTCAGCGGCTCCTGTGGGAAGGAACAGCCCTGAGCCCCCCCTGAGCACCCCCAGAGCGTGGCAGGGGGGTGCTGGAGCCCCTCAGCCCCCCAGTTTAGCCCCCACCCCACTCACCCCCCGGCTGTGGAGCTTCCTTTGCGCCGCCAGCCGCTCCTTGAACTGCCGCCAGTACAGCACCTCCAGGTCTGCAGGGATTGGGAACAGGGATTTGGGATGGCCCCTCTTCCCCCCCCAGGCATCCCAGGTTTTGGGGTGTCCTTCCCTCCATGCCCTCCCCACTGCAGGATCCAGTCCCCAGTGTCCATTCTCCCCAGTTTTGGGGTGTCCTCTCCTCCATGCCCTCCCCACTGCAGGATCCAGTCCCCAGTGTCCATTCCCCCCCCAGTTTTGGGGTGTCCTTCCCTCCATGCCCTCCCCACTGCAGGATCCAGTCCCCAGTGTCCATTCTCCCCAGTTTTGGGGTGTCCTTCCCTCCATGCCCTCCCCACTGCAGGATCCAGTCCCCAGTGTCCATTCTCCCCAGTTTTGGGGTGTCCTTCCCTCCATGCCCTCCCCACTGCAGGATCCAGTCCCCAGTGTCCATTCTCCCCAGTTTTGGGGTGTCCTTCCCTCCATGCCCTCCCCACTGCAGGATCCAGTCCCCAGTGTCCATTCTCCCCAGTTTTGGGGTGTCCTTCCCTCCATGCCCTCCCCACTGCAGGATCCAGTCCCCAGTGTCCATTCTCCCCAGTTTTGGGGTGTCCTTCCCTCCATGCCCTCCCCACTGCAGGATCCAGCTCCTGGTGTCCCCCAGGACAGGGAATGTGTCCCTGCCCGTGTCCCCTCACCTGCAAAGGTGGGGCCCTTCCTCCTGCTTTTCCGGCCCTCCGTGACGTTGTTGTCTGGGGGAGCAGATCAGGAATAATCATTGGATGGAAATTCCATGGATTTATCAAAGTTGTAAAAGCCCTCTGAGCCCACTGAGTCCCCCCCAGCACTGCCAAGGCCACCCCTGCCCGTGTCCCCAAGTGCCACGTGCACAGGGCCATCAAATCCCTCTGTAAAGGTTTTTAAATCCTTTTGGATCTCCATCCCACAGGATCCCACGGGAATCACTCACAGGCTGCCGAGAACCATCTCGTGAAATCCTGGAGCTTCCTCGGGCCCCTCCTCTTCCTCTTGCCTCCAACCGTGTCATCCAGGCCGTGTGGCACCAGGAAGGGCCTCCCTGCAGGTGGCACAGGTGACACCGGGTGTGGGGCCACCGCGAGGGGCTGGGAAGGGGAAGGGGCCCCTCTGGATGGCGTGATGGGGCTGGAATGACCCAGCGTGGGGACAGGGCCACTTGAGGATGTCCAGTGTGGCTGGGAGGGATCCACTGAGGGGCTGGGAAGGTCCTGCCATGGGGATGGGGAGATGGGGATGGGAATGACCCCCTGTGGGGCTGGGAATGACCCCACTGTGGGACTGGGGTGGGGACACGTGGCCAGGAATGAGTGACCCTCCCATGGGACTGGGAAGGACCTGCCATGGGTATGGGAATACTGAGGGATATGGGGCTGGGAATGACCGGCTGTGGGGCTGGGAACACTGAGGGACACGTGGCCAGGGAATCACTTTCTGGAGGACCAGGAATGACCCTCTGTGGGGCCAGGAGTGACCCTCCCATGGGACTGGGAAGGACCTGCCATGGAACTGGGAATACTGAGGGATGTGGGGCTGGGAATGACCGGCTGTGGGGCTGGGGACACTGAGGGACACGTGGCCAGGCATGACCCAGCACAGGCCATGCTGTCCCTGCTCCCCTGGAGCTGCACAGTTTCCCCCAAAAATACCTTTCCTGAAGGGCTTCTCCTCGGAGTCTCCGAAGGGGTCGAGGCTCTGCCATGGATTGGGCTCCTCCTGGCACAAGGGTGAGGATGGGCAGGAGCTCTGGGGTATCCCAGGGGGTCCCATCCTGCCCGGAATTGGGATCTCCCTGGCTCAGATTTGGGATCTCCCAGGCTCCAGGCCCCCCCCTTTACCTTGCTGAGGGCTTTGGGCTCCTGGCTGGGGGGTCTCTCCCGAAGGATGTACCCCCGGGTCCGGGGCGTGCTCTGGGGAACGTGGAGAGGGGCAGTGAGGGACTGAGGGGCAGGGAAAGGGGGAGTGGGGGGATCCAGGGGTCTGGGGAAGGAGTGAGGGGCTCCAGGAAAGGAACAAGGGGCTCCAGGGATCCAGGGAAGGAACACAAGGCTCTGGGGCTCCAGGGAAGGAACAAGGGGCTCCAGGGTTCCAGGGAAGGAGCACAGGCAGCCCCCCCAAGCCCCTGCCCACACAGACCCTCTGAGCCTCGATGTGTTCGATAGGGACCGGGGTCACTTCCATGTCATCCCCCAGCGCCCCGGGAACGTCGTCATCGTCAGGTTCCGCAGCGCCTGGAGGGGTGGGCATGGGCAGAGGCTGGAGAAGCTTCCAGGATCTCCCCATTCCCACCCTGTCTGCCAAGGAATTCCCCCAGGAGCTTCTCCTGCCAGGGCAGGGGCAGCAGAGGGCAGGAGCAGGGAATGGTGCAGTTGGTTGGGTTGGAAAATCCCTCAGAGCCCAAATCCAAGCGTTCCCAGCACTGCCAGGGCCACCACTGCCCGTGTCCCCGAGTGCCACATCCACAGGGATGTCAAACCCCTCCAGGGATGGGCACTCCATCCCTGTGCCAGTGCTGCACAGCCCTTTCCAGGAGGAAATTCCCCAAAATCCACCCCGAGGCTCCCCTGGCCCAGGCTGAGGCCGTCCCCTCTCCTCCTGTCCCTGTTCCCTGGGAGCAGAGCCCAGCCCTGCCCGTCCCCTCCCGTCAGGGATGAATTCACCCCTCACCCTCCTCTCCTGGATGGACACGGGGACCCCCGGGCACCCCTGGGCAGGTGCCACCCCTCACCTGCCTCCTCGCAGAAGCTCAGTGCCCGCACCAGGGCCGCGCCGGCGCTCGGACGCTGCGCGGGGCCGGATCCCGGAGCCGCTGCCGGGGACGGCGACAGGTGAGTGCCGGCGGTGACGGCCACAGCGGCACAGCCAGCCCGGAGCCCCCCCCGGGTACCTGTGGCCGTCGCCAGGCGCTGCTCCTGCTGCTGCGGGTGCGTGGGGGAGAGCCCGGCCAGCTCCAGCAGGAAGGCGCCGGAGGCGTGCGGGGTGGAGGTGTTCATGCGGAAATCCTTGCGGCTCGCCAGCACCTCGCCCCGCCGGCTGCGGGAGCGCCGTCAGGCCGCTGTCCCCAGTGTCCCCTGTGTCCCCTGTGCCACCCCCTGTGCCAGCCCAGTGGCGCCCTGGCCCTCCCAGCGGCACAGGACCGGCCTGCATGGCCCCGCACAGCCCGGGATCTGCCTGCTCCTCCCAGCAGGAATCGTGCGTTTGTCCCGAGGGATCCCGGCTGGAGCAGGGGAGGGGACACGGGACAATCCAACCCAGGGAGGGGACACGGGACAATCCCGCCGGGAGGGGACATGGGACAATCCAACCCAGGGAATGGAGCAGGGGAGGAGACACAGGACAATCACTGGAGCAGGGGAGGGGACACGGGACAATCCCACCGGGAGGGGACACGGGACAGTGCCACCAGGGGAGGGGACACGGGACAATGCCACCCAGGGAATGGAGCAGGGGAGGAGACACAGGACAATCACTGGAGCAGGGGAGGGGACACGGGACAATCCAACCCAGGGAGGGGACACGGGACAATCCCGCCGGGAGGGGACATGGGACAATCCAACCCAGGGAGGGGACACGGGACAATGCCACCCAGGGAATGGAGCAGGGGTGGAGACACAGGACAATCACTGGAGCAGGGGAGGGGACACGGGACAATCCCACCGGGAGGGGACACGGGACAATGCCACCCAGGGGAGGGGACACGGGACAATGACTGGAGCAGGGGAGGGGACATGGGACAATGCCACGCAGGAACTGAGCCATGGGAGGGGACATGGGACAAGCCAACCCAGGGACCCTGACTGGAGCAGGGGAGGGGACACGGGACAATCCCACTGGGGAGGGGACACAGGACAATGCCACCCAGGGTCTGGAACAGGGGAGGGGACACAGGACAATCCCACTGGGGAGGGGACACGGGACAGTGCCACCCAGGGACTGGAGCGGGGGAGGGGACACAGGACAATGCCACACAGGACAATGCCACACAGAATGGAGCCATGGGAGGGGACATGGGACAATCCAACCCAGGGACCCTGACTGGAGCAGGGGAAGGGACACAGGACAATGCCACCCAGGGGAGGGGACAGGGACAATGCCAGGAGTGGCACCTCAGGAGGGGGTTTTCCTTCTTCTCCCCCTCTTCCGGGGGCACCAGGGCCATCGGGGTCAGGGGAACGATGTTCACGGCCTGGGAAGGGACAAGGAGGTGGCAGAGAGCCTGGGAAAGGTGTCACTGTCCCCAAGGCCACCACCCCGGCTGGATGGCCCCGGGATTCACTCGGGAAAAGGGTGCCATGGAAGGGAGAAAAGGAGGAAGAAAAGAGGATAAAAAGAGAGATAAAAGGAGGAAAAAGGAGAGAGGAAAGGAGAGAGAAAAGGAGAAAAAAAGGATAGAGAAAAGGAGGGATAAAAAGGGATAAAAGGGAGAAAAGGAGGGGGAAAAGGAAGGATAAACTGAGGGTCTATAGGACAAAAAGGAGAGAGAAAAGGACGAAGGAGAAATAAACAGAAAAATAAAAGGAGAGGAAGAAGAAATAAAAGGAGGCATAAAATGCAACCGCTTTCTCTTACAGCAGACTGCTGGTCCCTCCTCATGTCCACGCTGGCCTGGCTGGTTTCTGGGATGTCATCCAGGGACAGGAACTGCAGGAAAGCCCCCCCCAGTGTCACCCCAGCTGGCAGGGACACCGGGAGCCCCCCCTGGAGCAGGACACGGAGCACAGACCCCGCCTCACCTCCTCCTGCTTGTCCGTGAAGGTGGCGTCGGCATCGCGGCCGTCGGGGCCCAGGGAAGTGGGGAGCTTCTCCCTCCTAGGGAAAAACAGAGCTCAGGATCCATGGGAAGGGTGGGAAAGGGTCCCTCCAGCCCTGCTGTGGCCCCTCCAGGTGGGAAAATCCCAAAAAACAACGGGGTTTTTCCCCTCTTGTTCGCGTCGGTGTGAAAGTCCAAAGGAGCTGGCAGCACACTCCGCAGGGATTTTCCTTTTGGAAAAGGCTCCCTGAGGCTCCTTTGGACTCCTAAATCACCATGAACCAGAAGGAAAGCCATCCCTGGTTTCGTGTGTTATCCCTGTGATGGCATTGCTAAGCCTGGGATGCACCTCCCAGGGCAGGGATGGGAATGGGCATGGCCCAGCACCAGGACAGACCCAGAGCAGGGATTCTGCAGGACAAACTCCCCTCCGGGAAGGGAAAATCCCACTCACTTTTTGTTGGAGATGCAGTCCAGTGTCTGGCAGACCAGCATGTACAGGTATTCCACCTGGAAAACAGCACCTGGAGCTGGGAACGGGGGGAGCAGCTCCTGGGAAAGCCCCTCCACCCGAGGGACTCCCCCCTCCCATTACACAGGTCAATTCCATGGGGTTTTGGTGCTCTTTTCCCTTTTTTTTTTCAGCCATTCCACGGCCAGATTTGGGGAAATCCCTAAATTTGGAGCAGCCTGGGACAGCAGAAGGTGCCCCTGCCCACTGGATGGGCTTTGAGGTCCCCTCCCACCCGAACCATTCCAGGACTTTGTGCTCGAAACGAACCAACATCCCACGATTTTGCGGCGAAATGGGATTTTTATATCCCACCCCGGAGAACAGCAAAACTCCTGCTCTCCCCCGGGGCTGCCAACACCTACAACGGGATCAAATTTAGGAAGAAAACTAGGAGAAATTCAGGGGGAAACTGGAGACAACGAGCTGAGATCCCTTCGTTCCCATGAAGGAAGTCTTTGTTCCCATGAAGGATTTGAAGCCGAGGGGGAATCCCGGGGTGAGCCCAGGGCCTCGGGGGGGCTCAGGGAACGGGATGGGGACGGGGCAGGGCCCAGCTGTGTGCTCACCTTCCTGCTGTAGATGCAGGCAGAGCCCTGGATCAGCAGCGCTGCCTCCATGAAGTTCATGGTGGTTTTGCCGTTGTCGAAGGAAATGCAGACCTGGTCCAGCTGGCAGGGGCAGGGCTGGGTTTTTACTTCAGCTTTTAGAAACGGGGTGACTGAGAGGTGTTTTAACAGATTTTTGTCCCGTTGTCAGCCTCGATGCAGGGTGAGGCAGATGGAAAACTCAGCGCTGTTCTATTCGAAGCTGACTTATTTTATGGTTACAATATAATAAATGCTTATGTATTTCTTTATAAATGTTTTTTCAGCCTACTGGCTTCTGCCACACGATGCTGCTGCTACTTCTAACACTAATCACTTCCATTTTTAATCCACAAAGCACCTTCCACAGTTTTAATTCCCTAAAATGAAATTTTTAATTAAACTAAAATTTTAATTCTCTCAAATTCCTTTGGAAGGGCCACGTTTTTGAAACCTGTTTCTAGTCCAGTCTCTCCCTCTCAACAATTTAATTTCTGGCTTTATGGCTTTAGGTCAGCACGCCTTACCTCAGACCTACAGGGCTGTGAGAGCTTCCTGCCAGGTTTTGGGAGTTCTCTGCAAATCTCCTCCTTTACAGGGAGGAGAGGCTGAGCCTGGCGGGGTTTGGGGGGCCACAGGGATGAGGGGGGTGGCAGAGAGCCTGGGAAAGGTGTCACTGTCCCCAGGGCCACCACCCCGGCCGGATGGCCCCGGGATTCACCCGGGAAAACGGGGACGTGGAGGGGAGGAAAGGAGGGAGAAGGTGAGGGATAAAAGGAGGAAAAAGGAGAGAGAAAAGGAAGAAATGGAGGGATGAAAAAAGGGATAAAAGGAAGAGGAAACAGAGGGGAAAAAGGAAGGGGAAAGAGAGAGAGAAAAGGGATAAAAGGAGGAAAAAGGAGAGAGAAAAGGAGGGATTAAAAAAGGGATAAAAGGAGGAGGAAAAGAGGGGGAAAAGGAGGGGGAAAGAGAGGGAGAAAAGGGATAAAAGGAGGAAAAAGGAAAGAGAAAAGGAGGGATAAAAAGAGTGAGAAAAGGAGAAAGGAAAGGAGGAAAAAGGAGAGAGAAAAGGAGGAACAAAAAGAATGAGAAAAGAAGGAAAAAGGAGAAAGAAAAGGGAGAAAAAGGAGAGAGAAAAGGAGGGATAAAAAGAATGAGAAAAGGAGAGAGAAAAGGAGGAATAAAAAAATGAGAAAAGGAGGGAAAAGGAGAGAGAAAAGGAGGAATAAAAAGAACAAGAAAAGGAGGGAAAAAGAGAGAGAAAATGAGGGAAAAGGAGAGAGAAAAGAAGGAATAAAAAGAATGAGAAAAGAAGGAAGAAAAGGAGGGAAAAGGAGAGAGAAAAGGAGGGAAAAGGAGAGAGAAAAGGAGGGAAAAGGAGAGAGAAAAGGAGGAATAAAAAGAACGAGAAAAGAAGGAAGAAAAGGAGGGAAAAGGAGAGAGAAAAGGAGGGAAAAGGAGAGAGAAAAAGACGGGCAGGGGACACGAGGAGCTCTGGGGGTGACCCCGTTACCTCCTCCAGGTACTCCCCGAGCTGGGCAGCCACGTCCACCTCCCAGTTCTTGGTGAGGTCACGGATGGGCTGCAGCAGGTGCAGGAAGCGGGAATCCACCTCTTCCATGGTGGGATCCCCGCTGCAGAGACCCCAAAAGCGGCGGTGCAGGAGGGGTCCCTCAGGGAACGAGGGTCCTGGGGGAAGCTCTGCAGGAGTCACGGCTCGGCTGGCTGGGAACGGGGACACAGCTCAGGCTGCTCAGGGGAATTGTTTGGGCTGGAAAATCCCCAGTCCCAACACCTATCCCAAGCCTGGTCCTGATCTGGACCCTGATTGTGACCCCAGTCCCAGCCCTGAGCCTGATTCTCACCCCGACCTGACCCCAACCTCAAACTCAATCCCAGTCTGGAGCCCAATCCCAACCCTGATCCCGGTCCCCACCCTGATTCTTACCCCAGTCCCATCCCCTATCCCGACCCCTCACCTGACCCCGACCCCAATTCCCATCCCTAACTCTGCCCCGGTCCCGACCCCAACCTCAATCCCGATCCTGACCCCAGCTTCAATTCCAATCTTGATCCCAACCCCGACCCCAATTCCCATCCCGATCCCAACCCCAATTATGCCCTCAACCTCGATCCCAACCGGGACCCTGATCCCGATCCCCATCCAAACCTTGATTCCAACCATGATCCCGATCCCGATCCCGATCCCCATCCAAATCTTGATTCCAACCATGATCCCGATCCCGGTCCCCATCCAAACCTCAGTCCCGACCATGATCCCAATCCCGGTACCGGTCCCCATCCAAACCTTGATTCCAACCATGATCCCAATCCCGGTACCGGTCCCCATCCAAACGTCAATCCCGATCCCGATCCCGATCCCGGTCCCCATCCAAACCTCAATCCCAACCGTGACCCTGACCCTGATCCCGGTCCCCATCCAAACCCCCATCCCGCCCGTGACCCCGATCCCTCCCGTGACCCCGATCCCAAACCCTGCTCCCTCCCGTGACCCCGATCCCGGTCCCGGTCCCCATCCAGACCCCGGTCCCGGTCCCGGTCCCGGTCCCTCCCGTGACCCCGATCCCAAACCCCGCTCCCTCCCGTGACCCCGGTCCCGGTCCCGATCCCGGTCCCGATCCCTCCCGTGACCCCGATCCCAAACCCCGGTCCCGGTCCCGGTCCCCATCCAAACCCCGCTCCCTCCCGTGACCCCGATCCCTCCCGTGACCCCGATCCCAAACCCCGGTCCCGGTCCCGGTCCCGGTCCCCATCCAAACCCCGCTCCCTCCCGTGACCCCGCTCCCTCACCGGCCCCCCCTCATCCGCCGATCGCCGCCGCCATTTTCGTCCTTCCCGCGCTCCGTGACGCGCCCCGCGCGCCGATGGCGTCGCGGCGTCGCTGACGTCATCGCGGCGCGCCGCCGGGCCCGGGGCCGCCATGGCCGCCATGGGGGAGCGGCCGCGGGCGCTGTTCCTGGCCGGGCTGGCCGCGGTCTACATCGCCGCCTTCGGCTCCCTCTACGTACAGATCCCCGGTACCGCGGCGGGGACTGCCGGGCGGGGCCGGGGGACCGGCACAGAGCCGGGAGTGGGGCTGGGGGAACCGGGATAGGGACGGGAGAACCGGGATGGGGATGGGAGTGAGGCCGGGGGAACCGGGATAGGGACGGGGGAACCGGAGCATAGCCGGGAGTGGGGCCGGGGGAACCGGGATAGGGATGGGAGGGAGACGGAGGAACCGGGACAGGGCCGGGGGAACCGGAATAGGGATGGGAGTGGGGCCGAGGGAACCGGGATAGGGACAGGAGTGGAGCCGGGGAACCGGGACAGGGCCGGGAGGGAGACAGAGGAACCGGGATAGGGATGGAGGAACCGGGACAGAGCCGGGAGAACCGGGATAGGGCCGGGAGGGAGACAGAGGAACCGGGATAGGGATGGGGGAACCGGGATGGGGATGGGAGGGAGACGGAGGAACCGGGACAGGGCCAGGGGAACCGGGATAGGGATGGGAGTGGGGCCGGTGAAACCGGGATAGGGATGGAGGAACCGAGACAGAGCCGGGAGTGGAGCCGGGGGAACCGGGATAGGGATGGGAGTGGGGCCGGGGGAACCGGGACGGGATCGGGGCCCGGCGGAGCGGGGACGGAGCCGGGGCAGGGACAGTCGCCGTCCCCCTCCCGCTGCCGGGCTGATCTCCCCGAATCCCCGTTATCGGTTTCCCTCCTCCCGCCGCCTCCATCTCCCCGTTTCCCTGCCTCGTTTCTCCCTTCCCGGGAAGGCGGGCGGGCCCGGCGCGGCTCCGCTGCCCCGGAGCCCCCAGCAGCCGCCCCCCGTCCCCTCCACGTGGCTCCGGCAGCTCCTGGCTCGCCCCTGGGCTCTTCCCGGCGGCTGCAGCGGGAGAGCCGCGCTGGGGGCCGGGCTGGGAGAGCCGGGAGAGCCGGGCTGGGAGCCGGGAGAGCCGGGCTGGGAGAGCCGGGAGAGCCGGGCTGGGAGAGCCGGGAGAGCCGGGAGAGCCGGGCTGGGAGCCGGGAGAGCCGGGCCGGGAGAGCCGGGAGAGCCGGGCTGGGAGCCGGGAGAGCCGGGCTGGGAGCCGGGAGAGCCGGGCTGGGAGAGCCGGGCTGGGAGAGCCGGGAGAGCCGGGCTGGGAGAGCCGGGCTGGGGCCGGGAGAGCCGGGCTGGGAGAGCCGGGCTGGGAGCCGGGAGAGCCGGGCTGGGAGCTGGGAGAGCCGGGCTGGGAGAGCCGGGAGAGCCGGGCTGGGGCCGGGAGAGCCGGGCTGGGAGCTGGGAGAGCCGGGCTGGGAGCCGGGAGAGCCGGGCTGGGAGAGCCGGGCTGGGAGCCGGGAGAGCCGGGCTGGGAGCCGGGAGAGCCGGGCTGGGAGCTGGGAGAGCCGGGCTGGGAGCCGGGAGAGCCGGGCTGGGAGCTGGGAGAGCCGGGCTGGGAGCCGGGAGAGCCGGGCTGGGAGAGCCGGGCTGGGGCCGGGAGAGCCGGGCTGGGGGCCGGGAGAGCCGGGAGAGCCGGGCTGGGAGCCGGGAGAGCCGGGCTGGGAGCCGGGAGAGCCGGGAGAGCCGGGCTGGGGGCCGGGGCGGCTTGGGTCGCACTCCCGGTGGCCCGGCTTTGTCCTCGGGGGAGTTCCGGGTGGTGTTGTCGGGTTTTTTTCCCGGGAATGCCGGGTTTTTTTCCCCGGGAACACCGGAGGTTTTTCCCAAGAGTGCTGGGGTTTTTTTCCCGGGAATGCCGGTGACTTTTTCCCCGGAGTGCCGGGTTTTTTTTCCCGAGAATGCCGGGGTTTTTTTCCCGGGAATGCCAGGGTTTTTTTTCCCGGAGTGCCAGGGTTTTCTTCCCGAGAATGCCGTTTTTTTTTTTTTTCTGGGAATGCCGGTGATTTTTTCCCCGGAGTGCTGGAGTGTTTTTCCTGGGAATGCCGGTAATTTTTTCCTCGAGAACGCCGGTGTTTTTTTCCCGGGAATGACAGGGTTTTTTTCCCGAGCATGCCGGTGTTTTCTCCCGGGAATGCCGGGGTGTTTTTTCCCGAGAGTGCCGGGTTTTTTTCCCCGGGAATGCCGGTGACTTTTTCCCCGGAGTGCCGGGTTTTTTTTCCCGAGAATGCCGGGGTTTTTTTCCCGGGAATGCCAGGGTTTTTTTTCCCGGAGTGCCAGGGTTTTCTTCCCGAGAATGCCGTTTTTTTTTTTTTTCTGGGAATGCCGGTGATTTTTTCCCCGGAGTGCTGGAGTGTTTTTCCTGGGAATGCCGGTAATTTTTTCCTCGAGAACGCCGGTGTTTTTTTCCCGGGAATGACAGGGTTTTTTTCCCGAGCATGCCGGTGTTTTCTCCCGGGAATGCCGGGGTGTTTTTTCCCGAGAGTGCCGGGTTTTTTTCCCCGGGAATGCCGGTGGTTTTTTCCCTGAAGTGCCAGAGTGTTTCTCCCGGGTATGCCGGGGGTTTTTTCCCAGGAATGCCAGTGTTTTTTCCCAGGAATGCTGGGGTGTTTTCTCCCGGGAATGCCAGGATGTTTTTTTGCCGGGAATGCCGGGTGTTTTTTTCCCGGTAACGCCAGGGTGTTTTTCCCAGGAATGCCGGGGTGTTTTTTTGCCGGGAATGCCAGGGTCTTTTTCCCAGGAATGCCAGTGTTTTTTCCCAGGAATGCCGGGGCGTTTTCTCCCGGGAATGCCAGGTGTTTTTTTCCTGATAATGCCGGGATGGTTTTCCCCGTAACGCCAGGGTGTTTTTCCCAGGAGTGCCGGGGTGTTTTTCCCAGGAATGCCAAGGTGTTTTTTTTGCCGGGAATGCCAGGTATTTTTTTCCCGGTAACTCCGGGGTGTTTTTCCCCGCAATGCCGGGGTCTTTTTCCCAGGAATGCCGTTTTTTTTTTTTTTTTTCCCAGGAATGCCAATGTCTTTTTCCCGGGAATGTGGGGTGGTTTTTTCCCGGTAACACCAGGATGGTTTTCCTGGTAAAGCCGGGGTGTTTTCCCTGGGAATGCCGGGTGTTCTTCCCTGGGAATGCCGGGTTTTCCCCGGGAATGCTGGGTGTTTCCCGGTAACGCCAGGGTGTTTTTTCCCGGTAAATCCGGGTTTTTTTTCCCCGGGAACGCTGGGTGTTTCCCGGGAATGCCGGGTGTTTCCCGGTAAGGCCGGACGCCGCTGTCCCGCAGGGCTGTACGGCCGCGAGGGGCTGCTGCCGGCGCGCCGGGTGCTGCGGCTGAGCGGGAAGGGGCTGTGGGAGCAGCTGCGCGATGTCCCCACGCTGCTGTGGCTCGGGCCGCGCCTGGGGCTGGACACGGAGCAGGGCATGGAGCTGCTGTGCCTGCTGGGAATGCTGGCGGCTCTCGGGGCGCTGCTCTGCCACGCCATGCGCGACTGCCTGGTGTTCGCCCTGCTCAGGGTGTTCTACCTGTCGCTGTACCAGGTGCGGGGACAGCGGGGGACAGCGGGGTCTTGGCTCCTCCTGCCAGCTCCTGGCGCGCTCGGGGTGCTGGGGGAGGCACGGGGACGGAATCAGGGAATGGTTGGGGTGGGAAGGGGCTGTAAATCCCATCCCGTTCCAGCCCCCCACGGGCACGGACACCTCCCGCTGTTCCGGGGTGCTCCAAGGCCATCCAGCCTGGCCTGGAGCTGCACAGGGGCTGGGGACAATCCTGCAGGGACAGGACACAGGGAATGGCTCCCACTGCCAGAGGGAAGCGATGGATGGGATCTTGGGAATTGGGAATTCCTGGCTGGGCTGGAATTGCCAGAGCAGCTGGGGCTGCCCCTGGATCCCTGGCAGTGCCCCAGGCCAGGCTGGGCACTGGGGCTGGAGCAGCCTGGGACAGTGGGAGGTGTCCCTGCCATGGAGGGGTGGCACTGCAGGGGCTTTGGGGTCCCTTCCCACCCAACCCATCCCAGGATTCCCTGGATCCTCCCTGGAGCTGGGGCTGGAGCTCCAATGGGTCAGAGCCGGGTGTGGGGGGAGGACGAGGAGGAGGAGGTTTCACTTCCCTCTGAAATCAGGGAATTAAGGAAGGATAAATGATCTGTGTGAGGCCGTCCCTCCTGGCATTGCTGTCACCTCCCAGGGGTGGCTGTCACCTCCCCCTGCTCCTTGGCCTTGGCCCAGACTCCCGTGCCAGGGGGGCCCAGGGGGTCTCTACCTGTGGGGAAGGGTCTGGGAGTGTCAGACCCCCCGGCCGAGCCCCCACCCCGCTCCCTCTCCGCAGGTGGGACAGGTGTTCCTGTACTTCCAGTGGTGAGTCAGGCCCCCCCTCACCGGGGCTTCTGGGGGGCTCGGGGCTGGTGAACCGTGGGGGGTTCACGGGGGCACAGAGGGTTCTGGGGAGTGGGATGGGGGGCACAGTGGGGTGGGGGGCTCTGGGGACCAGAGTGAGGAGTGTGGGGGGCTCTGGGGACCAGAGTGAGGGGTGTGGGGGGCTCTGGGGACTGGGGTGGGGGGCTCTGGGGACCAGGGCGGGTGGCACTGGGGGCTCTGGGGACAAGGACAGGGGCTGTGGGGCACTTTGGGGACTGAGGCACATCGGGGTGGGGAGCTCTGGGGACCGGAGCACGTCAGGACAGCGGGGGCTCAGCAGGACAGGGTCCCCAGCCCCACGTCCAGGGCGTGGCCGCGTTCCCCAGCCCCCTGTGGGGTGCAGGGCGGGGGTCCCAGCGCTGTCCCCCACGCCCAGGGACAGCCTGCTGCTGGAGGCCGGGTTCCTGGCCGTGCTGGTGGCCCCCCTGCGCCTGCTGCGGCGGGGGTCCCCGGCCTGGAGACCCCACGACGCCGTCACCTTCTGGGCCGTGCGCTGGCTCCTCTTCCGCCTCATGTTCGCCTCGGGCGTGGTGAAGCTCACCAGCCGCTGCCCCACCTGGTGGGGGCTCACAGGTGAGGGGGGCTTTGGGGGTTCAGGTGAGGGGGGCTTTTGGGGGTTCAGGTGAGGGGGGCTTTTGGGGGTTCAGGTGTTGGGAGGGGTTTGGGGGTTCAGGTGTTGGACAGGGCTCACAGGTGAGGGGGGCTTTGGGGGTTCAGGTGAGGGGTGCAGGTTTGGGGGTTCAGGTGTTGACAGGGCTCACAGGTGAGAGGGGCTTTGGGGGTTCAGGTGTTGGGGGGCTCACAGGTGAGGGGGGCTTTGGGGGTTCTGGTGAGGGGGGCTCACAGGTGAGGGAGGGGCTTTGGGGGTTCAGGTGAGGGGGGGTTTTGGGGGTTCAGGTGTTGGACAGGGCTCACAGGTAAGGGGCGCAGGTTTGGGGGTTCAGGTATTGACAGGGCTCACAGGTGAGGGGTGCAGGTTTGGGGGTTCAGATGTTGACAGGGCTCACAGGTGAGGGGGGCTTTGGGGGTTCAGATGTTGACAGGGCTCACAGGTGAGAGGGGGCTTTGGGGATTCAGGTGTTGGGGGGCTCACAGGTGAGGGGTGCAGGTTTGGGGGTTCAGATGTTGACAGGGCTCACAGGTGAAGGGGAGGGCTCAGCTCTTGGGGGGAATTCTCCAGTTTTAGGGGTCATGAAGCTCATGAGCTGATGCCCCATATGGGAGGCTCACAGGGGTGCAGGTGTTGGGGGAGTGCAGGTTTGGGGGTTCAGGTGTTGGGGGGCTCACAGGTGAGGTTGCAGGTTTGGGGGTTCAGGTGTTGGGGTGTGCAGGTTTGGGGGGTTCGGTCACTAGCCTGAACTAGCCTGGAATTAGCCAGCTCAGTCACTAGCCTGGAATTTCAGTGAATTATTGGGAAGTAGATTATGGAAAGGCCCCCATCCCCCCCAGTTCTGAGGTGCCATTTCATTTGGATTTTTCTGCAAGGAAGCTTTTCCCTGTTTAGCACTGACTCTATTGCGTGGTAGGGAAAATCTGCATTAGCCTGGAATTCCAGGGAATTGTTGGGAAGTAGATTATGGAAAGCCCCCCGTGAAACCCCCTGTGTCCCCCAACCCCGAGGTACCGCTGAACTCAGAATTCCAATTCTGAATTCCAATTCTGGAATTCCCAGAACTGCTTGTACTCTGCAATGGGAAAAACTGGCATTAACCCCGAATTAGGTTCGATTTTTGGGAAGTAGATTACGGAAAGCCCCCCCAAAGCCCCCTGTGTCCCCCAGCCCCGAGGCACCCCTGAATTTGGAAATATTTTTGCCCCGGGAAGTTTTACCATTGCTCGTACTCTGCGGCGGGGAAAACTGGGATTAACCCCGAATTAGGTTCAATTTTTGGGAAGTTGATTACAGAAAGCCCCCCCAAACCCCCTGTGTCCCCCAGCCGTGAGGCACCCCCTAATTTGGAAACACTTTTGCACAGGGGAAAGCTTTTCCCTGCTTAGCAATGCTCGTACTCTGCGGCGGGCAAATCCAGCGTTCACCCGGCGCTGGGGTGGATTTTTGGGATTTGTGGCAAACCCCCGTTCCTGTGCCCCCCCCCCCCAGCGCTGACGTACCACTACGAGAGCCAGTGCATCCCCACGCCGGGCGCGTGGCTCGCCCACCAGCTGCCCGTGTGGCTCCAGAAGCTCAGCGTGGTGGCCACCTACGTCATCGAGGTGGCCGTGCCCGTGCTCTTCTTCGCGCCCCTGCGCCGCCTGCGCCTCTTCGCCTTCTACTGCCAGGTGGGGAGGGGGCTCCTCCCTCCGGGGCTGGGCTGGGCTTCAGGTGGGCTGCTCCGGGGGGTTTGGTGTGGGTATTTGGGATTTTATTAATTTGGGGTTTTTTTGGGTGGTGTGCTAGTGAGTGTGGTGGGTTTAGTGTTGGCTAATTGCTGGTGTGCTCACTGTTGATTTGACAAATCAAATTTTATTAATTTTATTAATTTTGAGATTTTTTGGGTGGCACATTTGTGAGTGTGGTGGGTTTAGTGTTGGTTAATTACTGGTGTGCTCTTTGTTGATTTGAGATTTTATTAATTTGGGGGTTTTTTGGGTGGCACACTTGTGAGTGTGGTGGGTTTAGTGTTGGTTAATTGCTGGTGTGCTCAGTCTGTTGATTTGACATTTTATTAATTTTGAGATTTTTTGGGTGGCACACTTGTGAGTGTGGTGGGTTTAGTGTTGGCTAATTACTGGTGTGCTCACTCTGTTGATTTGACATTTTATTGGGGTTTTTTTGGGTGGCACACTTGTGAGTGTGGTGGGTTTAGTGTTGGTTAATTACTGGTGTGCTCTTTGTTGGTTTGAGATTTTATTAATTTGGGGTTTTTTTGGGTGGCACACTTGTGAGTGTGGTGGGTTTAGTGTTGGCTAATTGCTGGTGTGCTCACTGTTGATTTGAGATTTTATTAATTTGGGGTTTTTTTGGGTGGCACACTTGTGAGTGTGGTGGGTTTAGTGTTGGCTAATTGCTGGTGTGCTCACTGTTGATTTGAGATTTTATTAATTTGGGGTTTTTTTGGGTGGCACACTTGTGAGTGTGGTGGGTTTAGTGTTGGCTAATTGCTGGTGTGCTCACTGTTGTGAGGTTGGATTAGGAGAAAGGTAAAGTGGGTTTAAAACTTTAAAAGGGTATCAACAAAATTTATTAACAGTAACTAAAAGAAAAAGTATTAAGAATCAGAATAAATCTTCTCTTTACAACTTTTTTTTTTCATACTGACAATGTAAAGAAACACAAGTTGAAATTTAGTTAGTTTACTATTTTTAGAATAGTTTTTTTTTTTTTTAGTTTACTTAGGGAGAGAAATAATTTTTGTTAAAAGTACCCTGTGGCCTTCAGTCAGTCCTGTGGCACCTCCAAGCCAATGACCATCCCAGTGGTCGTTGGTCTTTTTGTTGTGAGGTTGGATTAGGAGAAAGGGAAAGTGGGTTTAAAACTTCAGAAGGGTATCAAGAAAAATTTATTAATAGTAACTAAAAGAAAAAGTAATAAGGATTAGAATAAATTTTTAGACTGGTTTTCTTCTTTTTACAATTTTTTGTTTTCTTACTGACAACGTAAAGAAACAAAATTTAAAGTTTTGGTTAGTTTACTATTTTTAGAATAGGTTTTTTTTTAGTTTGCTTAGGGAGAGGAATAATTTCTGTTAACCCAGTGTCCTGTGGCCTTCAGTCCTGTGACACCCCCAGGCCAATGACCATGCCAGTGCTGTGACCCCCACCTCGTGCCCCCTGTCGTGCCAGGGGGACCCCAGGGGGCTTCTCAGGGGATGGGGGACCTCACTCTGGGGGTGCCGGGTGTCCCATGTCCCGTGCTGTGACCCCGTGGGTCCCTTCGTGCCCCACATTGTGCCAGGGGGGTTCCCATGGGGGGTTCAGGGGGCTGGGCTTGGCTCCTCGCTCTGTGGGCACTGGGACGTGTCCTGTGCCATCTGTCCCCCAGCCCTGTGACCCCCTCATTGTGCCCCCTCTTTGTGCTTGGGGGGGTCCCCATGGGGCCTCTCCAGGCCTGGGCTTGGCTCGTCCCCGTGGGCAGTGGGGCATCTCGTGGGGTGTCCCATGTCCTGTGCCATCTGTCCCCCAGCCCCGTGACACCCCCCAACCCCGCCCCGTCCCCCCCAGGTGCTGCTGCAGGTCCTCATCATCCTCACGGGCAACTACAACTTCTTCAACGCGCTGACCATCGTGCTGGCCTTCTCCCTGCTGGACGAGGAGCACGTGGGGCGCTGGCTGGGCCGGCCCCGCAAGAGGCACGGCGCTGGTGAGACCCCCGAGCCCATTTTGGGGTGGGGGGCCCTCCTGGGGGGACAGGGGACGTGGTGGCCACGCTGTGGGAGCTGCCACGCTCTGCCCAGGCAGGGGCTGTGCCCGTGGGGGAGCCCAGGGGTGTGGGGCACAGCTGTGAAATCAGGGAGTGCTTGGGGTGGGAAGGGGCTGTAAATCCCATCCCATTCCAGCCCCCACGGGCACGGACACCTCCCACTGTTCCGGGGTGCTCCAAGGCCATCCAGCCTGGCCTGGAGCTGCACAGGGGCTGGGGACAATCCTGCAGGGACAGGACACAGGGAATGGCTCCCACTGCCAGAGGGCAGCCATGGATGGGATCTTGGGAATTAGGAATTCCTGGCTGGGCTGGAATTGCCAGAGCAGCTGGGGCTGCCCCTGGATCCCTGGCAGTGCCCCAGGCCAGGCTGGGCACTGGGGCTGGAGCAGCCTGGGACAGTGGGAGATGTCCCTGCCATGGAGGGGTGGCACTGGAGAGGATCTGAGGTCCCTTCCCACCCAAATCATCCCAGGATTCCCTGGATCCTCCCTGGAGCTGGGGCTGGAGCTCCAATGGGTCAGAGCTGGGTGTGGGGGGAGGATGAGGAGGAGGAGGTTTCACTTCCCTCTGAAATCAGGGAATTAAGGAAGGATAAATGATCTGTGTGAGGCCGTCCCTCCTGGCATTGCTGTCACCCCACAAGGGGCTCCCACCCTTTGGAATTCTGTGTCCCAGTGAGGTTCTGCTGCTGCTGGGCCTTTCCCTCCTCATTCCCTTTCCCTGCAACGCTGGAAGCAGCGGGGACCCCCAGCATCCCTGGATTCAGGGGGTCCTTTCCAGGCCGGACAGGGGACAGGTGACACCGTAGGCAGGGCCCTGTGCCCGTGGGTGACCCCAGGGCTGTGAGGGGGGGTCCCAGGCAGGCTCTGAGCCCCTCCCTGGCCCAGGGTGGCCCCCCAGCCTGGGCTCGGTGCTGGGCACGCTGCTGGAGCTCGGCACCTACGGGCTCCTGCTCTGCTGGACCGTGCGCTACTTCGGCCTGGAGCTCGACTGGGACAGGAAACTGCTGGACTCCAAAGTGGGTACGTGCCGGGGGGCACGGCCCGTGTGCCCCTCCCCGCGGGCACCGGGGGCTGTCCCTGAGCCGGGGCTGTGCCTCCCCGCAGCCTTCACCTACCACGAGTTCACCACCTGGCTGCGGACGGTGACGCTGCCGCTGGTGGGGGTGGCCTTCCTGTCCCTGTCCTGGGAGATCCTCGTGGCCATGTACCGGTGGGTCTGGGGGACACCGGGGTGACCCCGGGGCCGTGGGGGACACCAGGGTGACCCCGGGGGTGTAGAGGACACCAGGGTGACCCCAGGGGCATGGGGGACACCAGGGTGCCCCCGGGGGTGTAGGGGACACCGGGGTGACCAAAGGGGCGTGGGGGACACTGGGGTGCCCCCAGGGGCATGGGGGACACCGGGGTGACCCCAGGGGCATAGGGGACACTGGGGTGACCAAAGGGGCGTGGGGGACACTGGGGTGCCCCCAGGGGCATGGGGGACACCAGGGTGCCCCCAGGGGCGTGGGGGACACTGGGGTGACCCTGTGGGCATGGGGGACACCGGGGTGACCCTGTGGGCATGGGGGACACCGGGGTGACCGCGGGGCTGTGGGGGACACCAGGGTGCCCCCAGGGGCGTGGGGGACACTGGGGTGCCCCCGGGGCTGTAGGGGACAGCAGGGTGCCCCCAGGGCCGTGGGGGACACCGGGGTGACCCCAGGGGTGTAGGGGACACTGGGGTGACCCTGAGGGCTAGGGGACACCGCGGTGCCCCCAGGGCCATGGGGGACACCAGGGTGACCCCAGGGGTGTAGCGGACACCGGGGTGACCCCAGGGGCATGGGGTAACACCAGGGTGCCCCTAGGGGCACAGGGGACACCGGGGTGACCCCAGGGGCATGGGGGACACTAAGGTGACACTGTGGGAGGTGGGAAGGGGTGATCCCACTCTGGGATTTGAGCAGTCAGACACAGCATGGAGGGATTTTAACCCCCCCAAACCGGGGGGGGCTGAGCCTCTGTGCCCCCATAACACCCCATTTGTGCCCTGCCAGCTGTGCCTGCGTCCGGGGATGCTTCTGGAAGCTCTGGGCCACCCTGCAGTGGGCCATCATGGCCACGGCCACCGTGGGCCTGTTCGCTGTTAGCCTGGTGAGGCCTGGGGGCCACGGGGCTCTTGGGGACCCCCAAGCCCCCCCCTCAGGCCGTGACAGAGCCCCCCTGCCCCCCCAGGTGCCCTTCACCTACATCGAGCACGAGTCCAACGGGAAGCTGTGGCCCGGGATCCACCAGATGTTCGGGGCCGTGGAGCGGTTCCAGGTGGTCAATTCCTACGGGCTCTTCCGCAGGATGACCGGCGTGGGCGGGCGGCCAGAGGTCATCCTGGAGGGCAGCTACGACGGGCACAGCTGGACAGTGAGTCACCCCAGGACAGGACTCCAACCTGTGCCAGGCCTGGAGAGCCCTTTCCAGGAGGAGTTTTCCCCAATATCCAACCTAAACCTTCCCTGGTGCAACTCGAGGCCGTTTCCTCTCATCCTGTCCCTCGCTGGGATTGGAGCCACCCTGGGTCCTTTTCCTGGGGCTGTGGTGGCCCCGGGCAGGAGCAGGCCCTTGGTTGGATCAGGTGCTGGAGGTGTCCTGCTCCAGAATCCCAGGATTTTGGATGGGAATGTCCTTTTCCTGGGGCTGAGGTGACCCTGAGCAGGATGAGACATGTGGTTGGGTCAGCTGTGATTGGTGCTGATGTCCCTGTCACAGAACCCCGGGGTTTTGGGTGGGAATGTCCTATTCCTGGTGAGGATCAGGCTCTGGAGGTGTCCCTGTCACAGAATCCCAGGATTTTGGGTGGGAAGGCGTTTTCTTGGGGCTGAGGTAACTCCAGCCACTTGGTTGGATCAGGTTCTGGAGGTGTCCTACCCCAGAACCCCAGGATTTTGGGTGGGAATGTCCTTTTCCTGGTGAGGATCAGGCTCTGGAGGTGTCCCTGTCACAGAATCCCAGGATTTTGGGTGGCAATGTCATTTTCCTGGTGAGGATCAGGTTCTGGAGGTGTCCCTGTCCCAGAAGCCCAGAATTTTGGGTGGCAATGTCCTTTTCCTGGGGCTGGGGTGACTCCAGGCACTCGGTTGGAATGGGTTCTGAAGGTGTCCCTGTTACAGAATCCCGGGATTTTGGGTGGGAATGTCCTTTTCCTGATGAAGATCAGGCTCTGCAGGTGTCCTGCCCCAGAAGCCCAGGATTTTGGGTGGCAGTGTCCTTTTCCTGGTAAAGATGAGGTTCTGCAGGTGTCCTGCCCCAGAACCCGGGGATTTTGGGTGGCAATGTCCTTTCCCTGGTGAAGATGAGGTTCTGCAGGTGTCCTGCCCCAGAACCTGGGGATTTTGGGTGGGAATGTCCTTTTCCTGGTGAGGATCAGGTTCTGCAGGTGTCCTGCCCCAGAACCTGGGGATTTTGGGTGGCAACGTCCTTTTCCTGGTGAGGATCAGGTTCTGCAGGTGTCCTGCCCCAGAAGCCCAGGATTTTGGGTGGCAGTGTCCTTTTCCTGGGGCTGGGGTGACTCCAGGCACTCGGTTGGAATGGGTTCTGAAGGTGTCCCTGTTACAGAAGCCCAGGATTTTGGGTGGCAGTGTCCTTTCCCTGGGGCTGGGGTTGGGTTCCGGGGCTGTGCCCGGGTCCCCGTTGCCGTGGCAGCCGTTGCCCATCCCGCAGGAGATCGAGTTCATGTACAAGCCCGGGAACGTGAGCGCGGCGCCGGCCGTGGTGGCCCCGCACCAGCCCCGCCTGGACTGGCAGCTCTGGTTCGCCGCCCTCGGGCCCCACCAGGGCAGCCCCTGGTTCAGCGCCCTGGTGCTGCGCCTGCTGCAGGGACAGCCCGACGGTCAGGGACCGGGGACGCGCGGAGGGGGACCGGGGATGGGGACAGGGGACACGGGGACACGGGGAGGGGAACTGGGGACGCGGGGCTGGGGATTGGGGAGGCGGGGATGGGGACATGGGGATGGGCTCAGGGGACACGGGACATGGGGATGGGGACACAGGGGACTGGGGGCTCTGGGGACAGGGGACACAGGGGGCTGGGGGGCTCTGGGGACTGGGGACACGGGGCTGGGGACAGGAGACATGGGGCTGGGGATTGGGGACACGGGGAGAGGGACACGGGGCTGGGGATTGGGGACGTGGGGATGGGGACATGGGGCTGGGCTCAGGGGACAGGGGACACAGGGGGCTGGGGGCCTCTGGGGACAGGAGACACAGGGGGCTGGGGACACAGGACACAGGGCTGGGGATTGGGGAGGCGGGGATGGGGACACTGGGGACATGGGGACAGGAGACACAGGGGGCTGGGGACATGGGGCTGGGGGGCTCTGGGGACAGGGGACGTGGGGATGGGGGCACGGGGGACTGGGGGCTCGGGCTGGGGACAGGGGACACGGGGCTGGGGGACATGGGGCTGGGGGGCTCTGGGGACTGGGGACACGGGGCTGGGGGACTCTGGGGACAGGGGACTGGGGACACAGGGCTGGGGACAGGGGACACAGGGGTCTGGGGGCTCTGGGGACAAGGAACACAGGGGGCTGGGGACAGGGGACAATGGGGGCTCTGGGGACAGGGGACACAGGGGGCTGGGGGCTCTGGGGACCCAGGGTATGGTGGGACCTCCCCAGCATCGATGCCACCATGGTTTTGGGGTGTCCCTGGATGGATTTGGGGTGTCCCTACAGCCTTGGAGGTGTCCATGTTTGGGTTTGGGGTGTTCCTGCAGCCCCGGGGGTGCCTCCGGGTGTGCTTGGGGTGTGCTGGGGCTGCCCCGGGTGTGTTTGGGGTGTGTGGGGCTGTCCCCGCTGTGCTGGGGCTGTCCCCAGCTGTGTTTGGGGTGTGTTGGGGCTGTCCCCAGCTGTGTTTGGGGTGCGTTGGGGCTGTCCCAGCTGTGCCAGGGCTGTCCCCAGCTGTGTTTGGGGTGCGTTGGGGCTGTCCCAGCTGTGCCAGGGCTGTCCCCAGCTGTGTTTGGGGTGCGTTGGGGCTGTCCCCAGCTGTGTTTGGGGTGCGTTGGGGCTGTCCCCAGCTGTGTTTGGGGTGTGTTGGGGCTGTCCCCAGCTGTGTTTGGGGTGCGTTGGGGCTGTCCCCGCTGTGCCAGGGCTGTCCCCAGCTGTGTTTGGGGTGTGTGGGGCTGTCCCCAGCTGTTTTTGGGGTGTGTGGGGCTGTCCCCGCTGTGCCAGGGCTGTCCCCAGCTGTGTTTGGGGTGCGTTAGGGCTGTCCCCAGCTGTGTTTGGGGTGCGTTGGGGCTGTCCCCGCTGTGCCAGGGCTGTCCCCAGCTGTGTTTGGGGTGTGTTGGGGCTGTCCCCAGCTGTGTTTGGGGTGCGTTGGGGCTGTCCCAGCTGTGCCAGGGCTGTCCCCAGCTGTGTTTGGGGTGCGTTGGGGCTGTCCCCAGCTGTGTTTGGGGTGTGTGGGGCTGTCCCCAGCTGTGTTTGGGGTGCGTTGGGGCTGTCCCCGCTGTGCCAGGGCTGTCCCCAGCTGTGTTTGGGGTGTGTGGGGCTGTCCCCAGCTGTTTTTGGGGTGTGTGGGGCTGTCCCCGCTGTGCCAGGGCTGTCCCCAGCTGTGTTTGGGGTGCGTTAGGGCTGTCCCCAGCTGTGTTTGGGGTGCGTTGGGGCTGTCCCCGCTGTGCCAGGGCTGTCCCCAGCTGTGTTTGGGGTGTGTGGGGCTGTCCCCAGCTGTGTTTGGGGTGTGTGGGGCTGTCCCCAGCTGTGTTTGGGGTGTGTGGGGCTGTCCCCGCTGTGCCAGGGCTGTCCCCAGCTGTGTTTGGGGTGTGTGGGGCTGTCCCCAGCTGTGTTTGGGGTGCGTTGGGGCTGTCCCCAGCTGTGTTTGGGGTGTGTGGGGCTGTCCCCGCTGTGCCAGGGCTGTGCCCAGCTCTGACCCCTGTCCCGCAGTGATCCGCCTGGTGCAGACGGACGAGTCCCGGTACCCGTTCCACGCCCGCCCGCCCACCTTCCTGCGGGCCCAGCTCTACAAGTACTGGTTCACGGCTCCCAGCGAGGGCAGGTGAGCGGGGAGGGGCCCCTGCAGCCCCCAGCCCGGCCTCGGGGGGGGGGGGGGGGGGTTGGGGTCACCTGAGCCCCCTGTGCCCCCAGCCCGGGCCCGGCACCGTGGTGGCGGCGGCAGCACGTGCAGGAGTTCTTCCCGGCCGTGTCCCTGGGAGACCCCACGCTGGAGTCCCTGCTCAGCCAGCACGGCCTCAAGGTGGGCACGGGGTGACCCCTCCCTGGGCCCTGAGACCCTCGCTGGCTCCTGACCCCCGTCCTTCAACACCCCTGATCCCACTGGCCCTGATCCTGACCCCCCCCTTCCCTTGCCCCCAACTCTCCCTGACCCTATTCCATTGCTCTTGACCCTCTCTTCCTTCACCTTGATCCCCTTCCCTCGCCCTTGACCCCTCAAGCCCCCTTTCCTCTCCCCGACCCACTTTGTTGGCCCCCGACCCTCTTCCCCCACCCTGACCCCCTTTTTCGGCCCCTTTTCCCCCCCCTTCCCTCATCCCTGAGCCCCCATCTCCCCCTCGGCCCCCTGACCCCCCTCTTCCTGGCCCCACCTCCCCTCCCTGACCCCTTTCACTTGCCCTGACCCTTTTTCTTGGCCCCCAACCCCATTCCCTCACCCTGGTGCCCTTTATCAGCCCCCGATCCCCCCTTCCCTTACCCCTGACCTTCTTCCCTCCCTCTCTGTCCCCTGACCCCATTCCCACACCATGGGACCCTTTTTGACCCTTGACCCTTTTCCATCAGCCCCCAGTCCCATCCCACTCCCTGACCCCATTTTCCCCTCAGGACAAGTCACACCCTGATCCCATTTGTCCTTCAGCACAAGCCCCCTGACCCCATTCCCCCCAGGACAAGCCCCCTGACCCCCTTTCCCCTGACCCCATTCCCCCCAGGACAAGCCCCCTGACCCCCTTTTCCCCCCTGACCCCTTTCCCCCCAGCACAAGCCCTCTGACCCCCTTTTCCCCCCTGACCCCTTTCCTCCCAGCACAAGCCCCCTGACCCCCTTTTCCCCCCTGACCCCTTTCCTCCCAGCACAAGCCCCCTGACCCCTTTTCCCCCCTGACCCCTTTCCCCCCAGCACAAGCCCTCTGACCCCCTTTTCCCCCTGACCCCATTCCCCCCAGGACAAGCCCCCTGACCCCCTTTTCCCCCTGACCCCATTCCCCCCAGGACAAGCCCCCTGACCCCCTTTCCCCCCGACCCCTTTCCCCCCAGGACAAGCCCCCTGACCCCTTTCCCCTGACCCCCTTCCCCCCAGGACAAGCCCCCTGACCCCTTTCCCCTGACCCCTTTCCCCCCAGGACAAGCCCCCTGACCCCTTTTTTCCCCCTGATCCCTTTCCCCCCAGGACAAGCCCCCTGACCCCTTTCCCCTGACCCCTTTCCCCCCAGGACAAGCCCCCTCTGCGCCGCCGAGCTGACGCTGTCCTGCCGCGGCTCCTGGGCTCCGTGCGCCGCCTGTGCCAGCCCTTCTCGGGCCCCGTCCTGCTCTGGTCCCTCTACCTGGTGGCCGCCACCGCGGGGCTGCTGCGAGCCCTGGCCCGGCGGGCCCGGGGGGGGCCGCCCCCCGCTCGCCACAAAGGGCCCCGGGAGCGGGGCGAGCGCAACGGGGCGCGGGGCACGGAGGGGGCGCGGGGCACGGAGGGGGCGCGGGGCACGGAGGGGGCGCGGGGCGCCAACGGGGCGCGGCCCGAGGGCCGGCACGGCAACAAGAGGAAGAAGTAGCCCCCGCAGCCCCCCAGAAACGGGGGGCAGGGAGGGAGTGCCCGGGTGGGGGGGGCAGCGCTTGTCGGCCCCCGGCCCGGGGGGGGGGTGCCCGTGTGCCAGTGCCTTCAGCACGGTGTGGCCACGCGGGGTGGGGACACGCCCGGGGACCCCTTGGGGACACCTCTGCTTGCCCGGGGACCCCTTGGGGACACCTCCCCCTGCCCGGGGACCCCTTGGGGACACCTCTGCTTGCCCGGGGACCCCTTGGGGACACCTCCCCCTGCCCGGGGACCCCTTGGGGACACCTCCCCAGTGTCCAGGCACTCCTGGGGACCTCTCCCTGGGTTTTGGGGGCTGCTTGGGGACACGTCCCAGTGTCTGGGGACCCTGCCCAGGAACCCCTTGGGGACCCCTGCAGACCCCACGGGGGGGGGGCTCAGCCCAGGTCAGGGGCTCAGAGCGGGTGGGGGCTCTGTGCCCGCGGGCTGGAGCAGTTTGGGCAGTGCCAGCCCTCTCCAGTTACCCTGCCCAGCCCCTCAGGTCACTTTGGGGTCCCCCCTGGCACTTTGGGGTGCTGCCCCCCGCCCATCCCACGGTTCCCCCCTGCCTGGCTCCTCCCGAGCCCAGAAGTTTCCTATAATTTTCTAATTAAAGCCTTTGACATTCCAGCCCCGCAGCTCTCCTGGGATCCGGGGCAGGGTGACCCCCGCGGGGGCAGGACCAGCACGGGGGTGCGTCAGGAGCAGGTTTATTGTAGAGCCCCAGGGCAGGGCCTGGGGGTGCTGCGGGGGTCCCGGCAGGGTTTGGGGTCACCAGCAGAGCTGCCCCGGGCAGTATTTGTCGATGAGGCCCTGGTAGTAAGCGCGGAGCTGCTGCACGTCGGGCAGCTCCTCCTGCTTGGTGTACAGGTCGAACTTGCTGTGGGGCAAACGGGGGCTCAGGGTGAGGGGGTGGCTGGACCCCCAAAGCCGCGGGGGGGCCCGGCCGAGCCCCCAGCCCCCCCCCGGGCACGCACTTGAGCTCGCGGACCCAGGGCAGCATGCGCCGGTCCTCCTCCGAGCACAGGTGGCCGTAGTCGCCGTGGGCGTGCCAGGGGTAGAAGGAGTGGAAGCGAACCATGTAGAAGGCCTGGGGTGGGGGGGGGGGGACACGGGTTTAGGGTGCTCCCCCCGCACCCCCAAACCTCCCGGGGGTCCCTGAGCCCCCCCCCCGGGCTGAGCTCACCTCCTTGGGCAGGGCGAAGTTGTTGAACTTCATCACTTGGTACATGTACTCTGAAAAGGGGGGGCGTGGGGAGGGGCTGGACCCTCACTGGGGGAACCCCGAGAGGGGCAGAGACCCCCAGAGTCACAGAGCCCCCCCCCGGGAGCTGCAGCCCCCCCAAAAGAGCAGCTCTGCCCCACGCCAAGGGCTGCAGTCCTTGCAAAGGGGGCAGTGGGAAGGGTCAGCGCAGCCCCCGGGGGGCACCAGGGCCCCGCTTGGGGTGGGGGGCTCTGCCCCCAGGAGGGAACCCCCCCCCCCCCCCAGCGCCCCAAACTCACCATCGTGGCCCCAGGACATGAGGACGTTGTCCAGGCCGCAGCCGGGCTGGTACATGCCGTACTCGGTGCTGGGGATGGGGCGGGGGCTGAGCGGCTGGACCCCCCCCCCCACAGCCGGGCCGGGGGTGCAGCCCCCGCCCCCCAAACCCCCCGGGGGCCCGGCTCACCTGTACCGGGGGTCTTTGGTGTCGGGGTTGTCCTGGAAGGTGGAGTCCCCGTAGACCACCGACTTCTGCACCTTGCAGCCCACCGGGAAGGTGTCCCCGACCACGGCCCACTGCCGGGGGGGCACGGGGGTCACAGCACCCCCCGGGGGTCCCCCGGCCGCGGGGGGAACCCCCCGAACCCCCTCCCCACCCTCCCGCTCACCTGCGGCTCCCCGAACAGCACCAGCACCTTGCCCAGGTCGTGCAGGAGCCCCACGAGGTGGAACCAGTCTGGGGGCGAGCGGGGCCGTGTCACCCCCGGGGCCGGGGCCCCCAGCGGGGGACAGGGCGGGCTCCGGCCCTACCTTTGTCGGGGTGCGCCCGGCGGATCCCCTCGGCCGTCTGGAAGGCGTGGAAGGAGTTGGGGAAATCCACGTCGGGGTCCGACTCGTCCACGAGCTGGTCCAGCAGCTCCAGCGCCTCCATCACGCTCATCCTCCGCAGCGAGCACGAGCCGTACTGGGCGCTCTGGGGACGCGCCACGCGTGGGGACAGCGCCGTGCCCGCCCCGCCACCCTCCCCGGGGCCGGGGGTTGGTGTCCCTCGGTGCCCCCAGACGGGCTGGGATGGGGCAGCGCGGCTGGAATTGGGGTGTGGGTGGGGAGGGCTGGGACACCCCCCGCTGTGGCGACAGCAGGGGACACGGGGTGACACCGGGGTGACACCGGGGTGACCCGGGGCAGTTCCCACCTTCCTGCGGACGAACTCCACGGTCTGGTGGGTGTGCATGAGCAGGTAGGTGTTGTACACGCGGTCGATCAGCTTCCCCTCCTGCGGGGCAGCACCGGGGGCTGGGGCGGCTCCGGGGGATCCCCCGCGTCCCCCCACCCAGCCCGGGCTGCCGGAGCCCCTCGGGGCTGCTCCCGCCAGGCTGTGGGGACAGCCGGACCCACGGGACCCCCGGCACCCGCCCGGTTTTGGGACCCCCACTCACGGCGTAGTTGCGGAGCTCGGTCTTGGCCTTGCCGGGTTTGGGCTCCTCGGAGGAGTCGGGGCCCTGCGGGGGACGGGGGCTCAGGGGGACCCGCGTGGGCACTGCGGGACGGGGACAGGGACAGGGACACGGCACAGGGACGGGAGTGGCTCGGGGGTCCCACCCTGCCCCCAGCACTGCGGGACGGGGACAGGGGGTTGGGGACAGGGGGACACCGGCCCCAAGGCCGGTCGTGTGGGATCACGCCGTCACAGGGGGTCACAGCGTCACCCACCAATGCACGGGGTCACACGGTGTCACACTCTGTCACACGGTGCCACACACTATCACACACTATCACACACTATCTGTCACACGGTGTCACACGGTGTCACACGGTGTCACAGATCACCACACACTGTCCCCCCCCGGGGTACAGACGGACCTGGGGGTGCCATCCCCGATCCCTGGGTGGGGACAGCAATCCGGGGGTTTCTACTAGGGACAGTATGAGGGTCCCTGCTCTGCCCCACGGGCGCTGTGGGACGCCCCCCGGGCTGGCCCTGACCCCCCAACCCCACCCGGGGTGGGGAGCAGCTCCCCATGTCCTCGAGACCCCCACCTGCAGCGGGGTCCCCTAGGCTGGGACCCTTTGGGGTGGGGTGGCACCCCCCAGCAGGGACGACATCGCCAAGGGGTCTCCTCTGCCCCCCGGGTTTGGGGTGGCCCAGGTGTGCCTGCCCCCCCAGGTGTGCCTGCCCCCCCAGGTGTGCCTGCCCCCCCAGGTGTGCCTGCCCCCCCAGGTGTGCCTGCCCCCCGAGGTGGAGCCCCCGGCCCCCTGGCCCCGCTCACCGCCTGCAGGCTGCTCATGGTGGGTCTGGGGGCTCGCGGGCTGCGGGGCGGCCGCCGCACCCCCGCTTTTATGGCGGGGGGTGGCGCGGGGGGGCCCGCCCGGCCCCGCGGGCACAATCGGTGACCAGTTAACCCGCCCCGGTTAATGTTTGACCCCGCGCCCGCCTGGGGGGCTGCGGCTCCCGGAGGGGGCTGGGGGACCCCCGGCCCGGCCCCGGGCTGGGGACCCCCGGGTGGGGCCGCGGAGTGACCCCGCAGGGACACGGGGAGCGGGACCGGCCCTGGGGACGTGGGGCACGGGGGGGCTGGGGGCAGAGTGGGGGCACCGGGCTGGCACTGCCCCGGGGGGGAGACCGGGACAGCGCGATGGCACGGGATGACAGGGCACGGAGCAGGCTGGCACGGGTGGGCACGGGCACGTGTGGGCCGGGACAGGGCACGGACACGGCCGGACATGGGCACGTGTGGGCACAACCGGGCACGGACACGTGTGGGCACGGGCACGGACACACGTGTGTGTGTCCCCAGTGTTCCCATGTCTGTCCCCACAGCCCTGTGGACGCAGCCCCCGCCTGTCACCTCCTGCCCCTGAGGGACCTGGCGCCTGTCCCTGGACACGGCCACCCTCGCCCACCCCCCGCCCCATCCCCGTGGGATCACCGTGCCCCATCCCTGCCCCATCCCCATGGGATCACCGTGCCCCATCCCACATCCCATCCCCATGGGATCCCCATGCCCCATCCCCATGGGATCCCCGTGTCCCATCCCGATTTCCCATCTCCGTGGGATCACCACACCCCATCCCTGCCCCACCCCCATGGGATCACCGTGCCCCATCCCACCCCCATGGGATCACCGTGCCCCATCCCTGCCCCATCCCCATGGGATCCCCATGCCCCATCCTGATTTCCCATCCCTGTGGGATCCCCGTGCCCCATTCCTGCCCCATCCCCGTGGGATCCCCATGGGATCACCGTGCCCCATCCCTGCCCCATCCCTGTGGGATCCCCGTGCCCCATCCCCATGGGATCCCCATGCCCCATCCCACATCCCATCCCCATGGGATCACCGTGCCCCATACCTGCCCCATCCCCATGGGATCTCTGTGCCCCATCCCCATAGGATCACCATGCCCCATCCCAATTTCCCATCCCCATGGGATCACCGTGTCCCATCCCTGCCCCATCCCTATGGGATCTCCGTGCCCCATCCCAATTTCCCATCTCCGTGGGATCACCGTGCCCCATCCCATATCCCATCCCCATGGGATCCCCGTGCCCCATCCCGATTTCCCATCCCCATGGGATCACTGTGTCCCATCCCTGCCCCATCCCCATGGGATCACCACGCTCCATCCCCGCTCCTCCTCACACGCTTTGTTTATTCCACACAAAGCAGGATTCCCGGGAAGCAGCGACTACTCCGCGGGCTGGGCCAGGAGGGGTCGGGCACCCACCAGGCTCAGCGGGGGCAGGGAACAAAGGCCCCCAGGGGAGGGGACAAAGGCCTGGGGACCCCTCCGCACCCCTCGGGTCCCCTCGCGCCCCTCGGCAGCTCCATGGGGGGCTGGGAATTCCTCACGTGACACCCACGGGGTGGACACGGCTCCTGGTGGCATCCGTGGGATCCCATCCCAGAACGTCCCGGGACACCCAGGGGACACCTGGAGACATTCCTGGGACATCCCGTCCTGAAAGCTCCCGGGACACCCAGAGGATGGACACCCGGGGACAGCTCCGTTCGTGTGGCACCCAGGGGACATCCTGTCCCAGAACCTCCCGGGACATCCGGGTGTTCTGGGGCATGGGAGGATTGGGGTGCTCCCGGGAATGGGGTGCTCCCGGGAATGGGGTGTTCCCGGGAATGGGGTGCTATGGGAATGGGGGTGGCCCTGGAATGGGGGTGCCCCGGGAATGGGGTGCTCTGGGAATGGGGGTGCCCCTGGGAATGGGGGTGCTCCTGGGAATGGGGGTGGCCCTGGAATGGGGGTGCCCCGGGAATGGGGTGCTCTGGGAATGGGGCGCCCCTGGGAGGACAGGGCTGTTCTGGAGGGAGTGGGGGCTGCTGCTCCTGGGGGGCTGCTCAAGCTGCTCCCAGGAGGGGGGTGGGACAGTGACCTGGGGTCACACATCCCTGTCCCACCGGGCCATGGGGTGATGGCCCTGGCAGGTGACAGCCCTGGGGGGTGACAGCGGCACCCCGGGGTGACAGGGATGTGACACATCGTGACATCCTCGTGTCCATGGGCCACCACCCCGTGTGGGCACCCCCTGAGCCTTTGGGGACGTGACGTGGGGGTGTCCCCGAGGGTGCAGCAGGGGACAGGGCCAGGAGTGGGGACAGGTCCGGGACAGGGCAGCAGTGCGGCACAGGACCCCAAACTTTCCACTGCCCCCCACATTTGGAGACATCTCCCCATCGCCAGCTCCTGCCGGGCTGTGGGTGACACGGGCTGGGGACACGGGACAAGGTGCCAGGGGAGGGGACAATGTTCACGCTGAGGAGGGCAGGACCCTCCCCAGCACCCGGGAAGGTGCCAGCCCCAACCGGGACCCCCAGGTGGGGAAGGTGCTGGGGGCTGCCCCGTGCCCCAGCCCGGAGTGGGGTCCCTGTGCCCTGTCCTTGCAGGGCCCCCGCAGCCCCAGCGTCACCCTGGGGAAGGACTGGGGTGCTGGGGGTGCCCCGGGGGGGCTCCGGGGGTGCCACAGCAGGCACGGGAACGCTGAGTCAGCAGGAGCGTGGCCGGAGGGTCTTGCACAAGGTCCCGGTGCTGCTGCGGTCAGCGGGATTCCCGGCGGCCCTTGGACCCGCCCCGGACGGACTGGCCACTGCCAGCCACCAGGGGCCACCCCGGGTCACCGCGGGCCACCACCAGCCAGCCGCCAGGGGCCACTCTGAGCCATCAAGAGTCGCTACGGGCCGGCACCGGTCACCGCGAGTCACTCCGGGCCACCGCCAGTCACTGTGAGCCACCGCTGGCCACCACGGATCACGTTGGGCCATCACGGGCCACCACCGGCGCCCACGGCGCCGCTGCCGGCTCCTGTCCATCAGCGGCCACCGCGTGGCAGCCCCTGGTGCTCCGTCCGGAGGTTGCGGTGGCAGGAGCCCCCCGGGGCCACCCCCGGCCCGCGCGGGCGGCGCGGAGGAGCCCGCGGCGGTGCTTCAGGGGGTCCCGCGGGGCGGGGGCGCGCCCCCCGCTCAGCCGTAGCTGTGGGGGCTGTTGGGGTTCATGGGGGACGAGTCCCGGCGCCCCGACTGTCCCCGCAGCTGCCACAGGCGGTGGCTCAGGTTCTGCACCTGGCAGGTGCCCAGCACGCAGCCCACCCGCACCAGGTGTCGCCCGGCGTGGCGGCGGCCCCGGGCCGGGCGGGGGTCCCGCCGGGGGTCCCGCCGGGGGTCGTGCCGCAGGATGAGGCGCCGGACGTGCCACGGCGGGGGCCGGGGGGCGAGCGGGCGGTGCCGGAGGGCGACCCACGGGCCGTGCCGCGGAACCGGCGCTCGGTGTCGCAGGGTCCCGATGGGCTGCGGGGCCGGGGGGTCTCCGGGGAGAGCGGGGATCCCCTCCGGGGGGCTCCGCGCCGGGGGGGCCCTGCGGGAGAGAAGGGACGGGGTCAGGGGGACACAGCTGCGGCTCCCGGGCACGGGGGTGGCACGGCGACAGCAGCGGGGCGGGGGGGCACGGGGGCACCTCCTGAGCCCGGAGCCAGCGCTGTGCCCGGGGCTTCCGGAAGAGGAGGAAGAGGAGGAAGCAGCCGGAGCAGGGCAGCAGCCGCTACCTGCAGGCACACACGTACCCCGAGCACACGGACACGTGTCCCGCACACACGACACCACCGGGCACCCGCGGGTCCCCCCGGAGCCCCCCGCCCCGGCTCCCCCCGCTCCGCCCAGCCCGTTCCCACGGCCTCTGCCCCGGCACCCACGCGGCCCGGCTGCGGCACCCACGCCCGTGCCCCGGGCACCCGCGGGGGGGTCCGGCCTCAGGGCACCCCCGCAGTGCCGCAGAGCTCCCCTGCGCCTCAGTGCCCCCGTCCCGGGGACACCTTTTCCTCGGGGGACCCCTCCTGAGTTCCAGGGAACCTGGAGCTTTCGGTCCGATTCTTAGTCCCGTCCTTCTCTTTTCCCTGTTTTTAATATTTTCTCCCCATTTTGACCCTCGTCCCGTGCCCCAGAGGACCCCAGCCCCAGCGCAGCCCACCCTCAGGCTGCCCGGGCCCCGTGGGGTCGGGGTGCCGCCGTGCCCCCCAGCCACGGCCGTGCCGGGGCTGCCCCTCCCGCAGCCCCGGAGCTGGCGGATCCCCCGCAGCCAGGCGGGGATCCCCGGGCGCCGGGGCCGGCCCGGGCGCGCTCCCCGAGCAGGGACACGCACACGCACGTGCGGTGTGTGCACACGCACACGGGGGGGGGGGCGTTCCGCCCCCAGGTGTCATTTCAGCACCCCACAGACCCCCCCCCCGGGCACCCACACCGGCCCCCGGCACCCCCGAGCTCCTGCACGCACAAAATCTCTGTCCCGGCGTGTGCCAGCCCTGGGCGGCTCTGGCACACCTGGCACACCTTTGCACACCTTTACATACCTGGCACACCTTTGCACACCTTTGCACACCTTTACATACCTGGCACACCTGGCACACCTTTGCACACCTTTGCACACCTTTACACACCTGGCACACCTTTGCACACCTTTACATGCCTGGCACACCTTTGCACACCTGGCACACCTTTGCACACTTTTACATACCTGGCACACCTTTGCACACCTGGCACATCTTTGCACACCTGGCACATCTTTGCACACCTCGCACCCCCCGCACCCCCCGGGCGCACCCTGACCCCGGTGCCCCCAGCACCACCCGCCCGCCACCGCGTCCCCCGGGCTGGGGGCCCGACAGGAGACGGTGCCCCGGGACCCCCCAGGCCCCCATCCCGGGCAGCTGCGGGGGCGGGGGGGGCACGGGGAGGGCGCGGAGCTGGGTCGCGGGCAGGGGGTGCGGCGCCGGGCAGGATGAGTGGGGAGGGGGGTTCGGCAGGGGCGAGGGCGGGGGGCTCGTCCCGGGCAGAGAATGCGGGCAGGGGGTTCCAGAGGGGTGCGGGCAGGGATCGGGGCAGGGAGCGGGACAGGGGTGCGGGCAGGGATCGGGGTAGGGGTGCGGGCAGGGGGTGCGGACAGGGGTCGGGGCAGGGGTGCGGGCAGGGAGCGGGCAGGGTCCCTCACCTGCGCGGCGGCAGGGCCCGGCCGTGGGGCAGCTGCAGGAGGCACAGCGCGAAGCTGACGCAACCCAGCGCCAGCGGGGCCGGGGCTCGCATGGCCGGACGGGACGGGACGAGCGGCGGCGGCGGCTGCGGGACACCCGGGGCGGCTGGCTCGGCGCGGGGGTCGCGCTGGGGTCCGGCTCCAGATCGCAGCCCCCTTCTCGTCCTCCCCCCGCTCCGCTCCCTCCCTGTGCCGCAGCCCGGGGGGCGGCGCGGGGTCCCGGCGGTACCTGAGCGGGATCGGGCTGCGCTGGCTCGGGGTCGGCTCTGTCCCCGCTCGGCGCTGCCGCTCCCCGCCCCGGCCCAGGTTAAATATCGCCGGGGCCGGCGGGCGGGTGGAGCCCAACGGGACGGGAGGAGCCGCGGGCGGGAGCAGCCCCGCACCGCCCTCGGCTCCGCACCGGCCCCGGACCCCCGGCCGCGCACCGGCTCCGCACCCTCCTGGCACCGCACCGGTCCCGCAATCCCCAAGTCCCGCAGCACCCCGGCCCCGCAGTGCCCCTCCAGACCCCGCGGTGCCCCCGGCCCCTCCCCAGTTCCTCAGCCCCCAGCCCCGCACCGGTCCCGGCCCCGCACCTTCCCTGGCACCGCCCCAGCCCCGCAGCACCCCAGGGCCGCGCCGGCCCCGACCCTCGGCCCGGTACCGCACGTACCCGGCCCCCTCGGCCCCGCTGCCCCCGGGACCTTCCCGGCGCAGGGCCGGGGCTGGGGGAGCGGCCCTGGGGCTGGGCTGGGCTGGGGGACCCGTCTGGGGGGCAGTGGGGCAGGGCTGGCCGGGGGCTATCGGGGGGTCTGGGCACCCCGGCAGCGCGGCGGCGGCGGGGCCGGGTCCGTGCTGCCCCGCGCCACGTCGCGCCGGGCCCTGCCAACCCGGCCGTGTCCTCCCGCCGGGCACCGCCGGGCAGCGGGGCCCCCCCCGGGCACCCCGACACCCCCCTGCCCGGCGGGGACCCCGGGGGGGCAGAGCCCACCCAGTGCAGCCCAGTGCCCCCAGTATGCACTGCCCCATCTGCCGCCGCGGCCCGCTCGGGGGGCAGCACCGCCCCCCCGGCTTCTCGCAGGGCTGATTCCGTGTTTTTAAGCATCACATGGGGCCTTGTAAAACAATTGAGGAATGTAAATCCGCAGGGATCAGACCGGTCCCGCTCCAGCAGTTCCCCCAAACCCAAACTGGGGTGGTGGGGGTTCCCGGGGGGCTGCTCCTGAGCCGGGCAGGGCAGGGGTCCCCACGGTTTCCCTCGCTGGGACCCCCGGCCGGGACCCCCAACCCCTGCTCGGGGTCGGTGCTCCCGGTGGGGTTGGGGCGAGGACCCCCAGCACCCCCGGGTGTCCGAGGCGGCCCGGACCCCAGGCTTGGGGGGTACCCTCTCCCCCCGGCGCGGCTTCCCCAGGCCGAGGGGCCGGGGGCCTCCGCGTGCCCGGAATCGCTGGGATTCTTCCGCATTATCGGGACACAAAGGCTCCACACACCCGGCCCCGTGCGGGGGGATTTGGGGCAGCACCTGATCCCGGCGCGGTGGGGACCGGCCGGGGGCGGCGGGACCGGCCCTGAGCGGGGCGGGGGGCACGGCCGGCCCCCGTGCCCCGACCCCCGGTCCCGCCCGGCTCCCGGGGAGTTCCTGCCGCGTTCTGGGCTCTCCCGCTGGGCTGCTGCTGGATTGCCCCAGCGAGAGAGAAACCCGGCTCAGAACAAGGCCGAGAGCAGCGTGTGGGGGTACGCGGGACACCCTGGCCCCCGACCCCCGCCCTGAGCCCACCGCCACCACCGCGGTGTCCCCACGGCTGTGCCCACGGGATGTCTGGGGCACAGATCTCAGAGGTGACATCTGTCACCCAGCGCGGCACAGCGCCAGCACTCCCACAGCGACCCCAGGGCCATTCCGGGCTCCCGCCTGGGCTCCCCTCCCAGGACCCGGGTCCCCGTGTGGGGCAGGGCCAGCCGCTGTCACCCCCGGGGGCAAATCCGTGTCACCAGGATCAGTGTCACCAGATCAGTGTCACCAGGATCAGGCTGGGCACGAGGAGAGGGCTCTGGGGACATGGCCGGGGTGCAGCTGAGCCCCTCAGCCCCGCAGCAGGGGCAGAAGCCGTTTCCCTGCCCTCCTCCTCCTCAGGGATCACCATCCCTGGGGCGCTGGGAAGGATCCCGGGCGCTGCCCGCCTGCCCGGCCGCGCTGGGTCCGGCTGTCGCCTCACGGCCCCCCGGGCACGGGTGATCGCTGGAGCCACCCCGGGAGCGGCTGTCACCCGGTCGGGCCACAGCTGGACCCGCACCGGGAGCTGCCGCCCCCGTGTCACCTCATCTGTCCCCGGGACACTTTGCCTCTCTCTCTTCCTCTCCCTCTTCCTCTCCGCTGGCTCCCGGCCCTGGGAACCCGGGAGAAGTTTTAATTAGCTTAATTGCCTGCTGGCTGAGGCCCCGCGGCAGGGCGGGGGCTGCGAGCAGCACCCGCAGCCCCGCTCCGGTCACCCGCTCCCCAAAAAGCGCCTCTGGCTGCTGGGACCCCCCCCAGGGCTGCCGGCCCTGTCCCCGAGCAGCACCCGCCGTGTCCCGGGGGGCACAGCCGGGACCCCCAAACCGAGGGGTCGCTACCCCATCCCTGAGCCCACCCGCGACCCTCTGGCCGCCACCCCGGCACCCCCGAAGTGGCCGCGCACGGCCCCGGAGCCGTGTCCCGGTGGGCAGCGGTGACGGAGCCGCTCCGGGACATCGGGCCCCGTGTCCGGGCCGCGGGGACGGCCGGGAACTGCCGGGAGAGGGAAGGAACCGCGTCCGCGGCCTGCGGGCACGTCAGTGTCCCCAGGGTCCCCCGTGTCACCAGCACCCCCAGTGCTCCCAGTGTCCCCAGCATCTTCAGGAACGCCAGCAATCTCCAGGGTCCCCAGTGCCCTCAGGGTCCCCAGTGTCCCCAGGGTCTCCAGTGTCCCCAGTGTCCCCAGGGTCCCCAGTGTCCCCAGGGTTCCCAGGGTCCCCAGTGCCCTCAGGGTCCCCAGTGTCCCCAGGGTCCCCAGTAGCAGCTCTCGCCCGAGAGGATCCCGGGCACACGGCACGGCCGGGCTCTGCACGTGCCTTGTGTCCCCGTGCCCGTGTCCCGCCCTGTCCCCTCCGCCGTGTCCGGTGCCGCGGGGCTCCCTGCGGCCGCTGCCGCCCCTGCGGGTCCCGCACAGCCCCCGCTGCCGTGTCACCCGCTGCCACCACGGCCCGCGGCACCGGCAGCCGGCAGCGGTCCCTGCAGTGCCAATCCCCGCGGTGTCGCCGTGCCCGTCCCACCCAGGCACAGGACAGGTCACACCCACCCAGCCCCGGGCGCCGCCAGCCTAGATCAGCCCGGTTTTCCTGTTCCCACCCTCCGGCACCGCTCCGGTCCCACGTCCCCGCTGTCGCCTTTGCCGGGTACCCGTCCCTTGGGCTGTCACCCTGCCGGGTGTCACCGTCCCGTGGGGTCACAGCCGCACACCCGGCGGGTCTCCCCTGACCTGTGCCCGCACAGACCCCGCTGCGCTCCCCGCAGACCGGGCGTGGCTCCATCCCGGGCACACGGGGATGCAGGCACGTGGGCTCTGGGGACATGGGCACGGCCACGCCGCTGCCAGGCCCCCACCCGGCTGATAGCCGAGCCGTGCCGGAACGGGCACATGGCCCGTGGCACAGGGACACCTGCGGCTCGATGCCACCGGCCACCACCGGCCCGGCACCGCGGGTGTCCTCAGGAGCCGCCCGTGCCGTGAGCCCCCCCTTTCCCGGTGGGGTCTGCCCGGGAGCGGGCCCGGCCCGGTGTGGGGGTCTCTGTGGGCACCCCGCGGGTGGCAGCGGGGCCGGGGCCGGTGCCCGAGCCCGGCACGGAGCCAGCCGTGTCCCGACGCCGCACATGTCCCGACACGCGGCGGCCGGAGGGCCCGGGCGGGAGGCGCAAGGGCCGGGCAGGGTTGCATCACCCCCGGCCGGGGCGCGGGGCGCGGGGCGCGGGGGGACCCCGCTCCGGGGCTGCCGGGGCCGGCCGCACATCCCGGGGATCCCTCCCCGCCGGGGAGCGGTGAACCGCAGGGCCGGGGGATGGGGACGCTGTCCCTGCCCCGCGCCCCGGGCCCCCCTCCCAGCCCGGGGGCGCCCCGGGGACACCGGGGGGTGACCCCCGGGCCGCGGCAGCGCGGAGCTGCCGGTGCCGCCGCACCCGCGGCTCTGCCCGGACCCCCGGCGCCGGGCGGTGCCGAGCGCCCCCCCATCCCGCACGCGCCCCACGTCCCGCTCCCGCGTGGGAGTGGGAACGGGGATGTTCCCGGTGAGCGTGCCCGCCACGCCGCGCCCCGGAGCCGCCCGGGCCGGGGGCACCGGGACCGGGTCCTGCCCGCGCCCCGGGCCTGCGCTGGGCCCGGCACGGGCGAGCTCCGGGACGGAACGGGACGGGACCTAACGGGACGGGCGCAGCGGCGCTGCGGGCGCTGCTCCGGGCCAGGGGCACCGCGGGCTGCGCCGGGGCACGCTGCCCCCGCAGCCCCGTCCCCGGTGTGCCGCTGCGGGGGCGGCTGCACCGGGAGCTGCCCTTGGAGGCGGCCGGGAGCGGGGCACAGCGGGGCCGGACCCAGGGCCCGGGGGAACGGCACCGGAGACGCGGTCCTGCGGCCGCCGCCGCCCCCCGGGCAGGGTCCCGCTGTCCCCGGGTGCCGGGGACACCACGGGATGGGGACACCGAGCCTCAGGCTCACGTCCTGGGGGTCACACCTCAGTGGGGACACGTCTGTGTGTGGGGACACCCCTGTGAGTGGGGTCACCCCTGTGAGTGGGGTCACACCTGCGGGGCTCCTTTCCTGTGTGGAACGGGGGTCAGGTACAACCTGTGGGCACCCTGGGGGCCGGGTACACCTGCGGGGGGGTCTGCGCTCGCGGGGGGTGTCCCCCCACGTCCGGAGGGCCCCCACACGCGCGTCCTTGCACACCGGGGATGCCCCTGCACACCCCGGGATGTCCCCGTGTCCCCCGGGTGCCCCGCACACCCCGGGTGTCCCCGTGTCCCCCGGGTGTCCCCACACACCCCCCGGGTGTCCCCGCACCCCCCGGGTGTCCCCGCGTCCCCCGGGTGTCCCCGCACCCCCCGGGTGTCCCCGTGTCCCCCGGGTGTCCCCGCACCCCCCGGGTGTCCCCGTGTCCCCCCCCCCCCACTCCCGGACCCTCCGTCCCCGCCCCCCCATCACGGGGAAGCCCGGCCCCGCCCCCCCCGCGCTCGACCCCGCCCCCTCCGCAACCTGGCCCCGCCCTTCCCGCCGCGGCCAATGGGAGGCGCGGCCCCGCCCGCCCGCAGCCAATGGGAGGCGCGGCCCCGCCCCCCGCGGCGCCCGGCGCTGGCGCAGGCGCGGTGCGCGCGGGGCCAAGATGGCGGCGGCGGCGGGCGGTGGGCGCGGGCGGGCGGCGGCGCCCTGAGGAGCCGAGCGCGGCCTCGCGGGGCTCCCGGGGCCGGCCCGGGCCGCCCCCGCCGCCATGGCCCGCCTGGCAGACTACTTCGTGCTCGTGGGATACGACCCCGGCAAGCGCGGTGAGCGGCGGAGGGACGCGGGGGGGGGGGCCGGGCCCGCGCGGGGCCGCCCTGGCCGGGGGTGCGGGGCCGGGACTGTGGGGTGGGCGCGGGGCCGGGAGTGCGGGGCGGCGGGTACGGCGTGGTCCTGGACCAGGGACGAGGCTGAGGGGCCGTCCCGGGCGTGCGGGGTGAGCCCGGGCCGGTGCCGCGGGGCCGTGGCCGGTGCCGCGGGGCCGTGGCCGGTGCCGGGCCGGGCAGCACCGGGCAGTTCTCAGCCCGCCGTGAAGCCCCTTGTGAGCAGCCCCCGGGCAGCTCCCGGCAGCCGGAGCCGCCCCTGCGCGGCTCGGCGCCTTCACGGTTTGGGTGTTTTCGGTGTGTCCCCCTCCCCTGCCGTGCGCGGGCTGTCACCGCTCCGGAAACATCGGCTGGGCTTGGGGGGGCACTGCTGTCCTCCGGCCACGGCCCCAGGCCCGCTCCCCCTGCGCGCCCGCAGCTCCCGGCGTGGGACACGCTGCTCCCAGTCCTGCTTCCAGTGCGCGCCCCCCGGCCCTGGACGGGGGGCTGTGGCCCCAGCCCCGTTCCCCGGGCACCCGCAGCCCCCTGAGGCGGGCCCCCGTGCCCTCCCTGCTCCCTCACACGCTGCTGACCCCGGATCCCTCAGACGCCTCGCTCCTGTGTCCTCTCCCGCATCCCTGCTCGCCGTCAGGTGATGCTGTTGGTTGTTTTGGTCGGGGCGTGTTCCGAGTTTGGGATTGAAGGTCTCTTCCCCTCGCGTTTCCTCCTGCTCCCTGCCCCCAGAGCTGCTGGGGAAAACGAGCTTTGGCAGCGTCGCGGAGGAGGCGAAGTGCCCTAAAATCAGGAAATCGGGGCTTTGCTGCAGAGCCCCCCCTGAGCGTCTCTTCCCACCTGGCACATCCCCAGGCTGCCACGGAGCTTGTTCCAGGCCTGTGCTGCAGCTGGGGAAGGGGATTGCTGGTTTTGCTGTGGCTTTGGTCATCAGGGGATGCTGGTGGATCCCAGCCTGGAGCAGCCTGGAGGAGGGCAGGAGGAGCGAGCCGTGTGTCGGGAGTGCCGGAGAGCAGAGCTGCGGATCAGAGTTTGGTGTTTCCCGAGGGGTTTCTGCTCACGTGGTGTTGGTTTGGTGGTTTATTGTTGTTGTTATTGCTGCTGCTGCAAGCATGTTCCCCCCGTGTCCCCTTGTCCTGGGGCACTGGGATGGGCAGGAGCTGCTGTCCCACAGCTCACACCGTGCTGGGGTGGGAGATGCAGGGGGGATTCCAGGATTCCGTCTGGGAGCAGCTTCCACGTCCTCTCAGGAGCCGTGCTGGGGGGCTGTACCCCCTTTGTCCTGCCTCCAGGTGCTTCCTCCTGCATCTTCTTCCTCCTCTCCTCCCTGAGGATGCTGCAGCTGGGACCTGTGCCTTCAGACTGGTGCTGTGAGCTGGTTGGTGATGGGTGGGGATCAGGGACCCGGCGTTCCTTGGGCCTGGTGCTCCTTGCTGGCACTCCCAGAGCCTGACTTTCCGAGGGAACGGAAACATCCCACGTCTGTCTGGGGTGGGATTTGCCTTGGGGAGAGAGGGGTGATGCTGTGAGGTGACATGGTTGGCTGTATTGGGACGGCCAAAAGGAAGAACAGATTTAGGTGGGATCTTGGGAATTAGGAATTCCTGGCTGGGCTGGAACTGCCAGAGCAGCTGGGGCTGGCCCTGGATCCCTGGCAGTGCCCAGGGCCAGGCTGGGCACTGGGGCTGGAGCAGCCTGGGACAGTGGGAGGTGTCCCTGCCATGGCAGGGGTGGATCAGGATCAACCTTCTGGTCCCTTCCCACCCAAATCACGCCTTGATTCTGTGCCACTGGGAAGGGAAGAGCTCACATTTAACAGATTATGTTCCTCTGGTGTAAATATTCACTTTATTTTGAGTTTAACTCATCTCTGCAGGGAGGGGATGGCTCCAGGATATTGTGGGGGGATGGATCCAGGATGCCCTGGGAAGGGACAGGTCCCGGACACCAGCCCGACCCTCCTGGCTGCTGGGATGGCCGAGTGAGAAGTGACCTGTCCAGGATGAGGCACCCAGGAGTTGTGGCCTGTCTGTGACAGCCCGAGCAAACCCCTTCCCGTGCTGCTCTGGAGGTGTGCGAGCGCTGTCCCGCGCCGTGTCCCCAGGGATGTGCCGGCCTGTCCCCAGGGATGGACCGACACCGGTTCTGTGGTTTTTGGGATCAGTCTGGCAGCGTTCCCGGCTCCCAGCTCTGCTTTCCCAGCCCCCTCCCTGCTTAGATAATGCTGGAGGAAGGGCAGCGGCGCTCATCTGCCGGTGACTAATTGCTGTACAGGTTGGGTTGCTCTGGCAGAGCCGTGGGCTGTGCCAGGCTGGGCTGTGCCAGGCTGGCACTGTCCCTGTAAGCCTCACCTGTAAACAAAGCTGGGCTGAGCTGCACCAGGGCTGGATGAGCCCCTGGGCACTGCCGGGGCCCCGGCACGTTCCCGGCCGGTGCTGAGTCCCGGGAGTTCCGTGCCTGTGGGGTTTGGGGTTGGGCAGGGATGGGTTTGCAGTTGGGGATGTGAAAGGGAAAGGTCTGGTGGGGTGGCGGGAGCTGAGGTGGCTCTGCAGCATCTCCAGAGTGACAATGCCAGGCTGAGCTGGGTGGGAAGGGACCCCAGAGCCCCTCCAGTGCTACCCCTGCCATGGCAGGGACACCTCCCACTGTCCCAGGCTGCTCCAGCCCCAGTGCTCAGCCTGGCCTTGGGCACTGCCAGGGATCCAGGGGGCAGCCCCAGCTGCTCTGGCAATTCCAGCCCAGCCAGGAATTCCCAATTCCCAAGATCCCATCCATCGCTGCCCTCTGGCAGTGGGAGCCATTCCCTGTGTCCTGTCCCTGCAGGCCTTGTCCTCAGTCCCTCTCTCCTGGAGCCCCTTCAGGCCCTGCCAGGGGCTCTGAGCTCTCCCTGGAGCCCTCCCCTTCCCTCCCAGCCTGGCTCCACGAGATGTTGCCGTGCCTGCTGCAGTTTGTGGGAACAAAACCGAAAGCAGATCCGTGCTGGAGCGGGGCCGTGCCGGGTTCCCTGGGGTCACTGGGTGCTGCTGGAGCTGCCTGTCCCTGGGGTTTCCTGGAACAGCCTCGTGCCCCTGACCTGGGGCTGTGCTGTGGGATCACGTCCTGCCCCTCGGGCAGGGGCAGAAAAGGGCTCTGAACTTTCTCAAGGGCTGTGGCTGTGGGCCTTGAGCTGCTCTGGCTGCACGGTGTGTCCAGGACCCAGGCAGGCATCCAGATGTTTTTCCTGGTTTGTGGAGCCACGGGGGATGTGTCCAGGAATGCAGAGCATGGACTTGCCACCTGCCTGGCACCGTGTCCCCCTGTCCCTCCGCTGTGCCAGGCACCCAGCCCACTCCATGGGGCTGTGTGGGAGAGGGGCTCCAGGGAAAAGTGTGGACTGAATGCTCCTGGCAGTGGGGATCAGCTCCTTCCATGCCAGGGTCTCTTTTATTGTGGGCTGACTGCTCACATTATTCCCTGTAAATGGACAGGGTTTATTCTCCTGGCTCTTCCTTCAGCTTCCGAGAGCCGGGATTGTGTCTGGTTTTACCTGGGAATGAGAACTTCCCAGAGCCAGGATTGTGCTGGGTTTTACCTGGGAATAACAGCTTCCCAGAGCTGGGATTGTGTCTGGTTTTACCTGGGAATAACAACTTCCCAGAGCTGGGATTGTGCCTGGTTTTACCTGGGAATGAGAATTTCCCGGAGCTGAGATTGTGCCTGGTTTTACCTGGGAATGAGAACTTCCCAGAGCTGGGATTGTGCTGGGTTTTACCTGGGAATAACAGCTTCCCAGAGCTGGGATTGTGTCTGGTTTTACCTGGGAATAACAGCTTCCCAGAGCTGGGATTGTGTCTGGTTTTACCTGGGAATGAGAATTTCCCGGAGCTGAGATTGTGCCTGGTTTTACCTGGGAATGAGAATTTCCCGGAGCTGAGATTGTGCCTGGTTTTACCTGGGAATGACAGCTTCCCAGAGCTGGGATTGTGTCTGGTTTTACCTGGGAATGAGAATTTCCTGGAGCTGAGATTGTGCCTGGTTTTACCTGGGAATGACAGCTTCCCAGAGCTGGGATTGTGCTGGGTTTTACTGGGATCAGAGGGGTTTTCTCTGTGCATCCCCCATTCCCTGAGAGTCCAGGACAGCTCAATTCCAAACCCTGTGGCTGAAGGAGTCTGGAAGTTTTGGATAGGGACCACTGGATGGGCATGGCCTGGATGATGGGAGCCAAGACCCAGCTTGGGATTGATTTGGGATTTCCCAGGGGGTTTAAGCTGCCAGAGGGCAGGGATGGATGGGATCTTGGGAATTGGGAATTCCTGGCTGGGCTGGAATTGCCAGAGCAGCTGGGGCTGCCCCTGGATCCCTGGCAGTGCCCAAGGCCAGGCTGGACACTGGGGCTGGAGCAGCCTGGGACAGTGGGAGGTGTCCCTGCCATGGCAGGGGTGGCACTGCAGGGGCTCTGGGGTCCCTTCCCACCGTGCCCACTCCGTGACTGATCCGTGCTGCAGTCGGGAGCGCCGGGAGGTGCCGGTGTCCCGTGGGTGTCGGGCTGGCTGCGGAGGATGCCGAGGCTGCTCGGGAAGTCACGGTGGTTTCTCTTGTTTCCGTGCTCATGGAGCAGCATCACCCCACGCTCGTGCCCTCCTCAGACACCCGGCCTGGGGCTCGGCGGCTCCGTGGGCGGTCGGGGATGGCAGGAGGAAGCTGCTCCGTGCTCAGAGCTGCCTCTTTCCATGAGGTGCTTGGGGCAGGTTTTGGGGTGTTCTGTGTGAGCAGTGAGGCACAGACAGGACACATCCCGCCCTTCCCGAGGTGCTCCTGGAGCTGGTTCCTGGTGGGAGAAGCTGAAGTGGATCTGCAGGCCGGGGCAGGGCTCTCAGGGCTCATCCTGCTGCTGTCCCAGCTGTGTTTTTCGTTGGGTTCCAGCTCTCCTGGTGGCACCTATCCATGTCACTCTGTCGTGTGTGGCCGTGGCCCGGTGACTCAGGGTCTGAATCAGCCGGGTTCTGGGAGCATCCGGCAAAACCCCGGCCGTGGAAAAGCCCCCGGGGCTGGCAGCAGTGGTGGAGCTGTTTGCTGGGTCAATATTTGCACACAGAAAGAGAGGCTGGGAAGGGCCCTGCCACGTGCAGAGCTGCTCCCAGCCACGTGCCCGGCGGTGGGAAAGGTGGGGATGGGAGAGGGGGCAAATCCAGGGCAGCCCCGGAGCTGCTCCAGGGCTGGAGCCCCTCTGCTCTGGAGCCAGGCTGGGAGAGCTGGGGGTGCTGCTCTGGAGAAGGGAAGGATCCAGGGAGAGCTTCCAGCACATTCCAGGGCCCAAAGGGGCTCCAGGAGAGCTGCAGAGGGACTGGGGACAAGGCCTGCAGGGACAGGACACAGGGAATGGCTCCCACTGCCAGAGGGCAGGGATGGATGGGATCTTGGGAATTGGGAATTCCTGGCTGGGCTGGAATTGCCAGAGCAGCTGGGGCTGCCCCTAGATCCCTGGCAGTGCCCAAGGCCAGGCTGGGCACTGGGGCTGGAGCAGCCTGGGACAGTGGGAGGTGTCCCTGCCATGGCAGGGGTGGCACTGCAGGGGCTCTGGGCTCCCTTCCCACCCAGACCAGTCTGGGATTCCCTGATTCCGTGTGCAGCCACTGGCTGCCTCTGGAAGGGGTCACCCCTCCCGCCAGCCCCCACAGCTTCCAGCTGCATCCAGGCCTGGGAACTGCGGCTCTTCTGATCCCAGCTGCTCCATGAATCCTCCTCTCCTTCCCTTTGAACTCCTGCCCGGGAGGAGCAGCTCTGTGGGCTGCAGGTCCCACCCGGGAGTCAGAGGCCAAGCAGTGACAGTGACAGGGCAGTGACAGGGCCAGAGCTGTCCCCGGGCAGTGCCTGAGCTGGGCCTGAGCTCCTCCAGCTCCACCGAGTTGTGTTTGTGGATGGGGAGAGATTCATCTTGGAATCATGGAATTGTTTAGGTTGGAAAACTCCTCAGAGCCCATCCAGTCCAACCATGCCCAGCACTGACAAGGCCACCACTGACCTGTCCCCAAGTGCCACATGCACATGGATTTTAAATTCTGACAGGGATGGGGGCTCCAAACCCCCCTGGGCAGCCCCTGCCAAGGCCTGACCCCCTTTCCATGGGGAAATTCCCGCTGATGTCCCCCATGAGCCTGCCCTGGCCCAGCCTGAGGCCGCTCCCTCTCCTCCTGTCCCTGTTCCCTGGAGCACAGCCCGACCCCCCCGGCTGTCCCCTCCTTTTCCATGTTGTTATCAGTGGTGTGGGATGGGTCAGAGTGGACCTGGAGCAGCCCCTGAGCAGGGAAATCAGAGCTGCAGCTCTGAACTGGTAATGTCTCCCCCTTTGGACACATTTGTGTGTCCAGCTGGGTTTCCTTGCCAGAATTCCCTGCTGCTGTGACCAGGGATGGTGTCTGGTATTCCTTGGAGTGTGACAGTCCGTGTTTTGGGAAGGTGGCTGAAGGTGAGGTGGGCACAGAGCCCTAACCCAGGTGCTGTACTGAGATCCTTGCCCCATTTCTTGGTGACATTTTGTTTGCTGCCAGTGCGGATTTAGCACTTTTCCCTCTGGTCTCTCTCACCGCAGCTCGTGTTTTCCCCGAATCTGAAGCCTTTCCTTGCAGCCAGTTCCCTTTTCCCGTTCCCGGCGCTGGGCTGGAGCAGCAGCTGCGGTTTTATGGGTGCTAAAACACAAACAAACCCCACTTGGAACGTGCCCTGGAGCTCCCCGGGCTGCAGGAGGAGGAGTCAGCCCCCAAAACCCCTTTGGCCTGGTTCCCTGCCACACCTGGGGGAGCAGGGCCGGTCCTGTGGGGCTGGCTGGGATCTGCAGGAGCTTTTCTGCCCCCTCTCTCCGGGATGGCGGCGGTGACGCCTCCAGGGCCGCTCTGTTCCTGCTGTGGCTCCAGAGCTCCTGACCACTAAATGCTGCTCGTGTGGCAGAGGCGAGCTGGAGAGCCTGCCGGCCTCGGGGCAGGGAATTCCTGCTCCTGGGAATGAGCCTTCCCCTACCCGGAGCGTGTTTGTCCCTCCCGGGGTGGCAGCTGCTGCCAGGGCAGCCTGGAGGGTTTGGGGGCTGCTGCGACCCTCTGAGAGGGTCCTTGGTGACTGGTGGGACCCTGTGGGGTGATCTGGGGACTGCTGGGACCCTCTGGGAGAGCTTAGTGACTGGTGGGACCCTCTTGGGTGATTTAAGGACTGCTGGGACCCTCTTGGAGGGTTTGGGGACCGTTGGGACCCTCTTGGAGGGTTTGGGGATCGATGGGACCCTCTTGGAGGGTTTGGGAGCTGTTGGGACCCTCTTGGAAGGTTTGGGAGCTGTTGGGACCCTCTTGGAAGGTTTGGGAGCTGTTGGGACCCTCTTGGAAGGTTTGGGGGCTGTTGGGACCCTCTTGGAAGGTTTGGGGACCAATGGGACCCTCTTGGAAGGTTTGGGGACCGATGGGACCCTCTTGGAGGGTTTGGGGACCGATGGGACCCTCTTGGAGGGTTTGGGGACCGTTGGGACCCTCTTGGAGGGTTTGGGGACTGTTGGGACCCTCTTGGAGGGTTTGGGGACCATTGGGACCCTCTTGGAGGGTTTGGGGACCGTTGGGACCCTCTTGGAGGGTTTGGGGGCCGTTGGGACCCTCTTGGAGGGTTTGGGGGCCGTTGGGACCCTCTTGGAGGGTTTGGGGGCTGGTGGGATCCTGAGAAGGGATTTGGTGACTGGTGGGAGCCTGTGGAAGGATTTGGTGACTGGTGGGAGCCTCTGGAAGGGGCTGGGGACTGGTTTAGGGGTCGGGGCACGTGGAGAGCAGCAGTGAGGGCCCTGCCTCTCCCTTCCTCCCGCACCAGTTCCAGAGGTTTGTGTGTATGGAGTGGCTCCAGTGCCACGTGTCCCCTGGCAGGGAGCAGCCGCACGTCGCGGCCTCCTCGCCGGGATCTGCAGAGTCTCACACGTTATTTTTGTGCGTCTGAGCTGTTCGGTCGAGATGTGGCAGCACGAGGGGGATTTCTGGGGAGGAAGAGCCGCCCGTGGTGTGTGTGCGGCTGAGGTGTCTCTGTGGGCAGCTGCAGGAAGTGCAGCAAAGCAGCTCCTCCGTGAGCTCTGCAGCACCTTCCTGCCCAGCCGGGCCCTGCTGATGGCCCAGATAAGGCCCCTTGTGTCTTGTCACTGCCACTGTCGCTGTCACACCCTCCCCAGGCCAGCAGAGCAGGGTTGGGGCCGTGCTGGTCTGATCAGATTCTGATCCCAGCCAGGATGCTCCGAGGGGCTTGGCCCTGCATCCACGGGAACAGTGACAGTGGCCTCCTGCACATTGTCCTTCCCAAGCCTCCTGTCCAGGGCAGGGAACGGAGCTGGGAAGGGGCTGGAGCCCCAGGAGAGGCCGAGGGAGCTGGGAAGGGGCTGAGCCTGGAGCAAAGGAGGCTCAGGGGGGACTTTGTGGCTCTGCACAAGTCCCTGGCAGGAGGGGACAGCCGGGGGGGTCGGGCTGTGCTCCAGGGAACAGGGACAGGAGGAGAGGGAATGGCCTCAGGCTGGGCCAGGGGAGGTCAGGGTGGATTTTGGGGAAATTCCTTCTGGAAAGGGCTGTCCAGCCCTGTGCCAGTCACCTGGGGACGTGGTCAGTGGTGGCCTTGGCAGTGCTGGGGAACGGTCTCACCCGATGCTGCTCCAACCCAAACATTTCCCTGATTCCGAGTCAGCTCTGCTCCAAAGCTGCCATATTGTTGCTGTTTTATGTGGGAAAAGCCTCTGCCCTGGTTTTAGGACCTTGCCCTGGTATTTGGTGTTTTTGAGCTACCCGCAGTCACAGCCCTGCAGCAAATTCCCGTCAGGAAGCCCAGCCAGGCGTCGGGAGGTGCCAGCTGGGTGTTCACCTGCCCCTTCACCTGCCAGCTTCTGTATCCCTCAGCGGAGAAAGCTGGGGAGGAGCTGAACCGAGGGCAGGTAACGCTGCTCCGGCCTCGCTGTCCCTCTGCGGGGCTCTGGGGACACAGGGCTGGGCCGCAGCTGTGGGGACACGGCCCCGCTGTCCCTGGGACACAGCGGCTCTGTCGGGCCCGGCCGAGGACAATGGCTGGCTTCAGCCTCGCCCTCTCCGTGCAGTGCCGCGGGCTGCCCTTAGGGATGAGCAGAACTGTGGCTCTGGTGGCTTCAGGGGATGAGCGCAGGCAGCGGCAGCTGGGCTCCTCTGCACTGGCAGGTGATTGGAAAGGACAGGGATAAGCTCCTGGGTGGGATCGAGGTGAGCTCAGCAGGAAGGAGGTCAGACAGTGCCGGTTCCTCCCGGGAGCAGGGAGAGCTGATTGCTGCAGGAGCGGGCTCTCAGCTCAGCCTGGGGATGTGTCAGGTGTTCCCAGGGCTGGGAATTCCTGCAGAGATGTGTGGAAAGCCCAGGAAGGTGGTTTCCTACGGCTCCCTGACAGGAGGGCGGGTCCAGGTGGGGCCCGCTCTGCTCCGGGGAACAGGGACAGGAAGAAGGGGAATGGCCTCAGGCTGGGCCAGGGGAGGGCACAGGGTGGACATCAGGAGGGATTTCCCCACGGAAAGGGTGGCCCAGCCCTGGCACAGGGTGGCAGTGCCTCAGCACCCTCACAGCCAAGAATTTCTTGCCAATATCCCATCTAATTCCATCTGGCAGTGGAGGCCGTTCCCCCTTGTCCCAAGTCCCTCTCCCGGTGACCACAGCGCTGTCCTGGTGACGTGCCAGCAGGGCAGGGGGGACAGTGGCACTGCAGCCTGGGTGTCCCAGAGCCATTCCCTGCCTCTCCTGACCTGGCTTCTCCCAGCAGAGTGGGGCTCTCCTGGGGGATTTCTCCGTCCATTTAACTTCTCCTTCCTCCCTCTCCGAGTTCCTCTCGGCTCTCCTGGCTCAGGTCTGTGTTTTCACTTCACGTTTTCTTTCCCTGCTGTTTGGATGGGTTTGGGCCATGTTTGGAGGCGGCTTTGCTCCTGTCACACACAATCTGCATCCACATTCTTCTCACTCTCCCTGGCATCCCTGTTTTCTGTTTTTCCTCCCAAGTCCTGGCAGTGCAGTCACCTCACTATCATTAACACAGAGGGAGGAATGTTGATTTTCTTCTGGATTCTCCCTCTGACCCGAGGTTTTCTTGGCAACTCTGGTTTTATATGAGGACCTTTCACAAGTGTTGGATCTCTTGGGAATTCCATCGAGGATTTTGTACTTCTGTTTAACGCTGGTGCAGAACTCGAGGTTTGCTGTGTTTGGGATCCAGGTCTGGTTTCAGGGAGCAGCTCCAAGAGCTGCTGGAGCTCCTTCCTTCATCCCCATCCCTTTGAGTGCCCCAGGCCAGACTGGACACTGGGGCTGGAGCAGCCTGGAACAGTGGGAGGTGTCCCTGCCATGGAGGGGTGGCACTGGAGGGGCTCTGAGCTCCCTTCCCACCCGACCCATCCCAGGATCCCCTGATTGCAATCTTGGCCTTTTCAGGGAAGTTTTTTTTCCCCGAGAAAAAGCGGTTCCTTTTTCCCAAAGGCCCTTCTGAGCATCCATGGGCGTGTGCCAGCCGTTCCTCCTGGCCGTGAGGGATGCAGGTGGCAGCGGGCCAGGCAGGAGGAATGTGATCCGTCATCCCAGCCGGGCGGCACGTGGGGATGAATCGGCAGCCCCAGAAATCCAGCACTCCAGCCTGGAGCCTGCCGGGGTGAAGTCATGAGACAGGCACAGGGCTGGGATCCTCTGAGTCATCCTGGGAGAAATCTGTTCCCGGCTCCAGAGCCCGTAGGAAGCGCGGGGGGAAGCGGAGGGAGCAGCTGGGAGCTGTGGAGCCCATCCCGGGGACGGTGGTGGGGTGTGGGGGGAGGAGCAGGGCTGGGGGCAGCTCCCCCAGCTGGGATTTGCTGCCTTTCACCATAAAAGGGGAAATTCTCCTTCACACCTCGTGCAGAGCGTGTGTGAGCCTGCAGGGAGTGGGAGAAGGGAACGTCCGAGGAGGGGAAGGCTGGAGAGGGTGTGGAGGTGAGGGAAAGGAGGTGGGGATCTCGTCTCTGTGGAGAGATGGGATGGGGCTGCAGGGATGTGGGGCCAGAGATGGGATGGGAGATGGGATGGGGCTGCAGGGATGTGGGGCCAGAGATGGGATGGGGCTGCAGGGATGTGGGGCTGGAGATGGGATGGGAGATGGGATGGGGCTGCAGGGATATGGGGCTGGAGATGGGATGGGGCTGGAGATGGGATGTGAGGCTGGAGATGGGATGGGAGATGGGATGGGGCTGCAGGGATGTGGGGCTGGAGATGGGATGGGAGATGGGATGGGGCTGCAGGGATGTGAGGCCGGGGATGGGATGGGAGATGGGATGGGGCTGCAGGGATGTGGGGCCAGAGATGGGATGGGAGATGGGCTGCAGGGATGTGGGGCTGGAGATGGGATGGGGCTGCAGGGATGTGGGGCCAGAGATGGGATAGGGATGTGGGGCTGATGTCCTGACCAAGGAGGCAGTTCCACTTTGAGAGGTGAAATTCCAGTCTGTGCCCCAGTGGGAGCACTGGATGAAGCTCCAGGAGGATCCATATCCTTGTGGAGTTATGAAAACAAACAAAAAACCCCAAAACCAAAGAGCCCCCCCTGCCCCAAACCAGTCCCAGTTTCCCCTGGTGCTGTCAGCCCATGGAATTGGACACATCCCTGTTAAGGATTTGACCCCAAGCTCCTGGGGTTCCTGGGAATGCTGCAGGGCTGAGCAGTTGGCAGCACACCTGGCACAGTGGGGAACCCCAAATGGGTGGGGAAGGATGGATGGGGCACAGGACAGAATTCCCAGTGGGAAGGGAGGGAAGGGACCGTGTCCTGCCCCAGAGCCGGGGGGAGAGGAGGGACTCTGTGGCTCCCCGAGGCAGCACCTGGGGACTTGCTGAGATGTCCTGGGAGCAGTGCCAGCCTGGGGGACCTGTCCCATCCTGGGCAAGGCTGCTGTGGGATTTGCAGCTCTTGGTCCAGATGGAGACTGCCAGGCTCCAAGCAAATCCCGGGATTTACCGGGGTTTCCTGGCTCAGACGGGGCGGGAGTGCTGCTGGGATGGGAACAGGGGGGAGGGAGCGTGGATGGGGTCAGCCCCGGCCAGGGACCCCCAGGAGGGGACAGGACCCTGCTGTGCTCACAGAACAGTGACATGGATTCATGGAATGGGTTTGGGTGGGAAGGGACCCCAGAGCCCCTGCAGTGCCACCCCTGCCATGGCAGGGACACCTCCCACTGTCCCAGGCTGCTCCAGCCCCAGTGTCCAGCCTGGCCTTGGACATTCCAGGGATCCAGGGGCAGCCCCAGCTGCTCTGGGCACCTGTGCCAGGGCCTGCCCACCTTCCAGGATGCTGGAGCTCCAAAAAAAGGGGGAAGGGGGCCTCAGGGTGTGCTGAGGGCTGGGTGACATTGTTCAGACATGGGGGGAGGTCACCTGGGGGTGTTTGTCCCTGTGAGGAGCTCACCTGGCTGCAGCTGCTCCACCTGCCCCCCACGTGCAGCTCTTGTGCTTCTCTCTTCTGTTGGGTGTTTTTAATTGAATCATGGAATTATTTTGGGTGGAAAATCCCTCAGGGCTCATCCAGTCCAACCGTTCTCCAGCACTGCCAAGGCCACCACTGACCTGTCCCCAAGTCCCACATCCACATGGCTTTGAAATCCCAACAGGGATGGGGGCTCCAAACCCCCCTGGGCAGCCCCTGCCAAGGCCTGAGCCCCTTTCCATGGGGAAATTCCTGCTGCTGCCCACCCTGAGCCTCCCCTGGCCCAGCCTGAGGCCGTTCCCTCTCCTCCTGTCCCTGTTCCCTGGAGCACAGCCTGACCCCCCCGGCTGTCCCCTCCTGCCAGGGACTTGTGCAGAGCCACAAGGTCCCCCCTGAGCCTCCTTTGCTCCAGGCTCAGCCCCTTCCCAGCTCCCTTGGCCTCTCCTGGGGCTCCAGCCCCTTCCCAGCTCTCCCTGGCAGTGTCCAGGGGGTTCTGCTGCCTCTCTGTTGCCTCAGGCTCAGGAAGGACCCCGGCCCTTGAAGGTGCCAAATTCCTCTTAGGGAATATTCCTGCAGCACCGGGTGCCAGTGCTGGGAGCAGAGCAGAGGCTCTGGCACACAGGAATTCCTGGGATAACCCGGGATAAGTCCTCCTGAGCCAGTCCAAGCTTGTCTGAGGGACAGTGCCAGTGTCACCAGCCTGGCTGGGAGAGCTGGGGGTGCCCACCTGGACAAGAGAAGGCTCCAGGGAGGGCTCAGAGCCCCTGCCAAGGCCTAAAGGGGCTCCAGGAGAGCTGCAGAGGGACTGGGGACAAGGCCTGCAGGGACAGGACACAGGGAATGGCTTCCCTCTTGCAGCCATCCCATTCTCTGTCCCTGAAATAATTTCAGTGGGATTATTGCACATTATTTTCCTTGGCTCTGCTGCCTCATCCCAGCCCAGGAGGGCTTTGGGGTTCATGGAATTTTCCAAGCACTGGGGTGGCTGGAAGGGAGTGGCAGAAAAAGGGGGACAAGGTGGGAATGTCACTGTGCACCACCCCAAAAACAAAATCCCATCTCCTGGCCCTGGTTTTGGGCAAAAGGAGGATGAGGAGGGAAGGGGCTCTGGAGGAGCAGGGAGAGTCGGGAGCTGCTCACAGCTCTTGGATCTTTTCCCAGAAATGTTTGATGGAAAATGTGGACTCTTCTCCCCGGGTCTGGAGCGAGGGAATGGGAACGTGCTGGGCTCATCCCAGCTCCTGCTCCAGTCTGGGATGGGTGGGAAGGTGCTGGGCTCATCCCAGCTCCTGCTCCAGTCTGGGATGGGTGGGAAGGTGCTGGGCTCATCCCAGCTCCTGCTCCAGTCTGGGATGGGTGGGAAGGTGCTGGGCTCATCCCAGCTCCTGCTCCAGTCTGGGATGGGTGGGAAGGTGCTGGGCTCATCCCAGCTCCTGCTCCAGTCTGGGATGGGTGGGAAGGTGCTGGGCTCATCCCAGCTCCTGCTCCAGTCTGGGATGGGTGGGAAGGTGCTGGGCTCATCCCAGCTCCTGCTCCAGTCTGGGATGGGTGGGAAGGTGCTGGGCTCATCCCAGCTCCTGCTCCAGTCTGGGATGGGTGGGAAGGAGGGAATGGGGAGGTGGTGGGCTCATCCAGTGCAGTTCCAGTGCTCCTTGTCTCATCCTGGATAGGTTTGGGGCATTTTTCCCACTTTGCAGTCCATGCAGTTATTCCTGTCAGGAGCCTCCATGTGCTCCCTCCCCCTTGTGTCCACCCAGGACCCCTGGACACGGGGCTGTGCCTCTGTCCCCAGCCACATCACCCCACAATCCTCTCGGCACCGCTGTTTTCCCGGAGCCTTTTGGGGTCACTGCTGGGTTCCCATTCCCGGGATGGGAATGGGATCCCCACCGGGATCACTCCGTGTTTCCAGCGGTCCCGGGCAGGCCTGGGATGTGTCTGTGGGATTTATCCCAGCCCTGGATTTATCCCAGCCCCGTGTGCCCACGCAGGGATTATCCCCAGGGCTCTGGGATAGTTCCTGCCTCTGGGAATGTCGCTTCTGCTCTGGGATGGGGCTTGGGGGGGGTCCCTCCCATCCTTCCTCCCCCGAGCTCTGTGCATCCAAACCAACCTTAATCCTTAATCCATGTCCAAGTTTGGAATGCTTGCGGCGTGTTTGCCCGATTTTCTGGCCGTTAGCCAGTGGTTTTGGGGGTTTTAGGTGTTTTTTTTGCTGGGACTGGTGTGTCTGGAACCAGCTGTGCTGCTGAAATCCCCGGGGGGACGGGGTCAGCACGGACATCACTCAATATTCCTGAAAATCCAAGCGGGACAGGAAACTGACTCTGGAGAAAATGTTTGAATTTTCGGTGTTCCTGTTGAATTTATCGTTCATTTCCATTTTTTGGTGTTTTTCAGTAGTTTGTTGCTCATTTTCCCCTGACCTTTGCCCCATGCCTGACTTGGTTTTACCCCTCGTGTGTCATCTCGGTGGTTTGGGGTTGTTTATTTTATTGTTGAACTCTTTAATGGTTGTTTTTTTTTTTTTTTGTCCAGCTTGGTAAATCCCAAGATGTTTTGGCCGAACGGGGGGTCAGTCACTTGCTGAGGGTTTGGAAAAACCTCTACGCCAGAGATGGGATTTATTTGGGTCAAATTCCAAGTGCTTTTTTCTTTTCTGGGAAATCAGGGTTTTACCGTGGGGGAAGTGGAGCAGTTTGGGGCAGAGGGGCGGCCGTGGCCGAGCACCTGGGACAGTGGGAGGTGTCCCTGCCATGGCAGGGGTGGCACTGGAGGGGCTCTGAGGTCCTTTCCCACCCAGCCCATCCCAGGATTCCACGATTCTCAGTTTTCCTGGCAGAGCAGCAGCACAGATGAATGTTTGCTCTCTCGGGTCTGAGCTGTCATTCCAAGGTTGGAAGCTCCATGTGTGGAATGTGCCAGGCACATCCGTGAGGAGCATTCCTGCTCCAGCTGGATTCTCCTCTGCTCCACAGGACAAGGAATTCATCTTCCTTACTCCAGCGAGGCTTTCCTGTCTTCCTCAAAGTCAAAGTGATCCAAGGATTTCAGCTGAGTTGTTTTGGGAAATGGGGGATTTTAGGCTGGTGGAGATGGAGGAGCTCCTCAAGTCTCATGGAACCCCTTCCAACCTTGTCCTCTGCTCCCCAGGATCCCCTCCAGGGCGGCTCCCAGGTGTGTGAGGGCCCAGCCCCTGCCTGGTTCTGTTGCTTTGGGTGGAGGAGCAGAGCTGTGTTTCCTTCTGGGAAGGATCCCATGGGGCTGGGATTCCCTGCCCTTCCCATCAAACAGAGCCTCTGCCCCTGCCTGAGGCATGGGTGTGCCTCAGGGTCATGGAATCCTGGAATGGGTTTGGGTGGGAAGGGACCCCAGAGCCCCTGCAGTGCCACCCCTGCCATGGCAGGGACACCTCCCACTGTCCCAGGTGCTCCAGCCCCAGTGCCCAGCCTGGCCTTGGGCACTGCCAGGGATCCAGGGGCAGCCCCAGCTGCTCTGGCAATTCCAGCCCAGCCAGGAATTCCTAATTCCCAAGATCCATCCCTGCCCTCTGGCAGTGGGAGCCATTCCCTGTGTCCTGTCCCTCCAGGATTGTCCCCAGTCCCTCTGCACTTGACAAACTGCATTCTCCAGGAACGTCCACTGAAATGGGGAATTTCGAGTCACGTTTTGTATTGATTTCTTCCCAATATCCCATCCACATCTCCCCTCTTCAGCTCAAACCCCTGGGATAAGCTGGGAAGGGCCCCACGTCCTGCTGATCTCCAGGAGCCGGGGTTGGGCTGGGAGCAGCTCCAGGGACAAGTCTGAATCCTGGAACATCCTCAGCTGGGAGGGCCCCACAGGAATCACGGATCCAGCTCCTGGCCCTGCACAGACACCCCAACAATCCCAGCCTGGGCATCCTGGGAGGGGAGCTCCAGCAGCCTCAGGGCTGTGCCCATTCCCCAGGGAGCCTGGCAGTGCCCAGCACCCACTGGGGAAGAACCACTCGGCTCTGTGACCTTGGGACTCATCCCAGCCTGTCCCAGCGTTCCCAGATAATCCCTGTGGGGGGATGAGGTGGGTTTGGGGGAGCTGGGTGTTGGTGGGGTCCATTGGGAGCAGGAGTTGCTGGGAATGTGCTAATGCCAGGAATCCCTGGCTGGGCTCGGAGCTGGCAGCACTCCCTGGTGCTTCCATTCCCGTCTCCCTGCTCATTCCCAAGGATCAGAGGTGAGGAGCTGCTCCAGGTCACTGGGGCAGGACTGGGACCACGGCTGGACCCTCTGGGGTGGTGTGCCATGGGGTTTGGGGGGAGCAGGGACTGGCATTGCCGAGCCTGGGCAGAGCAGGGCTCCTCTCCAGGCTGTGGGGTCAGGCTGAGGGGCAGCTCCAGGCGCTGGGGCTGCTGCTGCTCCACGGGAGCTGTACCTGCTTCAGAAAATTCCCTGGTTCTCTGGGAGATGCCGATGAGGAAGCTGAGGGCTCCAGGGCAGGGTCGTTTCCCCATCCCGGAGCAGTCTGTGGTCAGTGGGGTTTCAGTTCCCCTTGGATTCAGCCTCTTCCTCCTCGTGCACCCTGCGCTGTTCCCGCTGCCCCAGGAGAGGCAGATCCCTGGGGAGGGCCCTCCCTGATGGAGGGGATTCCCTTCTGCAGCACAGATCCCGTGAGGAGTGGTGAGGGAGCTGGGAAGGGGCTGGAGCCCCAGGAGAGGCTGAGGGAGCTGGGAAGGGGCTGAGCCTGGAGCAAAGGAGGCTCAGGGGGGACCTTGTGGCTCTGCACAAGTCCCTGGCAGGAGGGGACAGCCGGGGGGGTCGGGCTGTGCTCCAGGGAACAGGGACAGGAGGAGAGGGAACGGCCTCAGGCTGGGCCAGGGGAGGTCAGGGTGGATTTTGGGGAAATTCCTCCTGGAAAGGCTGTGCAGCACTGGCCCAGGGGTGAAATCCTCATCCTTGGAGGGATTTCAGAGCTGTGTGGATGTGGCACTTGGGGACAGGTCAGTGTGTTCTCGGGGAATTCTCAAAGTTCCCACATTGGTGGGACGTTTCCTCCCACGTCTGTTCTGGTGGCTCCGGCACTGCCGAGCCCAGCTGAGCCCCTGTGGAAGCTGACCCCATTCCCACTTCTCCATTCCTACCCGGTGGTTCCTGTTACTGTCCCTCCCTGCAGAGCTCCCCCCTGGATGTGCCACGCTCCGGCCCCGCAGTCGCCGCCTGTGTGGGACACAGGGAACAAAAGCTCCTTCTGCCCTCGTGGGAGATGTTGATGCTGGCAGAGGCTGGGTGGAAATGATCCCTGCAGGGTCAAGACAAACTGAGGCAGGGCTTGGAGCATTCCCTGTGCCCTGGCAGGACAGAGCAGGGAGGGACTTGGGCACCCACGTGTGATCCGTGAGGACCGGCCCTGGCTGGGATTTGGGTTTGGGGTTTCCCTCTGTCCTTGGCTGCTCTGCAGGGAATTGCCCGGCACAGATGGGAGCGGGGCTGGCACTGAGGCCTTTTGTCCTGGAGCTTGGAGCTGCTCTGTGCCTGTGGCTGGATCCTGTCCCACTCTCCCTCTGTGTCCCTTTGCCAGTTGAGAACAGCTCTGCTCTGGAGCCAGGCTGGGAGAGCTGGGGGTGTTCACCTGGAGAGGGGAAGGACCCAGGGAGAGCTCAGAGCCCCTGGCAGGGCCTGAAGGGGCTCCAGGAGAGCTCCTGGGACAGTGGAAAGTGTCCCTGCCCATGGTGGCACTGGAGGGGCTCTGAGGTCCCTTCCACCCAAACCATTTCGTAAATCCCACATATTTTTCCCACAGGGCAGGAGGGGCCATGGGAGCAGCCAGGGCTGTTTTTAGGCCGTGGGTAAATGTTGGCAGCCCCATAATTACCACCCGGGGTGCCACTGGAGCTGGGAATGGCTCCCCCGGGAAGCAGCTGGAATTTGGCATTAGGTAAAAATAGCAGAGGTTCCTCCCCAAAACACTTTTAGCAGCTCTGGCCACGGGACCATGGCCGGACACCGGCGCTCCCGATGGACACCGGGATCCTCCTCCCGGGGGGCTGAGCCACAGCACCCACCCGGCTCCAGGAATGCAGTCAGGGAATCCTGGAATGGTTTGGGTGGGAAGGGACCCCAGAGCCCCTCCAGTGCCACCCCTGCCATGGCAGGGACACCTCCCACTGTCCCCATGTCCAGCCTGGCCTTGGACATTCCAGGGATGCAGGGGCAGCCCCAGCTGCTCTGGCAATTCCAGCCCAGCCAGGAATTCCCAATTCCCAATCTCCCATCCATTGCTGCCCTCTGGCAGTGGGAGCCATTCCCTGTGTCCTGTCCCTGCAGGCCTTGTCCCCAGTCCCTCTGCAGCTCTCCTGGAACCCTCCTGGACCCTCTCCCCCCAGCCAGGTGTCACTGTCACCTGGCTGCTCTTGTAGAACCCCAGAGGATATGAGGTCCAAAGGGACCTTCAGAGGTCACCTGGGATCCCTTAAAGCAGCTCCTGGGCCCTCCCAGCTTCCCATTTTCCTGGAGGGCTCCTCCAAAGGGACCTCTGGCTCCTGCCCCGTGTGGGTGGTGGTCTGAGGGGTTGTGGGGCCGTGTCCCCCAGGGATTTATGGAAACACTTCCTGCTGCAGCCGTGGCTCGGGGTGAGCAGTGGCAGCTGCAGGCCGTGTCCGTGTCCCGCTGCCAGGAACGCTGGGGGCCGGCAGCGCTTTCCTGCGCCGAGCTCTCGGAAGCAGGCGGGGTTTTTAAAATTTAATTACTTCCTCTTCTGCCTTAATGTTTCCAAAGATAAACACAGCTCTCCCTTGGAACGGGGTTGGGGAACAGCCGGGCTCTACCCGGGCTGTGCCGAGCCCGCTCCCAGCCCCAGCTTTGGGTGGAGGAGGTGGGGATCTGCCAGGATCTGACCTCCCAGGACAACAGTGATTCCATGCTGGGCTGCTCCCTCTTCACCGACCACTCCTGGATCCTGGGATCTTCCCCGGCCCCCTGGGCACGTGCTGAGTGCCATCCCAAAAGTGCTGGGTGTGGGCAGGATCCAAGTGGATCTTCCTGCAGGATCTGGGAGAGCGGAGAACCCCACATCCCACAGGCTCCTGGGATTTTCCAGCCGCACTCTTGGCCAAGGATTTGCCAGCGTTCCGGATCCCTGGGAGTCTGTGCCCCCAGGTCCTGGCAGGGCACCTGGCACTGCCCCCGGGCTGCGTGCAGAGAGAGATGGCTCTCCACAACATTTCTCCTGAATTTGAGGGGGATTTGGGAGAAGCTGAGAGCAATTAGGAAGAGGTTTGAGGAATAATGACATCCCGGGGCAGGACTGGTGTGAGCCAGGGTGGGGGGATCAGCGCTGGCCCCTGCTTCACCTGCCTCATTTCAGCTTTCTACAAACACCCTCACCCAGAGCCTGCCAAAGCCATTGCTCCCTGAATTCCACAGGGAATGAGAGCCGTGCTCCATGGAGGTGCCGTGCTGGGAGTGTCCCCAGGTCCAGCACTGCCTGCTGCTGCTCCGGGATGTTGTAACTGGGAGTGAGTGACCCCAGGCTGGAGGGGTTTGCCTCCCGTGGGAAGCCTTCCGTGGCTGGATGGAGTTTTTCCAGCCTGGAGTTGCATGCAGACAGTTTGCTTCCTCACCCAGCTCTGTGTCTCAGGCTGTGGGTGATCCTTATCTTCCCTGGGTGATCCTTATCTTCCCTGGGTGATCCTTATCTTCCCTATGTCCAGCAGGTCAAGCACATCCTCAGACATCACTGCATTGACCTTTAAACAGGGAATGAGGCCCTTATTCCTAAGTTTTTCCCTTTTTTTAGCTGCACTCAGGACAGGAATTGCTGTTCTGGGTGTGACTTCGTGGAGACTTTTGCCCTAAATCCCCTCCAAATCCCTTTGGCTGAGCCAGAGGTGTCCCTGTCACCCTGCTCCTGCAGGGTTCCTGCTGTCTGGGAAGGGCTTTGTCCTTCCCCAGCTCCTTGTCCTGTGGAATTGCACTAAAACATGGAGAGAACCACGAGTGGGAAATTATTCCTTGGGATTTTGCATGTCCCGTTCTAGGGGGCACAGCGGCCATGCCACAGGGGCGATGTGGCCTTGGGGACAGCTGGAGGGGACACTGGGGGTCCGGTAAGTGCCACTTCAGGAAGAATTTCTCCATGGAAAGGGTTGTCCAGCACTGGAACAGGGATTCCATTGCCCAGGGAGGTTTGGAGTCCCCATCCCTGGAGGTGTCCAAGGAATTCCTGGAGGTGGCACGCAGGGCTCTGGGCTGGGGACAAGGTGGGCGCTGGGCACAGCTTGGACTCGGTGATCCCAGAGGGCTTTTCCAGCCTCAGGGATCCTGGGATTGGCACAGGGAGCTGCCAGCACCTGCCGTTGGTGCTGGTGGGGACAGGGCTGTCCCATCCCATGCTGGTGGCCAGGGGTGGGACAGGGAGCGTGTGCTCGCCCTGGGCCGGGTGGGCTTTCCTGGCGGTGGCCGGAGCAGCGGGGCCGCCCCCGGCCCCACAAACGGCCCCTTTGTTCCCTCCATAGAAAGGCCATTCTCCGTGCCCCCGGCGGGGACACGTCACAGCAACAGAGGCTCCTTTGTCCCCGCAGCAGACACTCGGGTGTTGTTCTGGGTGGGCTTGGGGGCGGGGGGCTGCAGGGCCGGGATGGGATGGGATGGCTCATCCCTGTCTGTGCCTTATTCCTGATCTTTGGGAGGGAGGGAGGAGCTGATGGCCAGGGCTGGAATATCCCAGCTCCCCACTCAGGTGATGATTCCTGCTGAACAGAGAGATGAAGGATGGGCTGGTTGTCCTCAGGTTGGTGTGACACATCAGAGAATCATGGAATGGTTGGGTGGGAAGGGACATCAAACCCCACCCCTGCCATGGCAGGGACACCTCCCAGTGTCCCAGAGTGCCCAGTGCCACTAAAGGGGCTCCAAGAGAGCTGCAGAGGGACTGGGGACAATCCTGCAGGGACAGGACACAGGGAATGGCTCCCACTGCCAGAGGGCAGGGATGGATGGGATCTTGGGAATTAGGAATTCCTGGCTGGGCTGGAATTGCCAGAGCAGCTGGGGCTGCCCCTGGATCCCTGGCAGTGCCCCAGGCCAGGCTGGGCAGTGGGGCTGGAGCAGCCTGGGACAGTGGGAGGTGTCCCTGCCATGGCAGGGGTGGCACTGCAGGGGCTTTGGGGTCCCTTCCCACCCAACCCATTCCAGGATTGTGGTGGAGATGTGGGAAAGGGGCTGCAGCTCCTGGACATGACTGGAGGGATGACAGGAGGTGGTCACAGGGGTTTGGGGACGGGATGGGATGTCACCATCCCAGGCCATCAGCCCCTGGTGTGACACACAGCCTGTGGCTGTGTGGGAGCTCCCTGGCAGCTGCAGGCTCCAGCCGTGTTCCCGCAGGCTTTTCCTGCCTCCGGAGCTTCCTGCCCGGTGCCGGTGCCATGCAGGGCAGGTGCTGCAGCCTGGACTGGCCCGGGCCCAGCTCTGGGTGCTGTGCTGCTCCCAGATCCTGGGGAATTGCAGGCGGAGCTGCCGGAGCCCCAATGCCAGGCTTTGATCCCGCCGTGGCCCCGCTGGTTTGTGCCAGCAGCTGGTGGTGGCAGGTTGGGTCCTTGGGCCCCGGTTCTGGCCCACCTGGGCTGGCAGCCCCTGCTGGTGACAAATCCCAGTGGCTCCATCGGCGTGGGAATGTCCTGCCCAGGGCTTCCCTGGGGACAGGGCTGTTTTCTTCTGGCACCGTGGATTCACTGAGTCAGGTTGGAAAAGCCCTCCCAGACCATTGAATCCAACCGTTCCCAGCCCTGCCAAGGCCACTGCTGACCTGTCCCCAGATGCCACATCCACACAGCTTTGAAATCCCTCCAGGGATGGGGACTCCAGCCCTGTGCCAGTGCTGGACAGCCCTTTCCAGGAGGAATTTCCCCAAAATCCACCCTGAGCCACCCCTGGCCCAGCCTGAGGCCGTTCCCTCTCCTCCTGTCCCTGTTCCCTGGAGCACAGCCTGAGCCCCCCGGCTGCCCCCTCCTGGCAGGGACTTGTGCAGAGCCACAAGGTCCCCCCTGAGCCTCCTTTGCTCCAGGCTCAGCCCCTTCCCAGCTCCCTCAGCCTCTCCTGGGGCTCCAGCCCCTTCCCAGCTCCATTCCCTGGACCCTCTCCAGCCCCTCCAGGGCTCTCCTGGCAGGAGGGGCCCGGAGCTGCCCCCACGATTCCAGGGGGTCCCTCAGCAGGGCCAGCACAGGGAACAGTCCCTGCCCTGGGGCTGTGCCCACACCGGGGCTGCCACAGCCCAGGGGCCATCGGCCTCCTGCCCCGCTGGGCTCACGTTCCAGCCCTCCAGTGCCCTCCCTGCGCTGGCTGTGTGCCGTGCCCTGGCACGAGCCACCACTCAGTGCACAGGTAGGACAGAGCATGACTGCAGGATCAGGGAGTCCCAGAGTTGGTCAGGTGGGATGGGACCCCAAAACCCCTCCAGTGCCACCCCTGGCATGGCAGGGACACCTCCCACTGTGCCAGGCTCCTCCAGCCCCAGTGCCCAGCCTGGCCTGGGGTGCTTTCAGGGGCTGCGTTGGTTGGTGCTGGTTGATGCAATGGCTCCCAGGGCTTGTGGGGCATTTCCCAATCCTGTTTGGTGCTGCTGCAGGGATTCATGGCTCCTGCCCTGTTCTGAGAGCCCCCTCAGTGTCCTGCTCCTGCCAGGCTGGGCTCGTTTGCCCGTGCTGGAGCAGCTCGGGGCCGGGCTGGGGTCAGAACTCAGCTCTGAGTGTCCTGGGCAGCAGCTCCAGGTCCTGGCAGGTTGTGTGGCCTCGTGCCTGCTCTGTCCTTGCCTTTGCAGGAGCCACCTCCAGGCAGGACTTTGGAGCACCAAGGATTTTCTGGTGCTGTAAAGCTGCTGAATTTATAAATAATTCCTGCAGCGAGAAGCTCTCAGAAGCCTCAGCTGATGCTTCCAGGCAGGGATGAGGCTGCCCCTGAACCTGGGGGAGCTGGAGAATCACTGATGGTGTGAAATGAATGTTTCTGGAATAATTTAAGGTATCTGAAGGTACTGGATGTTTCCAAAGTGATTCCACACTCTCTCCTGGCTGGACTTCACCTCCAGGTTGGAGCCTGGGGGGAAGGAGGGCTGGAACAGCTCTGGCTCTTGTGGGGAGGACACAGAATCGTGGAATAGTTTGGGATGGAGGGGACCTTAAGTCTTACCCAGTTCCATGGCAGGGACACCTCCCACTGGCCCAGGTGCTCCCAGCCCCAGTGCCCAGCCTGGCCTTGGGCTGCCAGGGATCCAGGGGCAGCCCCAGCTGCTCTGGTGACCTGTGCCAGCTCCAGTGCTGAGCTGTGTTGTTTGAACTTTGACTTCCCCTGGATGATTTCATCCCGAATTCCCAAGTTTCAGGGGTGTGGGAGTCGTGTCCCAGCCTGCAGAGGAGCTGTTCCTGGGGACTGGCTGGACCAGTGGTCCCATGCTGGTGGTGAAACACCTCCAGTCACCTGGGAGTGGAGGGTGTCAGGTGTGAGGGGTGGGACAGGGCTTGTTCCAAACAAGCTCCTTTGCCTCACATCCCTGTGAAAATTCCCTTCTCCTCTCTCTCTGTCGCATCCAGCTCCTCAGGAAAAGGAGACTCAGGGCTGGCCTCAGCTCTCTCCACAGCTCCTGAAAGGTGCCTGTGCTAGCTGGGCTTGGGCTCTGTCTCCAGGCAGCACTGACAGAGCCAGAGCACACAAGCTCAAGCTGAGCCAAGGGAAATTCAGGTTGGATATCAGGAAAAAGCTTTTCCAGAAAGGTGATAAAGTTCTGGAATGGCTGCCCGGGGAGGTGGTGGGTCACCACCCCTGGATGTGTTTAAAAAGCCTGGATGTGGCACTGGGTGCCAGGGTCTGCCTGAGCTGTTGGGCTGGATCGATGCTCTTGGAGGTCTCTCCCAACCCAGGGATTGTGTGAGCTGGGAATTCTGTGAAAGGGCTGCAGGAGCTGCTGCAGGGCTGGTTCCCTGCCCAGACCCCGTGGCTGCCCCAGAGCAGGACCTGCCTGTGGGGCTGCCGTGCTCCACCTCTGGATGCGCGGGGGTTTCCAGGGAAGCTGGGCACCTCCTGCCGGCTCTGGGAACACTCCAGACCCGGTGTCAGAGGCCTGGCTGGTCTGTGTGCAGGGCTGAGGTGCAGCTCCTCTTGCCCCATCATTTATAGGGGACACGGGGAGCGGGGGACAGCGCTCGAGTGTCCGTGACCCGTGTCCGGAGCAGCGCTGTTCCCGGCAGCGTCCCGGCGTGCCAGCGCTCCCAGCCGGGGTCATCCGGTGCCGTGGCTCAGCCCCGTGTTTACCTCTGGGCTTATTTAGAATTTCCTGTATCACAACAACAATCCCGTGACCTTCCAGCGCGGCCCGGGGAGGGGCCGGGCTCCCCCAGGTGTCCCCCCGGCCCTGCAGGAGCCGCAGGAAGGATGGAGCGGCAGCTGCCCGCAGGCCGAGGTTCACAGGCACACGTGCTTTCCCAGGAATCTCGAGCTTTCCCAGGGATCTCAGCTGGGATGGCAGGAGAGTGGCAGGTCCAGCTCTCCCGGGCAGGAAGGGACGCGCCGATCCCGCAGCCCGATACGGAGCTGAATGGTGGGAAGTGGGAAGGCTGGGATCGGGCTGCCCAAGGGAAGTGCTGCATTCCTGAGTCGGGCTGTTGGTGACAGTCCCTAAAATCAGGATGTACCTGCCTGCAGCTGGCTGAAGGGTGGCAGCTCCTGGCTCTGGGAAAACCCTGTGAGTCCAGATTCCCATTGTCCTCAACAGCCCTTGGAATGATTTCTGTTTGTGTTGAGGATGATGAGCCTGAGACCCCCCAGCCCTGGGCTGAGCCCAGTGGGCAGCAGGGCAGGGGGATCCTGCCCCTGTGCTCAGCTGAGACCCCACCTGCAGAGCTGCCCCAGCCCTGGGGACACAGCAGCAGCACCTGGAGCTGCTGGAGAGAGCCCAGAGGAATCCATGGAGCTGCTGCAGGGCTGGAGCCCCTCAGTTCCCAGGGATCCAAGCTGGGAGAGCTGGGAATGTTCACCTGGACAAGAGAAGGCTCCAGGGAGAGCTCAGAGCTCTGCCAGGGCCTAAAGGGGCCCCAGGAGAGCTGCAGAGGGACTGGGGACAAGGACTGCAGGGACAGGACACAGGGAATGGCTCCCACTGCCAGAGGGCAGGGATGGATGGGATCTTGGGAATTGGGAATTCCTGGCTGGGCTGGAATTGCCAGAGTAGCTGGGGCTGCCCCTGGATCCCTGGCAGTGCCCAAGGCCAGGCTGGGCACTGGGGCTGGAGCAACCTGGGACAGTGGGAGGTGTCCCTGCCGTGGCAGGGGTGGCACTGCAGGGGCTCTGGGGTCTCTTCCCACCCAAACCATTCCATGATTTTGTGGTCTTGTATCTATTCCCCTTTAACTGAGGATATTGCAGCGAAGCCGTGGCAGGGCTGGATGTGGAGGGCACAGCTTGGAGCCGCCGGAGCCATAATCCTCCCATGTGGATCTCAAGGGATTTTCCTGTCTGGAGCTTGAGCCGAGCCCTTGGCACTGGGAGTGGGCAGCCTTTGGCCAGGGCTGGGAGCACTGGGTGCCAGGGCTGCCTCCAGGGGGATGTGGTGACAGAGCAGGGTCGTGGTGTAGGAGCAGGGATGTGGTGTGGGAGCACGTGGCCAGGCAGGATCTGGTTGACCCAGTCCCTGTGGATATTTGGTGCCCAGTTTGGCTCCAGCCTTTCCATTTTGGGCCCAGGGCTATAAATGGCCCCTTTCCCTGGTGCTGCTAAATCCAGCTGTGGCTGCCAGGCGGTGAGCGACACCCTGGGGACTCGTCTGGGCTCCCAAAATAGCCCTTCCCTGGTGCTCCTCCTGCTTTCCCAGCCCCATTCCATGGCCAGGACCCGGCTCCCAGGATGGGAGAGGCCCCGGGTGGTCCCTGGAAATGGATAATCCCTCAGCAGCTCTGGAAGGGGCTGCAAGGAGCCCCCTCTCCCCATCTCGGGGCTGCCTGCCTTCGTGGCTGGGCCAGAATCCTTGGGATTTGTGATTCCCAGCTGGATCCAGGAGCGGCTCTGTCTCTGGAGAGGCGTGAGCAGTGTGGGAGCCCTTCCCAGCCTGGCAGGGTCTGTGACAGGAGCACTTGGTGTCACTGTCACCTCGAGCTGTCCCAGAACCGGCTGCTCCTGGAATGCCCGCCTGCCCTGCTGAGCCTTTTCCAGGCCATCCAGGCCAGCTCCATGGGAAACAGCAGGATTTAGGGTCTGGAGTGGTGTGGCCTGGGGGGCAGGTGGGGGTTTGGAGTGCTCCCAGTGCTCTGTAAGCCCCGGGGAAGCAGGAGCTGCCAGGAACCCGAAAGCAAATCCCGGGCAGGGTTGTTTGGGAGAAGGCCAGCGGGGAGATGAGGAGCAGGGAGTGCAGCTCAGAGTGGGGGGTGCTGTCCGTGTTGGGATCACAGGGAAGGAAGTTCTGGCTGGAGAGGGGCTGGAGCTGCTGCTCCAGTACCGTTCCCACCTCCAGAGAAGGCTCTGGGAGCTGTTTGCTCCAGGATTCCTTGGAATCTCTGCTGTTCCCTGCTGGAGTGGGCAGCGCTGCTCAGCCTGGAAGGGGCTGGGGTCTCTCCTGTGCTGCCCCATCCATACAGAGCTGGAGCACCCCAGGGTGGTTCCAGCTGGACATTCCTGGCAGGTGCGGGATACCTGCTGCCCTCTAATCCCATTTTATCTCCACAGGGAGCGGGGATGGACAGGGACAGATCCTGCAGCGCTTCCCCGAGAAGGACTGGGAGGACAACCCCTTCCCGCAGGGCATCGAGCTGGTGAGTGGCTGGGTGACACCGGGGGGTGACATGGGACACGGGGTCTGACTGGGGGGCCAGGAGGGAGCAGTTCCCACCTGCCCCGGGTGCATCTCCACCTGTGGAACTCTCCAGAAACTGTGGGATTCAGTGCTGGCTCCTCTCCCGGCCTCCTGCTACCCCTCCTCTTCTGGGATGCTCTTCTGGGATGCTGGAATGTGTCCTGGAGGAGCCATGGATGCAGCTTAGTGTCTTAGGAGCATGGGCAGGCCTTTCATAGAATCACAGGATCACACAGGATCACACAGGATCACACAGAATCACACAACCACAGAATCACACAGGATCACACAGGATCACACAGAATTCACACAGTCACACACAATCCCAGGGTTGGGAGAGACCTCCAAGAGCATTGATCCAGCCCAGCCCAACAGCTCAGGCAGACCCTGGCACCCAGTGCCACATCCAGGCTGTTTAAACACATCCAGGGGTGGTGACCCCACCACCTCCCCGGGCAGCCATTCCAGAACTTTATCACCTTTCTGGAAAAGCTTTTTCCTGATATCCAACCTGAATTTCCCTGGGCTCAGCCTGAGCCTGTGTGCTCTGGCTCTGTCAGTGCTGCCTGGAGAGAGAGCCCAAGCCCAGCTGAGCACAGGCACCTTTCAGGAGCTGTGGAGAGAGCTGAGGCCAGCCCTGAGTCTCCTTTTCTCCAGGCTGAGCACCCCCAGCTCCTGTTGCCCTGCCCGAGGCTGGATCCCAGGGGTCTGGGTGTCCCCAGCCCTCTGGACACGGTCACTGGCTCTCAGGTGTGCTTTGGGATCAGCTCAGAGCTGGGACATTCCCGGGATGTGCTGCTGTGGGGATCCTCCAGAGTAGCTCCAGCTCATCCTGGAGGGTGGGGTTGTTCCCCTCGTTGCTGAACTGGAGTGGGAGCTCTTCCCAATCCTGGCCCTGTGCCCTGGAGCTCCAGGGACCCTGAGGGAGGAGCTGGAGCTCCATTCCCAGTGAAAAGGATGGGCTGGGACAGACCCGCAGGCTGAGCCCTCTGGTAGCTGCTCCATTCCCCCTGGGGTTCATGGAATCATGGATTTATTTGGGTTGGAAAATCCCTCTGAGCCCATTGAATGCAATCAGTGGTGCCAAGGCCACCACTGCCCATGTCCCCAAGTGCCACATCCACGTGGCTTTGAAGTCCCTGCAGGGATGGGGACTCCAGCACTGCCCTGGGCAGCTGTGCCAGGGATGGACATCCTTTTAGGTGGGATCTTGGGAATTGGGAATTCCTGGCTGGGCTGGAATTGCCAGAGCAGCTGGGGCTGCCCCTGGATCCCTGGCAGTGCCCAAGGCCAGGCTGGGCACTGGGGCTGGAGCAGCCTGGGACAGTGGGAGGTGTCCCTGCCCATCATCACTGGGGTTGCTGGCTCCTCATCCCATTGTTACTGGGATCAGCAGTGTCCAGCTCCTCTTCCATCCCCTGAAATTCCAGCACAGTTTGGGACCTTTCTGTGCTGTTTTATCCGAGGCAAAAACACACATTTATTTTTATTTTTATTTTTCTGCTCCGAGTTTCCTGGTGTCTGCAGGGACTTGGGAACTGTCCCAAGCAGGAGCAAAGCAGCGTTTTTTCCCAAGGGTCAAACTGTCCAGCCAAAAAATCCTTGGAATTTAAACAATTGGAGCCCTGTGCTGTTGGGAGCCAGGGGTGGCTCCAGGGCTTCCCACAAACTCTCTGAGTGTCCTGGGGGAGCAGCACGTGGGGCTGATCCGAAGGCAGCTCGGGAAATCCATGGGAGCCCATCCTGGGGGTCGGGTGGGACGTGACACTGCGGTCAGGGCTGATCTTCCTTGACAGCTTTTTGGGGAAAAAAGCGTTCCCAGGGTGTGCAGGGAGGTGGGATTTGGAGCTCCTGGCTGCGTGCAGTGTCCGGCAGCAATTCCCAACAGAAATATCTCATTTGAATGGATCGAGTTCCTCTGGGGACAGGCACATAGGGTGGATAAATCTCCCTGGGAGCCTCTCCCTGCCTGCCCAGAGCTGTTCCTGCAGAGCCCTGGGAGCTGCCTGGTGGGGGCATTCCCAGGGGTGAGGGCATTCCCAGGGGAGCAGCCTCACAGCCTGGGGTCTCTACTGGAACAGGGGGGTTCAGGTGGGAATGGAGATTCCTGTAAATCCAGGGGCTCCCTGTGCTCCCGAGGGGCTCAGGGCCATTCCCACTCTCCTTTTTGGATCTTTCCTTGGCTCTGGGCTTTAGGACCTTCCATGCCATGATGCCACAGGTCTACCAGACTCTGTGTTGGATTTTCCATGTCCTGAGGCAGCTCTGGGATGGTTTTGGCACCTGCTGGGTATGTCCAGGCCTCCAGACCTGCTCCACCTCTGCCAGCATTCTGGGACATCCAGCAGCTTCCAGGGCCTGAAGGGGCTCCAGGAGAGCTGCAGAGGGACTGGGGACAAGGCCTGCAGGAACAGGACACAGGGAATGGCTCCCACTGCCAGAGGGCAGGGATGGATGGGAGATTGGGAATTGGGAATTCCTGGCTGGACTGGAATTGCCAGAGCAGCTGTGGCTGCCCCTGGATCCCTGGCAGTGCCCAAGGCCAGGCTGGGCACTGGGGCTGGAGCAGCCTGGGACAGTGGGAGGTGTCCCTGCCATGGCAGGGGTGGCACTGCAGGGGCTCTGGGGTCCCTTCTCACCCAAACCATGTCAGGATTCCCTGATTCCATGATTCTGACCCAGCAGCTCCCTGTGCTCTGGGCTCCTCATTCCTGCAGTGCCAGGAGATCTCCGTGTGGGGCTGGGAGCAGTTAGGGGCAATTCCCAGTCGGGACAGTGACACTGCCACAGTGACACCGTGTGCTCATCCCGGTGTTCTGCTGAGCCAAACCTTCCCCTGTGCTCCCATGGGAGCCAGCAGGAGGCCCCAGCATGGAGAAGCTCCGGGTGTTGCTTTCCAAGGACACAGAATGTGGGAAGCAGCTCCTGGGGTGCTTTCTCCTGCCGTCCCTCCTGCTGCCATCCCAAGGATCCGGACAAAGCCCAGCTCCTGTCCCGTGGGCTCTTCCCAGGGAGGACAGGAGGATCCATGGGTGCCTTGAGCACGGGGAGTGGTGAACAGCAGGGAAACTCTCAGGTGGGATCCACCTTGGCTTCCTGAGCTCGCCAGGCCCTGGTGCCACCTTGTTCTCCTCCTGGGGTTTGCAGAATTCCCGTGTCCTCAGCGTGCCTCCAGCCCTGGCAGGAGCCGGGCTGTCCCGCACCCAGGGAATTTTCCACGGCTCCTCAGCAGCCAGATGCAGCCCTGAGGAAATCTAGAAAACCCCCTGAGACTCGGGAAGCTGGGGGAGTCCTGGGGCCAGCGGCTGGAATTACCCCGGCCCTGGGAGGGGCTCTGGGGAGTGTCAGGGGCTGGTGCAGTGAGATGGCACCGCCGGGCCCGTGTTTGTGCCAGGGGAATGGTGCCACCTCCTGGAGCCACTCCAGAGCCCGTGTCCCACGTGTCCCCTTTCCTTCTGGGCTCTCTGTGGTGCTGGCATGGGGTGTCTGGCCCACGGTGGGCTGGGGGTGTACAGAGTTTGGGGTCTGTGTGCCATGGGGGTCTGGGGCTGTGCAGAGTTTGGGGTCCCTGTGCCATGGGAGTCTGGGGGCAGTGCAGAGTTTGGGGTGTCTGTGCAATGGGGGTCTGGGGTTTTGCAGAGCTTGGGGTGTCTGTATGCCATAGGGGCAGTGCAGAGTTTTTGGGGTCTCTGTGCTGTGGGGAGAGCTTCCCCTGGAGCTGGGGGCTCCTGCCTGGCTGGGTTTCCCATCACGACCCCTCCCGGTGTGGGGTTCTCCAGGTGGCTCCTGCTGGCCCTGCTTCCCCGCAGGGGGGATTTGGGAATTCCTGGAGCCGGTCCAGCGGGGTTGGGCGGTTCCAGGAGCTGGGGGGCTCTGCCCAATGCCCTCCCTGCTCCTGGCCCGTGGAGCTGCCCGTCCCCACAGGCTCTGTGGGCAACGTGGGCCCGGGGGTCGGGGCTGGCATCACCGGTGAGGGTGAGGGCTGGCAGCCCCTGAGCCCGCCGCGTGCCTCCCGCAGTTCTGCCAGCCCAGCGGGTGGCAGCTCTTCCCCGAGAGGAACCCCCCCACCTTCTTCGTGGCCGTGCTGACCGACATCAACTCGGAGCGGCACTACTGCGCCTGCTTCACCTTCTGGGAGGCCGTGGAGAGCCCGCAGGTACCGGGGACACGGGGACACGGGGACACGGGGACGGGGGCTGGCGGCGCTGACAGGGACACACCGGCTGCCTTTGGCACTGGCCAGGGGTTCCTGCCTTCCCTGTGCCACAGGAATCCATGGATGGATGGGAAAGGTGGTCAGCAATGCTGCTGGAGAAGCACTCAGTTGGGTTTAGCTCTGGCCAGGAGTTCCTGCCTTCCCTGTGCCAGAGGAATCCATGGATAGATGGGAAGGGTGGCCAGCAGCACTGACAAGGAAGCACCTAGCTGCCTTTGGCACTGGCCAGGGGTTCCTGCCTTCCCTGTGCCACAGGAATCCATGGATGGATGGAAAGGGTGGTCACCAGTGCTGCTGGAGAAGCACTCAGTTGGGCTTAGCTCTGGCCAGGGGTTCCTGCCTTCCCTGTGCCACAGGAATCCATGGATGGATGGAAAGGCTGGTCAGCAGTGCTGGTGGAAGAGCACCCAGCTGCTTTTGGCTCTGGCCAGGGGTTCCTGCCTTCCCTGTGCCACAGGAATCCATGGATGGATGGAAAGGGTGGTCACCAGTGCTGCTGGAGAAGCACTCAGTTGGGCTTAGCTCTGGCCAGGGGTTCCTGCCTTCCCTGTGCCACAGGAATCCGGACCCTGGCACTGGGAATTTGGGACAGGGAAGAGCATCCCTTAACCCCCAACCCGGGCTGGTTTGTGCCTTCCCAGCCCCAGAGCCATGCCAGGAACGGTGAGGGCGAGGAGGAGGAGGAGGAGGAGGAGGCCTCGTCCCCCGTGCAGCCTGCCCAGCTGTTCGCTCCCAAGAGCCTGGTGCTGGTGTCGCGGCTGGACCACGCCGAGGTGTTCCGGGTGAGTCGGGGCGGCACAGGGAGCTGGGATGCTGCTCAGGGGAGAGGGCAGCTGTGCTGGGAAAGCCTTCCTGCCTGGGGAGTGGGAACATGCTGGCACAGCCCCTGGGAGCCTGGCCCCGTCCTGCCCTTGGCACCCCGGAGCTGTGGGGGCTGCAGCTGATCCCGGATGGCTGCGGGGCACGGAGCAGCTGCCGGCCCCGCTCCTGGAAACCCGTGAGGAACAGCCCGTTCCTGGAACAGTGTCTGTGCCAGCCCTGCTGGCTCCAGAGGTGCTGCATTGTGTGCCTGGGGAGGCCTTGGGAGGGCTGGGTACAGATTGTGTCCATGGGGATGGGCTGGGAGTGTCCAGCCTGGAGAAGGGAAGGCTCCAGGGAGAGCTTTCAGCTCATTCCAGGCCCTAAAGGGGCTCCAGGAGAGCTGCAGAGGGACTGGGGACAAGGCCTGCAGGGACAGGACACAGGGAATGGCTCCCACTGCCAGAGGGCAGGGATGGATGGGATCTTGGGAATTGGGAATTCTTGGCTGGGCTGGAATTGCAAGAGCAGCTGGGGCTGGCCCTGGATCCCTGGCAGTGCCCAAGGCCAGGCTGGGCACTGGGGCTGGAGCAGCCTGGGACAGTGGGAGGTGTCCCTGCCTTGTGTGGAGTGGGAATTCTCTGAAATACGGGATCTGTTTTCCTAAGCCTGGGACAGCAGAGTGGGGTCCTGCCAGGCACAAGTTGGGGCAACTCCAGGGGACAGGGTCACTTCACTTGTTCCCAAAGACAGAGGTGTCCTGCCAGCTGGGACAGAAACAGTTCCCAGCTCCTCATTGCAGTGCCCAAGAATCTGAGCTTCATCTTCCCTCGTTATTCCAGCGGGCAGAGCTTTATCCTGCTCTTCCCTCATTATTCCATTGTGCCAGAGTCTGCCTGGCCCTGCTCTCCAAATCCCATTATTTGTGTTTCCCCTTTTCCTCAATGGTTGGAAACAACACCCCGAGGGTGCCTGGAACACAAATTCCTCAAATCCCTCCTTGCCAGCTTGTCCTGAGGGCTGCCTGTGCTGGTGCCCCCAGAGCTGGGACTGCTGTTGCTTCCCAGTTGGAATAGGCTGTTTTTGTGGGCAGGGACCCAGGACTGACCAGAGTCCAGGTGTGCTGTCAAGGGCATCACCCAAGTTTTGGGCATCTCAGCCAGCTCTCGCTGGGGAAGGATCTCCTGCCATGCCTTCCTTGGGGTTTGTGTGGGACTGGGGGTGCAGGGAGGCTGGAGCAGCCCAGCTGCCCCGGTCACCTCTCTCCTGGAGCTTTGGAAAGCCCCTCGGCACTGCTCCCACGGAGCTCTGGCCTTGGGGACACGTCTCCTGCTCTGGTGGGGTCGCTGCAGGGATGGGGACGTGCTCCTGGCTGGAGTATCCCATCCCTGTGGACGAGGAAGAGCTGGAGCTGGCATTGCCAGGGTGTGTTTGTGGCCGGGGACAAGCCCTGGGGGTGTCCCCAGCTCCCTGCACTGCTCATCCGTGCTCTGCTCCCCTCTCCAGAACAGCCTGGGGCTGATCTACACCATCTACGTGGACGGGCTGAGCGTGTCCCTGGAGAACGTCATCGGGAACCTGCTGACCTGCACCATCCCCATCACGGGGGGAGCGCAGGTGGGTGTGCTGCTGTCCTGCTGCCCCATCCCTGTCCTCGCTCTGTCCCCTCAGAGCCCAGCCCAGTCCTGCTCCCCATGCCGGAGTGGGCCCCGTGGGCAGGGCCTGGCTCCGTGCCCTGCTGCCTTCCCGAGAGCTTCCAAGCACAAATCCCGCTCACATCCTCAATTAGCCAAGGAGCTCCTGCTGCAGCTTCCATGTGCTGGCTCCTGCTGCCTTGGGAGGGAGCACCAGGGGCTTGACGTAGGTGCTGGTCAATCCATGCAAACATTCCCTGGTCCGTGGGCACTCCTGGGGTCTGGCTCTGTGCTCAGCCCTGTGGGATCCCCCTGTGGAGAGCTGCTCCAGAGCCAAGTGGTCACGGGCCATCTGTGAGAGCAGGGCTGGGACAGCTGCGAGGACACGGGCCAGCAGGGCCAGGAGCTCTTCCTGGGGCACTGGCCTGGTCCTGTGCCCATGTCTGTGCCAGGTCCTGTGTCCATGTCTGTGCCTGTGTCTGTGCCAGGTCCTGTGCCCGTGTTTGTACCAGGTCCTGTGCCAGGACCTGTGTCTGTGTCTGTGCTGTGTCCTGTGCCTGTGCTGGGGGCCTGAGGAGCAGCAGCTTCTCCTGCAGCTGAGGCCAGCAACCCCCCTGCTGTCCCCTCAGAGCCATGTGTCCCTCCAGCCTGCCCTGCTCTGGCCCAGCTGGGATCAGCACATGGAGCTGGGAGGATCCTTGGGGATGGCAGAGAGGGAAAGCCCAGCTGGACCCCCTGGCAGGAGGTTGGGGACAGCAGCGTTGTGCCCTGGAGCTCTTGTGTCCTGCTGGCCCCTGGGATGTCCCTGTGGATGTGTGCTTGTGTCCCCATGTGCCTTCCCTCAGCTGAGCTCCCTTCCCCAGCACAGAGTGCCAGGAATGATCCCACAGCCAGGCTGATCCAGGGCAGCAGCCTTGGCCAGGCTGGGACAGCAGCACGGGGCACTGGGACAGACTGCAGGGCATGGGGACAGCACCATGGGGCACTGGGACAGACTGCAGGGCACTGGGACAGCGCCATGGGGCACTGGGACAGCGTCATGGGACACTGGGACAGCAGCACAGGGCATTGGGACAGACTGCAGGGCACTGGGACAGCGCCATGGGGCACTGGGACAGCATCATGGGACACTGGGACAGCAGCACAGGGCACTGGGACAGCAGCACGGGGCACTGGGACAGCAGCACGGGGCCCTGGGACAGCAGCATGGGGCACTGGGACAGACTGCAGGGCACTGGGACAACGCCACGGGGCACTGGGACAGCAGCACAGGGCACTGGGACAGACTGCAGGGCACTGTGACAGCACCACGGGGCACTGGGACAGCACCATGGGATACTGGGACAGCACCATGGGGCACTGGGACAGACTGCAGGGCACTGGGACAACGCCACGGGGCACTGGGACAGCAGCACAGGGCACTGGGACAGACTGCAGGGCACTGGGACAGCAGCACAGGGCACTGGGACAGCAGCACGGGGCACTGGGACAGCAGCACGGGGCACTGGGACAGACTGCAGGCACTGGGACAGACTGCAGGGCACTGGGACAGCAGCACCTGTGCCTCCACAGGGGGTTCCTCCCTGCCGTGACCCCGAGGGGGCTGTCCCTGATCCCGTATCCCAGCGGGATTTGGGGCAGGTGCTGCCGCACGTCCGGGGCTCCCTCTGCCACCCAGGGCCGTGCAGGTCCCGGAGAAGCCAGCGGTGCTGCCGGGATTTGTGGGAGAGGGCTGGAGCCAGGCCTGTCCCAGTGCTGGGGGCAGAGCGAGGTGCTGCCCACCCCGGGCTGTGCCGGGTTTGCAGTCCCTTCCCATGGGATCTGCCCGGAGCCGGCTCCTCCCGGCAGGACCAGGAGCGGCTGCCAGAGCAGGACGGCTTCTCCTGCCACCGTGGCTCGCTGAGCTTGGCACAGATCCGTGCCCCCAGCTGGGGCAGGATGGCTCTGCGCCGTGGGAACAGGGACAGTGTGACGGGGGGGACAGTTTGGTGGTGGCACTTCCCTTCCCGTGGTTTTCCTGCTCTCCTGCTGTGTCCAGCGCTCCTTCCCGGTGCCATAGGCATTGCTTTCACTCTGTGTCCCTGTCTGGGAGCTCCTGTCCCGTTGTCCCTGCTGGTGTCCCTGTCTGTGGGCTCCTGTCCCGTTGTCCCTGCTGGTGTCCCTGTCCCTGTCTGTGGGCTCCTGTCCCATTGTCCCTGCTGGTGTCCCTGTCTGTGGGCTCCTGTCCCATTGTCCCTGCTGGTGTCCCTGTCTGGGAGCTCCTGTCCCGTTGTCCCTGCTGGTGTCCCTGTCTGTGTCTGTGGGCTCCTGTCCCATTGTCCCTGCTGGTGTCCCTGTCTGGGAGCTCCTGTCCTGTTGTCCCTGCTGGTGTCCCTGTTTGTGGGCTCCTGTCCCGTTGTCCCTGCTGGTGTCCCTGTTTGTGGGCTCCTCTCCTGTCCCGTTGTCCCTGCTGGTGTCCCTGTCTGTGTCTGTGGGCTCCTCTCCTGTCCCGTTGTCCCTGCTGGTGTCCCTCTGTGGGCTCCTGTCCCATTGTCCCTGCTGGTGTCCGTGTCTGTGGGCTCCTCTCCTGTCCCTGCTGGTGTCCCTGTCCCTGTCTGTGGGCTCCTGTCCCGTTGTCCCTGCTGGTGTCCGTGTCTCTGGGCTCCTCTCCTGTCCCATTGTCCCTGCTGGTGTCCGTGTCCCCGCTGTGCCTGTCTGTGTGTCCTAACTGACTGTGCTCTCTGTCTGTCCCATCTCAGCCTGACGCGGAGGACGAAGCCGTGGTACGAACTCCTTTTCTTTCCCATCTTCTTTTCCCCACCTTTTCTCTCCCTGCTCTGGGTCCGTCCCCTCGTTAGCAGCCTCTCTGCTAATTGCTGTGACCCAGCCCCAGGTCCTGGTGGTCTCAGGGCACCCTCGGGTGTGTGTCCCTGTGTGTCCCACCTGAGGGCAGCCAGGATGTGTCCCTGGGCTCTGGGAAGGGGCTGAATTCCAGGCACACCTCTCTGGGTGCCCTCCTGGGCTTGTGAGAACCCAGCTCAGGGCTCTGGCTCGGCTCAGCCGTGGATTTTGGGGCTGTTCCGCCAGGAGGTGGCTGCAGTGGGAACGCTGCTCCTGCAGGAGTGTTTTCCCTGGAGAGGAGTGGGAAGAGGAGGAGAGGGGCCTGGAGGCAGCCTGGGGATGTTTGAGTGTCCCTGTGTCCCTGGGAATGAGCTCAGGGCTGGGAATATTCAGTGGTATCAGGGAAGAAGCACTGATCCTGTGCCCAGGGTGTCCGTCCCTTCTCCCAGGATATTCCTTCCACTGGAGAAGCCGTGGAGCTGGGGCTGCTCCTGGGCACAGCCAGGCTGGGACAGGGGAGCTTCAAGGGCTCAGAAGAGGCTTGAATTCCCCTCAGATTCTGGGGCCCCTTTGAATCCTGGGGAGCCCTCTTATCCTGGAGAGCTTTTGAATCCTGGAAAGCCCTCGCGTTCTGGAGATCCCTCAAATCCTGGGGAGCCCTCGTGTCCCAGAGAGCCATCGTGTCCCATCTGCACGCGGATCTCGGGGCCGTTGGGACATTGCTGGTGCTGGCTGGGGATGTTGCAGGAGGTGCCTTCCTTCCCCTCAGCCCAGGGACCCAGTCAAGCACCCAGTGGGTGCCGTGGCAGCATCTTTTTCTCTCTTTCCCTTTCCCTTTTCCTCTTTTCCTTTCTCTTTCCCTTTCCAGACGGGGGTTGTGCTGGGGCACGGTGGCCCTGGCCCTGTGCCCGGGGGTCTGGCTGCCCTGGCTCTGTGCCCAGGAGGGTCTGGCTGCCCCTGCCCTGTCCTGGCCCCTCTCTGGGTGGCCCTGGTGACCAGGTGTGTGTTGCCTTGCAGAGGACGATCTCGCTGGGAGCGGGGGACAGGCAGGTGATCCAGACCCCCATCAATGACTCGCTGCCCGTCAGCAGCTGCAGCGTGGCCCTGCTCTTCCGCCAGCTCGGTGAGACGTGTCCCCACCCTGCCCCCGTGGCACCTGGGGTCCCTTCGGGTCACCTCCCACATGGGGCTCTGAGCTCTGGCCCGGCTGAGCCTCCCTGGCCCTGCTGTGCCATCCCTTTTCCAGGAGGGTGGGATTGGGGCTGGGGTCTGGGGGTGCCACTAGCCTTGTGTCCCCCAGGAAAGGCCACCAGCCCCCAGGAGGGACAGAGCATGTCTGGGAAGGGGGAGCACACCTGGCAGTGACCAGAACCACGAGTGGCTCTTTGGGGGATGCTGAGCTCCTCTCCTGGCAGGATGTGGGGATGGGGAGTGGGCTGCAGCCTGGGTGGGGTCAGGGGTCTCTGAGGGGTGTCAGAGGGACCCCCCCCGATTCCTGAGCCCCTGCTGTGCCCTGCCCAGGCATCACCAACGTGCTGTTCCTGTTCTGCGCGGCGCTGACCGAGCACAAGATCCTGTTCCTCTCCAGCAGCTACCAGAGGCTGACGGACGCCTGCCGGGCCCTCCTGGCTCTCATGTTCCCCCTCAAGTACAGGTGAGGGTCCCCGAGCTTCCAGCTGTGCCAGCTGTGCCCCTGTCCCACCCTCGGTGCCCCCTGGGGTCTGGGGAATAACAGGGAATCTCCCAGTCCCGCCTCCCTCTTCTCCCAGGCAAAACGGGCTCTGGAGGCAGTGCTGGGAGATGTTCTGTCCTTCCTGGTGACCAGTTACAGGACGCAGGGAATGGCTGGAGCTGTGCCAGGGAGGGATAGGATGGACATCAGGAAAGGCTCTTTTCCAAGGGTGCTGGACACTGCCCAGGCTCCCCAGGGAATGGGCACGGCCCCAGAGCTCCAGGAGCGTTTGGACACTGCTGCCAGGGATGCCCAGGCTGGGATTGTTGGGGTGCCTGTGCAGGGCCAGGAGCTGGATCTGTGATCCCTGTGGGCCCTTCCCACTCAGGAGATCCCATGGTTCCATGAGCAGGAGTGAGGTGTTCCCAGCAGTGTCTGTGCTCCTGTGGCATGGCTGGAACCCCGCTCACCCCGGGGAGCTGGGAATGTCCCACAGGGAGTGGGAACACAGCCCTGGCAGCACCGGGGCTCTTGGCAGCTCTGCCAGGGCTGGGCTGGGACAGGTGGGCTGAGGGTCCTGGCCAGCTCCTGTCTCCAGGCTGGCCTGGCCTCCCCAGGCTGCAGAGAGGCTGTTGGTGTCCCAGAGGAACCTTCCTTTTCACAGAATAATAGAATCCCTGAGCTTGGAAAAGCCCTCCAGGGTCACCAAGTCCAAGCTGTTCTCCATCCCCTCCTTGTCCCCAGCCCAGAGCTCTGAGTGCCACCTCCAGGAATTCCTTGGACACCTCCAGGGATGGGTGCTCCAAACCTCCCTGGGCAGCCCCAGCCAAGGCCTGACCCCCTTTCCATGGAGACTCTTTCCTGAAATTCTTCTTTTGGAGTTAATGGCTCTGCTGGAAACCCTTTCCTAGGTCAGACTTTGATTACAACCCCAAGACCAGACAGGGATCATATAATGGAATAATGAAATCTAGGATAATTTGGATTGGAAGGGACCTCATAGCCCCTCCAGTGCCACCTCTGCCATGGCAGGGACACCTCCCACTGTCCCAGGCTGCTCCAGCCCCAGTGCCCAGCCTGGCCTTGGGCACTGCCAGGGATCCAGGGGCAGCCCCAGCTGCTCTGGCAATTCCAGCCCAGCCAGGAATTCCCAATTCCCAAGATCCCATCCATCCCTGCCCTCTGGCAGTGGGAGCCATTCCCTGTGTCCTGTCCCTGCAGGCCTTGTCCCCAGTCCCCATCACAGGGATGGGGCAGCCACAGCCTTTGGGAGCTGTGTGTGGCCGTGGTGCCTGAGGGGCTGGGGGTGCCAGGGGCACCCTGGACACAGCTCCAGAGCCGGGATCGTGTCTGGGACGTGGGGCAGGGCTGGCATGGCTGCAGTGGGGCTGTGTTTGGGGCTGGTTCTGAGGCTGTTTCTGGTTGCAGTTTCACCTACGTGCCCATCCTGCCCGCCCAGCTCCTGGAGGTGCTGAGCACCCCCACCCCCTTCATCATCGGCGTCCATTCCATCTTCCAGTCGGAGACCCAGGAGCTGGTGAGAGCCCCCATTCCCTGTCCTGGTGCCAGGGGGCTGGGGACGAGCAGCGTGGGTGTCACAGGCTTGGGTGACAGCTCAGTCCATCCTGAGGGTGCCCAGGGCCACAGGCTCTGTGTGCTCAGCCCGGGATGCATCCAGGTGTCCCACAGGAGCCAGCGGGTTGGCTGGGTCACTTGGGAATGGCCGGGGCTCGTGGGAATGGCTGGGTCCAGTGGGAATGGCTGGGTCCAGTGGGAATGGCTGGGTCCTTCTCCTGCCAGGTGTTCCCTTATCCCCCCAGCAAGGGATCCCAGCGTGTCCTTGGAATTGGGGACGGGATGGGACACAGGGAGTGCCCAGCGCTCAGGGAAGGAGCCAGAGCCCGCTCCCAGCCCTTTCCTGAGCCAGCTCACCTGGATAGCTCCCCATGCCCTGTGGGATTGGGATGTGGGACTGGGGAGCGGGGCTGTGTCCCACTGCTGTCCCCCCTCCCAGCTGGACGTGGTGATCGCGGATCTGGACGGCGGCACCGTGAACGTCCCGGAGTGCGTGCACATCTCCCTGCTCCCCGAGCCCCTGCTCCAGCAGACTCGGGAAGCCCTGTCCATGGTGAGTGCCACGGCGTTCCTGGGCTGCCAGCACCATCCCCTGGGAATGACACACGTGTCCTGGGAGCTGGGAGTGGAGCCAGGGCTCCTCTGTGAGCAGGATGCCTACGCTGGGTTCCTGTCCACATCTTGGGGTCCTGCCCACACCTTGGGGTCCTGTCCACATCTTGGGGTCCTGCCCACACCTTGGGGCCCTGCCCACACCTTGGGGTCCTGTCCACACCTTGGGGTCCTGTCCACGCCTTGGGGTCCTGCCCACACCTTGGGATCCTGCCCACGCCTTGGGGTCCTGTCCACACCTTGGGGTCCTGTCCACATCTTGGGGTCCTGCCCACACCTTGGGGCCCTGCCCACACCTTGGGGTCCTGTCCACGCCTTGGGGTCCTGCCCACACCTTGGGGCCCTGTCCACGCCTTGGGGTTCTGCCCACACCTTGGGGCCCTGTCCACGCCTTGGGGTTCTGCCCACACCTTGGGGTCCTGTCCACACCTTGGGGTCCTGTCCACACCTTGGGGTCCTGTCCACACCTTGGGGTCCTGCCCACACCTTGGGGTCCTGTCGATGCCTTGGGGTCCTGTCGATGCCTTGGGGTCCTGCCCACACCTTGGGGTTCTGCCCACACCTTGGGGTCCTGTCCATGCCTTGGGATCCTGTCCATGCCTTGGGGTTCTGCCCACACCTTGGGGTCCTGCCCATGCCTTGGGATCCCGTCACAGGGACCATTCCTGATCCAGTGGCCTCTGGCCAACACCCTGGGAATGACACAGATTTCCATGGGAGCTGGGAGTGGAGCAGCAGGGGTTACCTCTGTGAGCCTTGGTTCCTGCCCTGGGGTGCTGCTGCCCCTGTCACAGTGGCCATTCCCAATCCAACGCCCTCTGATGTCCTGTGGTGCCGGGGGGGGGTTCCTTTGGCAGAGGTTTCTGGGAATGTGGTGCTGGCTCCCGGCCCAGGGCAGGAAGCAGCTGTGGCCTGGCTGCTCCTGTGTTCCCAAGGCACTGCTGGAGCAGCTCCTGCTCCTCCTGGGGCAATGTGGGGTGAAGGTTTCCTGGCAGAGCAGGAGGGGCTCCCTCTTCCCTGGGATCCCAGTGCCAGCTGTGCTTCCCAAGGCAGGGTCAGGCCTGACAGAGCATTCCTGATCCCCCGTGGTTTGTCTCCAAGCCCCTCAGACCTTTTCCACAGGGGCTGTGGGGTCTCTGGGGAAATCTCCTTGGCTTCTCCAGCCAGGAGGGGGGCTGAGCTGAGTGTCCTCCCTGGGCAGGTCCTGGACCCAGAGCTGGAGGTGGCCGACCTCGCCTTCCCCCCTTCCACCATTTCCGCCTCTTCCCTCAAGATGCAGGTGAGTGCTGGGAGGGAGAGGGTCCCTGAGTGAGGGGCTGTTCCCAGGACACCCTGGGCAGGAGGAGAGGGTCCCTGAGTGAGGGGCTGTTCCCAGGACACCCTGGGCAGGAGGAGAGGGTCCCTGGGAGAGGGGCTGTTCCCAGGACACCCTGGGCAGGAGGAGAGGGTCCCTGGGAGAGGGGCTGTTCCCAGGACACCCTGGGCAGGAGGAGAGGGTCCCTGAGTGAGGGGCTGTTCCCAGGACACCCTGGGCAGGAGGAAAGGGTCCCTGGGTGAGGGACTGTTCCCAGGGATACCCTGGGCAGGAGGAAAGGGTCCCTGGGTGAGGGACTGTTCCCAGGAACACCCCGGGCAGGAGGAGAGGGTCCCTGGGTGAGGGGCTGTTCCCAGGACACCCCGGGCAGGAGGAGAGGGTCCCTGGGAGAGGGGCTGTTCTCCAGAGATACCCTGGCTCTCTCACACCATTCCAGCTCCCTGTCCATCCAAGGCCACTGCTCCGAGCCCTGGCTGGCTCCTGCAGTGCCGTGGGCTCCGGATTCACGGCCAGGCTGGAGCAGACAGGGAATGTTTGGCCTTGCAGCATTCCCAGAGCTCCCTCTCCTCCCTGTGCCCCTTTTCCCTGGAGTCTCAGCCACATTCCCTGCCCTCACCCCGGGGTTGATCCCGTGCTGGGGGGAAATCCCTGCCCCGGGAGCTGCCCTGTCCACACCCTGTGCCCCACAAGCGCGGGCTGTGCTTCCCTGTTCCAGGACAAGGAGATCCGGGCCGTGTTCCTGCGCCTGTTTGCTCAGCTGCTGCAGGGCTACCGCTGGTGCCTGCACATCATCCGCATCCACCCCGAGCCCGTCATCCGCTTCCACAAGGTGAGGGCCTCGTCCGGGCCGGGCTGAGCCGGCCTGGGACAGCTGAGTCCAGGAAACAGCCCCGGGTTTCCAGGCAGTGACCTCCCCAGGGCTCCTGCCAGCCCACCTGCATCCCGTGTTTGTCCTCGAGCGTGCCGAGGTCTCCCGGGGCAGGCAGCGCTTCCCTGCCCGTGCCCCGGTGTGCTCGGGTGCTCCTGCAGAGCTCAGCGAGGAGGGAGCCCGGGCCTGCAGCTGGGCGATTTGGGAGATCTTGGCACTGCTGAGGGACCACCTGCAGTCCTCTGGCCCCGAGTCCCTCTGGCCTTGAGTTCCTGTGCCCCTCTGTCCCTGTGTCCCTGAGTCCCGCTGTCCCTGTGTCCCTATGACCTTGTATCCCTGTGTCCCCATGTCCCTGCATCCCTGTGTCCCTGTGCCCCTATGCCCCAGAGTCCTTCTGGCTTTGTGTCCTCATGTCCCTGTGCCCCCATGTCCTTGTGTCCCTCTGTCCCTGTATCCCTGTGTCCCTGTGTCCCAGAGTCCCTCTGGCTTTGTGTCCCCATGTCCCTGTGTCCCTCTGTCGCTCTGTCCCTGTGTCCCTGTGTCCTGCCTCTGCATGCCAAGGTGACACCAGAGCCCTTCCCTTGCCCCTTGTCCTGCTGCCACGGGCCAGAGGCTCAGCTTTCCATGCCAACCCTGTCCCTGCACCCAGGTGGCGCAGGGAAGGAGGTGGCACGGTCCCAGTGCCACCCAGCTGCCCATCCATGGCTTGGTGTCACCCACTCTGCTGACGTTCCCTTGGCAGGCGGCGTTCCTGGGCCAGCGGGGGCTCACGGAGGACGATTTCCTCACCAAGGTGCTGGAGGGGATGGCCTTCGCTGGCTTTGTCACCGAGCGCGGGGCTCCCTACCGCCCCATCGACCTCTTCGACGAGGTGAGGCCTCGGGGCGGCTCCCCTTCCCACATCCCGGGATCTGCGGGGCTGGGCGGGATCTGCGGGGCTGAGCGGGATCTGTGGGGCTGAGCGGGATCTGCCAGGGCTGAGCAGGATCTGCGGGGCTGAGCAGGATCTGCCAGGGCTGGGCGGGATCTGCCAGGGCTGGGTGGGATCTGCCAGGGCTGGGTGGGATCTGCCAGAGCTGGGTGGGATCTGCCATGGCTTGAGCGGGATCTGTGGGGTCTGAGCAGGATCTGCCAGAGCTGGGTAGGATCTGCCATGGCTTGAGCGAGATCTGTGGGGTCTGAGCAGGATCTGCCATGGCCTGAGTGGGATCTGCCATGGCCTGAGCGGGATCTGTGGGGCTGAGCGGGATCTGCCATGGCCCTGGGTTTGGGAGCGCCCCTGGAGCTGCTCCTGTCAGCCCTGTCCTGTCCTCCCCAGCTCGTGGCCTACGAGGTGAAGCGCATGAAGGCGGAGGAGGGGAACAAGCAGAAAATCCTGAGGCACATCAAGGAGCTGGCAGAGAAACTCTACAAAAATGTGAGTCCTGGAGCTCCTGGGCAGGAATGGGAATGTGCTGGGGGATACGGGGCAGGGAGAGCCTGGGTGGAGTCCTAGTCACTGTGTCCTCTCTCCATGAGCTCGTGGTGATGGTTCCTGTCCCTCCTTGCGCTGTCCTGTGTGGTCAGGCACATCCTCATGTGCCCAGAGGTCCTGGGAGTGGGATCCCCTGCTTTTATAGGGTCGCAGAATCCCAGAATCCCTGAGGCTGGAAAAGCCCTCCCAGCCCATCCAGTCCAAGCTGTGCCCAATGCCCACCTTGTCCCCAGCCCTGAGTGCCACCTCTGGGAATTCCTTGGGCACCTCCAGGGATGGGGGACTGGGCAGCCCCTTCAAGGCCTGACCACCCTTTCCAGGAGGAAATTCCTGCTGATGTCCACCCTGAGCCTTCCTGGCCCAGCTGGAGGTTTCCAGTGCCACCTGAGTGCCCCTGGGAGCCTCGACTGGCTGGGATGGAGCTCCTGCCGGCACTTGGCTCGTGGCCGTGCCACAGCTGTGCCACAGACCCTGGGGCTTGGGGGAGCGGATCCTGGGGCTTGCAGATTCCAGCTGGGAGCAGAGCAGGGGGCTGAGGGCTCCTGTCCGGGAGGGGACACGCAGCGGCCCCAGGGCTGAGCTGGAGCCGTCCCCGCGCAGGAGAACCCGTACCCCGCGGTGACCATGCACAAGGTGCAGAAGCCCACGGAGGGCTGTCACCTGCGCCTGCACCAGAAGCCCTTCCCTCGCCTGGACGAGGGCACCGTGCAGTGGATCATCGACCAGGCCACGGCCAAGCTGCAGACCGCCCCGCCCGCCGTCAAGGCTGAGAAGAAGTGCATGGTGCCCTCGGGACCCCCCATCGGTACGTGGGGCACGGGGGGGCCCTGCATGGGGGGCTGCTGGAGGCCATGGTGCCCTCGGGACCCCCATTGGTGTGTGGGGCACAGGGGACCCTGCTTTGAGGGGCTCCTGAAGGCCATGGTGCCCTCGGGACCCCCATTGGTGTGTGGGGCACAGTGGGGGGCTGCTGGAGGCCATGGTGCCCTCGGGACCCCCCATGGGTACAGGGGGACCCTGCTCTGGGGGGCTGCTGGAGGCCATGGTGCCCTTGGGACTCCCCCATGGGTACAAGGGGCATAGGAGACCCTGCTTTGAGGGGCTGCTGAAGGCCATGGTGTCCTCGGGACCCCCATGGGTGTGTGGGGCACAGGGGGACCCTGCTCTGGGGGGCTGCTGATGCCTTTGGGACACCCCATGGGTATGTGGGGCACAGGGGGACCCTGCTCTGGGTCACACCACAGGAGTAAAACACGGAGAAACAGCAGCTCTGACCCCTTTGGGGCTCTGAGCTCCCCAGGGGCTCCCAACACCCATGGAGGCCCTGTGGCCCCTTGGAGCAGGGGGACACCATGTCCCCACCGGGGTGCCCGTCCCACCCCGCCTGGCCTGAGTGGGATCTCTTCCCAGCTGCCATCCTGGAGCGCAACGGGAACGCCCTGGCCAACAGCGCCCGGCGCCTGGAGGTGGTCAGGAACTGCATCTCCTACGTCTTCGAGAACAAGATGCTGGAGGCCAAAAAGGTGAGGGGGGCTGGGGTTGGGGGGTCGGTGTCCTCTGTGGATGGAGAGGACATTCCCAGTCCTGTGCCCACATCCTGCTGGTTGGCTTAGGGTCAAAAAGTTGTGGAATCACTGAGTTACTGAGGTTGGAAAATCCCTCTGAGCCCATCGGGTCCAACCATCCGCAGCACTGCAAAGGCCATCCCTGCCCATGTCCCCAAGTGCCACATCCACATGGCCTTGAAATCCCTCCAGGGCTGGGGGCTCCAAACCCCCCTGGGCAGCCCCTGCTGAGGCCTGACCCCCCTTTCCATGGGGAAATTCCTGCTGATTTCCACCCTGAGGCTCCCCTGGCCCAGCTTGAATCTGTTCCCTGTCCTCCTGTCCCTGTTCCCTGGGAGCAGAGCCCCACTCCCACCTCAGTAAAAGGAGCATGGAGCCATTTGGATTGGCAATCCCTCTGGGACCATCAAGTCCCACCATTCCCCAGCACTGCCGTGGCCACCACTGCCCCGTGACGTGTCCCCCTCGTGGTGTTCCTGGGATTTTGGCTGGTGACTCCACACCAGCTCAACTCCACTGTTCCATCTCCCAGTGCCCCTGGGCTCCTCCCCCTCCTCCATGGCCGGCCACACCTGGAATTCTGTCCTGCTTTGTCTCCATGTCCGAGTGCATCCCGTGACAGTGGTGTGGGCCCGCTCCGTGTGGGAGCAGGACTGTCCCGGCGCCGTCCCACCCCACAAACCCCGTTCCCACAGCTGTTCCCGGCCGTGCTGCGCGCCATGAAGGGCCGGGCCGCCCGGCACTGCCTGACCCAGGAGCTGCACCTGCACGTGCAGCAGAACCGCGCCGTGCTGGACCACCAGCAGTTCGACTTCGTCATCCGCATGATGAACTGCTGCCTCCAGGTAGGCCGGGGCTGGGGGGCTCCTTCTTCCCCTGGGACAGGGCAGGGGTCGGCCTCGGAACGTCCCCTGCTCACCCCCGCTCCCTCCCCAGGACTGCACGGCCATGGACGAGCACGGCATTGCCGCCGCCCTGCTGCCGCTGGTCACCGCCTTCTGCAGGGTGAGTGACCGCAGTGTCCCCACCCCGGAGCCCTCAGGATCGCCCCAGGTGGCAGAGGCTGCAGGGGCGTGTCCCCTCAGCACTTGTCAGCCTACGGCTCCTGCCCAGAACCTTCCACCCAGCCCAGACTGGCCCGAGGCTCCCAGGGAGGCTGGAACACCTGTGGGAAAGGGGTTGTTCTGGAATGCCAGCTTGATCCCATGGTCAGGCTGGGCTGGTTGTGCTTCTGGGTGGGCTCTGAGCAAGAGAATTTTCAGGGAGTGCTGGAGGAGCTCTGGTGCAGACATGCCTCCTGCCTGCCCAGGGCTTTCCCAGTGACCGGCTGGAGGAGCAGGGACACTTGAGTGGAGAACTCAGCACAAAGGCTGTGTGCAGATGGATCTTTTCCACCTACTTCCACAGAAACTGAGCCCTGGCATCACCCAGTTTGCATACAGCTGCGTGCAGGAGCACGTGGTGTGGACCAACATCCAGTTCTGGGAGGCCATGTTCTACTGCGACGTCCAGAACCACATCCGGGCCCTCTACCTGGACAGCGCCGAGGAGAACCACGTGGAGCAGGTGGGAGGGTGGCCCAGGAGAGCTCTTCCCAAAGGGCTGGGGCTCATCACAGAGTTACAGAATGGGTTGGCTGGGAACCTCAAAGCCCTCCAGGGACACCTCCCACTGTCCCAGGCTAGTCCAGCCCCAGTGTCCAGCCTGGCCTTGGACATTCCAGGGATCCAGGGGCAGCCCCAGCTGCTCTGGGCACCCGTTCAGCTGCCTGTTCTGGGCAGCCTGCTGAGCTGAGGACGAGGGGCTGCACCCCAGCTGTGGGAGATCCCTGTGGGTCTGTCCATACAGACAGCCCCATCCCTTCCCCCTGCTCCAGGAGAGCGCGGAGGAGCCGCAGGAGGCCAAGTCGGCGCTGGAGATCGCGTCGGAGCAGCTGCGGCTGTGGCCCACCATGAGCCGGGAGAAGCAGCAGGAGCTGATCCAGAAGGAGGAGAGCACGGTGTTCAGCCAGGCCATCCACTACGCCAACAGGATGAGCTACCTGCTGCTGCCCCTGGACACCAGCAAGAACCGCCTGCTCCGCAGCTCCGGCCTGGGCGACGTGGAGAGCGTCAGCAACAGCTTCGTCACCAACAGGTGCTGGGGACATGGGGGACACCGAGCTGGGACAGAGCTCGTGCGGTGGGCCAGGCTGCTCTCAGGGAAAGATGTCCCTGCTCGCTGTGGGGGGTTGGACCAGATGGCCTGTGAGGGTTCTTTCCAATCCCAGCCATGCTGGGATTGCGGGCTTATGTCAGGATTGAGGTGGATTGTGGTGCTCAGGGGGGTTTCTGGGAGTAGGAGCTCTCCTGGGTCCATGCTGGGAGTGGGAACAGTCTTGGACTCCTGTCAGGAGTGGGAGGGAGCTTTCCAGCATCTCTGTTAGGAGTGGGAGCTCTCCTGGGATCATATCAGGAGTGGGAACTCTCCTGTGTTCCTATGAGGAGTGGGAGCTCTCCTGAGTCTGTATCAGCACTGGGAGCTCTCCTGGGATCATATCAGGAGTAGGAACTTTCCTGTGCTCCTATGAGGAGTGGGAGCTCTCCTGGTATCATATCAGGAGTGGGAGCTGTCCTGGGCCCATGCTGGGAGTGGCCCCTGGCCGGGGCTGTCCTGGGCTGACCCTTCCCCATTTCCCTCGGGAAGCATCGCGGGCAGCGTGGCCGAGAGCTACGACACCGAGAGCGGCTTCGAGGACGCCGAGAGCTCGGACGTGGCCAACTCCGTGGTAAGGTTCATCAACCGCTTCGTGGACAAGGTGTGCACCGAGAGCGGCGTCACCAACGAGCACCTCAAGGGGCTGCACGTCATGATCCCGGGTGAGGACACCGGGGTGGCCACGGGGGTCCCGCAGGAACAGCGGGAGAGGACACAGCGGGATCTGGGGGGGCAGAGTGGATTTGGGAAAGGCAGGGTGGGGTTTAAGCGGGATAGGGTGAGATTTGGGCAGGGCAGGATTTGGATAGGGCAGGTAGGATTTGGATAGAGTGGGATTCAGGTAAGGGAGGGCAGGATTTGGGTAGGATAGGATGGAATTTGAGCAGGGACATGGTGGGATTCTGGCAGGGCAGGTGGGATTTGGGCAGGGACAGGTTAGATTTGGGCAGGGACAGGAGGGATTCAGGCAGGACAGGGTGGGATTCGGGCAGGACAGGATGGGATTTGGGCAGGACAGGTTAGATTTGGGCAGGGAAAGGAGGGATTCAGGCAGGACAGGGTGGGATTTGGGCAGGACAGGTTAGATTTGGGCAGGGAAAGGAGGGATTCAGGCAGAACAGGGTGGGATTTGGGCAGGACAGGTGGGATTCGGGCAGGGATAGGGTGGGATTTGGGGCAGGACTCACCCCCTGTCCCACAGACATCGTGCAGATGCACATCGAGACCCTGGATGCCGTGCACAGGGAGAGCAAGAGGCTTCCTCCCATCCAGAAGGTAGGAATGCCCTGCTGGGCTGGGAGCAGAGCCAGGGGGGGGCTGTGAGACCCTCCCCACGGGCCTGAGCCCCCCGTTGTTCCCCCAGCCAAAGCTGCTGCGGCCCAACCTGCTGCTGGGGGAGGAGTGTGTGATGGAGGGGCTCCGCGTGTACCTGATGCCGGACGGGCGCGAGGAGGGCGCCGGGGGCAGCGTCGGGGGGCCCCCCCTGCTCCCCGCAGAGGGAGCCGTGTTCCTCACCACCTACAGGATCATCTTCAAGGGAACCCCCACGGACCCCCTGGGTGAGGGGCTGCGGCCTCGGGAAAGGGGAGCAGGGGAGAGGGCTGGGGTTCCCTGGGGATCAGAGGGATGTTTGGGGATGCTTAAGGAGGAGGGAGCTGGTCAGTGATCCATGGGGAATCAGGGGGCTGGTCAGTGATCCATGGGAATCAAGGAGCTGGTCAGTGATCCCTGGAGACCAGGGAGCTGGTCAGTGATCCCTGGGGTCATTGATCCCTGGGGAGCAGGGGGCTGGTCAGTGGTCCATAGGGATCAGGGGGCTGGTTAGTGATCCATGGGGATCAAGGAGCTGGTCAGTGATCCCTGGGGTCAGTGATCCATGGCAAGCAGGGGGCTGGTCAGTGATCCCTGGAGATCAGGGGGCTGGTCAGTGATCCCTGGGGATCGGGGGGATGGTCAGTGATCCTGAAGATTAGGGAACTGGTCAGTGATCCCGGGAAGTTGAGGGGCTGGTCAGTGATCCCTGGGGATCAGGGGGCTGGTTAGTGATCTCTGGGGTCAGTGATCCATGGGGATCAGGGAGCTGGTCAGTGATCCATGGGGATCAAGGAGCTGGTCAGTGATCCATGGGGATCAGGGGGCTGGTCAGTGATCCCTGGGGTCAGTGATCCATGGGGATCAGGGAGCTGGTCAGTGATCCATGGCAAGCAGGGGGCTGGTCAGTGATCCCTGGAGATCAGGGGGCTGGTCAGTGATCCCTGGAGATCAGGGGGCTGGTCAGTGATCCCTGGAAATCAGGGGGCTGGTCAGTGATCCCTGGAGATCAGGGGGCTGGTCAGTGATCCCTGGGGTCAGTGATCCATGGCAAGCAGGGGGCTGGTCAGTGATCCCTGGAGATCAGGGGGCTGGTCAGTGATCCCTGGGGTCAGTGATCCATGGCAAGCAGGGGGCTGGTCAGTGATCCCTGGAGATCAGGGGGCTGGTCAGTGATCCCTGGGGATCAGGGGGCTGGTCAGTGATTCTGGGGGATCAGGGCTGGTGATCCCTGGGGATCAGGGGTTGTTTCTGGCCGCTGTGTCCCACGGACCCGTGTCCATGGTGGGACAGACACGGAGGGTGGCCTGGCGTGGCGTGGCCCTGCCCGGGGCCAGGGCAGGGATGGAGCTGAGCCCTTCCTGTCCCGTGTCCAGTGGGGGAGCAGGTGGTGATCCGGTCCTTCCCCATCGCCTCGCTGACCAAAGAGAAGAAAATCAGCATCCAGGCCCAGGCGGATCAGTTCATCCAGGAGGGATTGCAGCTGCGCTCCTGCACATTCCAGGTGGGAGCCCGTGCTGGGAGAGAGCTCCCAAACCTGCCGTGCACAGGGACAGCCAGGAGCAGGAGTGGAGACTCCAGGAGGAAAGGGAGTGGGGCAGGGGAAAGGGAATGGGGCAGAGGAAAGGGAACGGGATAAAGGAAGGGGAATGGGACAGGGGAAAGGGGAATGGGATAAAGGAAGGGGAATGGGACAGGGGAAAGGGAATGGGACAGAGGAAAGGGAAGGGACAGAGGAAGGGGAATGGGATAAAGGAAGGGGAATGGGACAGAGGAAAGGGAATGGGACTGAGGAAAGGGAATGGGGCAGAGGAAAGGGAATGGGATAAAGGAAGGGGAATGGGATAAAGGAAAGGGAATGGGACAGAGAGGAAAGGGAATGGGACAGGGGAAAAGGGAAGGGACAGAGGAAGGGGAATGGGAATGCAGGGAGAGACAGGGCAGCCTCAGTCCAGCTAATGCCCATGGTGCTCCTGGGTGGATCCAAGCTCTGCCCTGATCCATGGGAAGGGCTGCCCCCTGGCCTGACCCCGCTGTCACCCCCACCCGTGCTCCCCCAGCTGCTGAAGATTGCCTTTGACGAGGAGGTGGCCTCGGACAGCGCCGAGATCTTCCGGAAGCACCTGCACAAGCTGCGCTACCCCCAGCACGTGCGCGGCACCTTCGCCTTCACCGTGGGCCAGTCCCCCAAGCAGGCCATGCAGCCCAAGGCCAAGGAGAAGAACCCCTCGCTCAGGTACCCGTGCCAGGAGAGGGAATCACACCTGGATGTGCCTCCTCCTCTGGGATCCCCCTCCTGTCCCTGCTCCGGCAGAGCCACCGGGCTGGGGGCACTCAGGGAAGGGGACACGGGGAGCTGAGCCCTCCTTGCTCAGACCCATCCTGGTGCAGGGTTTGCATTGCTGGAGATCAGAGAATCCTTAGGCTTGGAAAAGCTCTGTGAGACAATGACTCCAGCCATTCCCAGCACTGCCCTTGTCCCCAGGTGCCACATCCACACAGCTCTGGAATCCCTCCAGGGATGAGCGCTCCAGCCCTGTGTCAGAGCCCTTTCCAGGAGGGAATTTCCCAAAACCCACCCTGAGGCTGCCCTGGCCCAGCCTGAGGCCGTTCCCTCTCCTCCTGTCCCTGTTCCCTGGAGCACAGCCCGACCCCCCTGGCTGTCCCCTCCTGCCAGGGAGCTGTGGAGACCAAAGAGCTGCAGATGTCCCCTGTCCTGCAGTGTCCCCAGCCCCACACAGTCACACTGGGAAGGAAGGGTCACACTGGGAAGTGGGAGTTTGTTGCAGTGGTATCCCCTGCCTGAGGAGGTGTCCCACAGGAGGGGTTCCAGGGCCTGGGTGGCTCAGAGACACAGTGCTGCAGTGCTGGGTGACTTGGGGACATGGCCCTGCAGTGCTGGGTGACTCAGGCACGTTGTCCTGCAGTGCGGGGTGACTTGAGGACACATTATTCCTGCACTGGGTGTCTCGAGGACACTGATTTTGCACAGGGTGTCTCAGGGATGCGGGGCTGGGTGATTCAGGGACGTGGTCCTGCAGTGCTGGGTGACTTAGGGATGCAGTGCTGCAGTGCTGGGTGACTCAGGGACATTGTCCTGCAGCACTGGGTGACCTGGGGACACAGTCCTTCAGTGTTGAAGGACTGAGTAGCGTTGTCCTGCAGCACTGGCTGCGCCTCTGAGCCCAGGCTCAGCTGGCAGTGTCTCTGCCATGGATCCCCTGGTACCTGTGGTGGATCCCCAGGTCCCTGCCGTGGATTCCATGATCCCAGTAGATCCCCTGGTCCCTGTGCTGGATCCCTGTCCCTTGCTGTGATTTGGAGCCTCCTCTGGGATGAGCTGGAGCTCTGCCTGTGACAGCTCTGATCCAGAGCATGGGGCACGGCCCCATCCCACCTCCCCAAATCCCTTGGGAATGGCAGGAGCTGGGGCTCCTGCAGGGCCGGGGCGCTGGCAGGTGACACGTCCGTCCCCTCCCGTGTGACAGTGACCGCCCAGGCTGAGGGCTGCTCGTGGCTCTGGCTGCCTGGGTGACAGCGCTGTCCCTCTGTGCCCTTGCCCGTGTGCCCAGGACGCTGTCCAAGAACCTGGTGAAGAACGCCAAGAGGACGATCGGCCGGCAGTACGTGACCCGCAAGAAGTACACGCCCCCGGCCTGGGAGCAGCGGGGCAGCCAGCACTTCCCCGAGGACAACGAGGACGAGATCTCAGGTTGGGAACGCCCCGGGGAGGCCAGGGAGCGGTGGCACCTGGGAGAAGTCCGGGTGTCCCTGCGGTGGGAGCATCTCCCAGTTCCAGGTGCCGCCCCAGCCTTGGCTGCTGGTGGTGGCCAGCACGGAGGGAGGTCTAGGGTTGGCTGGAGAACCCCCCAGGAGTCTGGTGGTGGTGATGGTGACAGCAGCAGGGTGGGACATTGCTCCAGCCCATCCTCCCGCTGCTCTGGGACGCGGTGCGTGCGCCGAGGTGTCCCAGCCCCGCCGTGTCCCCGCAGTGTCCGAGGAGCTGGACAGGAGCACCCTGACGCCCGGCAGCACCATGAGGCCGTCGGAGAAGATGACCATGACGCACGTGGTGGAGCGCGCCTGCTGCCGGGACTACCAGCGCCTGGGGCTGGGCACGCTGAGCAGCAGCCTGACCCGCTCCAAGAATGAGCCCTTCCGCATCTCCACCGTCAACCGCATGTACGCCATCTGCCGCAGGTGAGCCGGCCCGGGCCGCGGATCCCCGCGGATCCCTGCTGATCCCTGTGGATCCCTGCTGATCCCTGCTGATCCCCGGAATTGCCGCTGATCCCTGCGAATCCCTGCTGATCCCTGCTGATCCCTACTGATCCCTGCTGATCCCCGCGGATCCCCGCGGATCCCTGCAGATCCCTGATGATCCCCACTGATTCCCGCTGATCACTGCAGATCCCCGTGGATCCCTCTGGATCCCTGTAGATCCCTGCAGATCCCTGTAGATCCCCGCAGATCCCCGTGGATCCCTGCGGATCCCTGCAGATCCTTGCGGATCCCTGTGGATCGCAGCAGATCCCTGCTGATTCCTGTGGATCCCCTGTGGATCCCTGCGAATGCCCACTGATCCCTGTGGATCCCTGCGGATCCCCGTGGATCCCTGCTATCTCTGTTGATCCCCGCTGATCCCTGCAGATCCCTGCTGATTCTCGCTGATCCCTGCTGATCCCCGTGGATCCCTGCTGATCCCCATAGATCCCTGATGATCCCAGCGGATCCCTGCTGATTCCCGCTGATCCCTGCTGATATCTGTGGATCCCCGCTGATCCCTGTGGATCCCCACGGATCCCTGCTGATCCCAGCAGATCCCAGTGTCACCGGGACACCCAGAGCCACCGGGATCAATAAAACCTTCCAGCGGTGCCAGCATCGCTTTGTCCTCCAAGCCAACCCAATCCCAGCCCGCAGCGCCCCACGACTTTCTCACTTACTGATGCGTTTTTAGCCAACGTTCATTGGCTCTGAGTTGCCCAATCCTCTTCATTCATCACTGTTCTGCCCTCTGTTGATTACTGATTTCTCACTTCTCGTGATTAGTCTGAATTTTCTGGTGTTTTTATAATGTTTTTGCCACATGGGGAGTTTCCAGCACTGAGGCTGAAATGTCTTTGTTAGTGTTTCCTTTGTCTTAATTTACTCCAATGTCTCCTTGGATGACCATGAGTCCTGGTCACTCCATCGTGTCCTTGGAGGGCCATGAATTCCGGCTCCCAGGTGTCGAGCCTTTAACTTCCTCGGGCTTTGTTCAGTGCAGCTTGCAGGGCTGGTTTTACCCAACTCGGAGTTAGATTTAATGACCCGAGGAGCAATCAGGTGTGTGGAGGAGGGTGATTAGCGCTGGCTCCAAGTGGGCACCGCTGAGGATTAATGAAAGCACTAACGAAGCCGGCTCAGGAGAGCCGTGCCATCCCCGGGCTCTGTGTCCGCAGCTACCCCGGGCTGCTGATCGTGCCGCAGAGCATCCAGGACAACACGATCCAGCGGATCTCGCGCTGCTACCGCCAGAGCCGCTTCCCCGTGGTGTGCTGGAGGAACTCCCGCACCAAGGCCGTGCTCCTGCGCTCCGGGGGCCTCCACGGCAAGGGCGTCGTCGGCCTCTTCAAGTCCCAGAACGCCCCAACCCCAGGTGACTGTCCCACCCTGCCCCGGCCGGAGCACAGCCGCGGCCGTGGGATCACCCCTGGCTCCGGGCAGTGACACTCAGGGGTCCCCTGGCTCTGGGCAGTGACACTCAGGGGTCCCCTGGCTCTGGGCGGTGACACTCAGGGTCTCTGCCTGCGGGCGGTGACACTCGGGGGTCTCTGGCTCCAGGCAGTGACACTCGGGGGTCTCTGGCTTGGGGTGGTGACACTCAGGGGTCCCCTGCCTCTGGACAGTGACAGTCAGGGGTCCCCTGGCTCCAGGCAGTGACACTCGGGGGTCCCCTGCCTCTGGACAATGACACTCAGGGGTCCCCTGCCTCTGGACAGTGACAGTCAGGGGTCCCCTGGCTCCAGGCAGTGACACTCGGGGGTCCCCTGCCTCTGGACAATGACACTCAGGGGTCCCCTGCCTCTGGACAGTGACAGTCAGGGGTCCCCTGGCTCCAGGCAGTGACACTCGGGGGTCCCCTGCCTCTGGACAATGACACTCAGGTGTCCCCTGGCTCTGGGTGGTGACACTCAGGGGTCCCCTGCCTCTGGACAGTGACACTCAGGGGTTCCCTGTCTCCAGGCAGTGACACTCAGGGGTCCCCTGGCTCTGGGGTGGTCACACAGGGGTCTCCCTGGCTTGAGGCAGTGATACGTGGGGGGTCTCCAGGATCCAGGCAGTGACACTCAGGGGTCTCCAGCTCTGTGTAGTGATGTTTGGGGGTCCCCTGGCTCTGGGAGGTGACACTCAGGGGTCTCCAGCTCTGCGAGGTGGCACTCGAGTGTCTCCCTAGCTTGGTGCAGTGATACCTGGGGGTCTCCCCAGCTCCAGGTGGTGGCACTCAGGGGTCTCCCCAGCTCTGGGTGGTTACCCTCAGAGGCCTCCTGGTTCTGGGCAGTGCCAAGCTGGGGCTGTCCAGGTGACACTCCGGGGTGTCCCCTGCAGGCCCCTCGCAGGCGGACTCCACGAGCCTGGAGCAGGAGAAGTACCTGCAGGCCGTCATCAATTCCATGCCCCACTACTCGGACGCCGGCGGGCGCAACACCCTCAGCGGCTTCACCTCGGCTCACATGAGCAGTGCAGGTGAGGGGGGCACAGGGGAGGGGGCACAGGTGGGCTCCTGCCAGCCCTGGCTCTTGCTGTGCGTCCCGAGGGAGCTGCTCTTTGGGCTCCCACATCCCAGGAGGCAGCGCAGCCTCTCCAGAGCTCCCAGCTCCAGCTGGGTCTCCCTGGCTTCGCGTGGGGATGGGTTTTGGGACATCTGGTGTCCCTGGAGCTGGGGGCACTGGGAGCCCTGGGGGTTTTGGGAAGCCCAGTGTCCCTGGAGCTGGGAGTGCTGGGAGCCAAAGCCTGTGCTGGGATCTGGGCACCTTCTGAGGGCCGGTGGGGACAGACCCTTCCCACCAGGATCTCAGCACTGCGTGTCCCCCACGCGTGGTGCCGGGGCCATTCTGGGGACCCCCGGTAAGTCTGCCTGGGTGTCCCTTCCCGAATGTCCCGTGCCAACTGTCCCTTCCCAGCTGGCCCTTCCTGCAGGGCAGAGCTCCATCCCGCCCTGCCACACTCTGGTGCCATCCATGCTGTCCCAGTGCCATCTGTCCTGTCCTGGTGCCATCCATCCTGTCCCAGTGCCATCCATGCTGTCCCATCATCCCACCCATCACCACCGTGGACACATCAGGGGCTGGGGGCTCTGGGGAGCCCAGGGGGGCTCCCTGATGCTGAAGGCAGAGAACTTCCCAACAGCCCCTCCGAGGCCTTTCCCCGGTGTGAGGGGACGTGTCCAGCGCGCTCAGCCTGGCTCTGAGGGTGCCACGGGTGACCTGGCAGGGCTGGCACAGGGTGGCCCCACCGTGGGCTGGGGGCCGAGCCCCCTCCTCCAGGGCTGCCCCGGGCACTGGTTTTCCGTGGCTCCAGCTGGACGGTGCTTCCCGCGCTGGCTCCGCATCCCCGGGGTTCCGCTTGCTGCCGCTTCCTCCCGGCCCCTGCCCTGGCTCCGGGAGGGCCTCGGGAGCCCCGGGAGGCCTCGGGAGCTGACGTTCTCTTGGTGCTGCAGATTTCTCCGACAAGAGGCAGCAGCCTAAGCTGGGATCGCTCATGAAGCAGGTGATGGGAGGGAAGGACGAAGGGCCTGGGACTTTGAGCCGCGGAGGTGAGGACGGGGCGGGGCCGCTGCCTGGGGGCCTGGCCGAGACCCCCAGCCCCGGGCAGCTCTCGTAGAGTAGATGCTTCTCTGGGGGGAGCAGGTGATCCCCTGGGGAGAGCAGGTGATCCCCTGGGGAGAGGAGGTGATCCCCTGGGAAGAGTAGGCGATTCCTTGGGAAGAGCAGGTGATTCCCTGGGAAGAGCAGATGATCCCCTGGGAAGAGCAGATGATTCTTTGGGAAGAGCAGATGATTCCCTGGGAAGAGCAGGCAATTCCTTGGGAAGAGCAGATGATCCCCTGGGAAGAGCAGGTGATCCCCTGGGAAGAGCAGGTGGTTCCCTGGGAAGAGCAGGTGATCCCCTGGGAAGAACAGGCAATTCCCTGGGAAGAGCAGGTGCTCCCCTGAGCTGCAGGCGCAGGGAGGGAGGGAGGGCTCTGCCTCAGCCCGGCGCCATCGCCTCCATCCCATTCCCTGTCCGTGGCTCCGTGTCCCTTGCTGAGGTCACTTTCGTCCTGTGCCCCCAGGGCTGGGTCACAGAGCCAGGGTCATCACCCTGTCCACCCCCAAGTGCGCGTCGCCGAAGGGCCGCGAGACGCCCCGAGGTACGGACGCGCCCGAGCCGGCCGGGTGTGACTGACCACTGACCCCCCACTCACTCACTCACTCACTCACTCACTCCCTGCCCCTCACCACTAATGGCCAGTAACCCCAGTAACCCCCGAGCCCCCCTGCTGCTCCAGGTGTGCCATGGGCACGGTAAGTACCGGGCAGCCTCGCCAGGTTTGCTTTGGGCTCCTCGGCCTCTGCGGTGCCGGGCGGCGGGGCCGGGGCGGGGCGCAGCTGGTGGCAGGGCTGTGGCGCAGGTGGCAGGTCCTGGTGACGCTGGAGTGGGGTGTGACAGCGCCAGTGACCAGACACGGAGCGGCCGGGATCGGAATCCAGCGGGCAGGAATTCCCGCAGCACCCAGAGGGAGAAGGAGCCAAAGCAAACCTGGTGCCCAGCACCTCCCTGGCATGTGCCCCCCGGGCCGGGCCGCGGGGACAGCTGGGCCCCCCCAGCTGGGGACGTGGGGCCAGCGCAGCCCCCGAGCCCCGGCCCCGCCCTGATCCGCCCCGATCCCGCAGGGAAGTGGGGCAGCATCCGGGCCAGCGGCCGCATGAGCAGCTACGCCCTGAACGTGGAGATCGGGTCCCGCCTGGCGGGGAAGGACCTGCTGGGGACGCAGCACAACGGGACCCCCGCCGAGCCCTCCTTCCTGCGGCAGCACCGCGCCTCGCTCTACATCATCGGGGACAAGTCCCAGCTGAAGGTGACACCCGGCACTGCCACCTCGCGGGAGGGACGGAGCTGGGACGGGGCTGGAGCCCCAGGAGAGGCCGAGGGAGCTGGGAAGGGGCTGAGCCTGGAGCAAAGGAGGCTCAGGGGGGACCTTGTGGCTCTGCACAAGTCCCTGCCAGGAGGGGACAGCCGGGGGGGTCGGGCTGTGCTCCAGGGAACAGGGACAGGAGGAGAGGGAACGGCCTCAGGCTGGGCCAGGGGAGGGGCAGGGTGGGCAGCAGCAGGAATTTCCTCATGGAAAGGGGGTCAGGCCTTGGCAGGGGCTGCCCAGGGGGGAGGGTTTGCAGTCCCATCCCTGCAGGGATTTCAAAGCCATGTGGATGTGGCACTTGGGGACACGGTCAGTGGTGGCCTTGGCAGTGCTGGGGAACATGGTTGGACTCCACGGTCTCGGAGGGCTTTTCCAATCCAAGGAATTCCCTGATCCCAAGGGTGGCAGTGGCTGAGGCCAGCCCAGGCCAGCCCAGGCCTTGCTGTCCCTCCGCAGGGCGTGAAGCCGGACCCGCTGCAGCACTGGGAGGTGGTGCCCATCGAGGTGTTCGACGTGCGCCAGGTCAAGGCCAGCTTCAAGAAGCTGATGAAGGCCTGCGTGCCCGGCTGCCCCTCCAGCGACCCCAGCGTGGCCTACCTGCGCTCCCTGGAGGAGTCGGAGTGGCTGTCCCAGGTCAGTCACCCCACAGCCAGGGCCTGGCCCTCCCCTGCCCTGCGGCCTCTCCTGGGGCTCTGAGCGAGGATGGGCTCCAGTGCCCTGTGCAGAGCAGCACTGGGACACCCTGGGGACACGTAGGGGGCTGTGAGGGACAAGGGTGGGACAATGCAGAGCTCGGCTCTGTGGTGCTGGACGGAGCTGCTGGCCAGGAATGCCGGGCAGGAGCTGTGGGGTGCTCCAGAGGGGCTGGGACAGGGCAGTGCCAGGATGAGCCTGGCAGCGGCCCAGGGGGACAGGTCCAATGTGGAGCCATGGGAGGGGTCCCACTCTGGAGGTGTGAGGGTCCCCTGTCCCTGCTGCCGTGTCTGAGCACGGGGTGGTGGCTCCCGTGACCCCCGGGCGTGGCCTCACTCTGGAGAAGGGGACACTGCCCCGACACCCAGCCCAGGAACTCCCTGTGCCCTCCTCACTCCTGGCCCTGCCCCTGGCAGATCCACAAGATCCTGCAGATCTCGGTGCTGGTGGTGGAGCTGCTGGACACGGGCTCGTCCGTGCTGGTCAGTCTGGAGGACGGCTGGGACATCACCACCCAGGTGAGAGCCCGGCGGCGGCCGGGGTGGCCCCGTGGCCATCCCCCCGCAGCTCCTCGAGCCCCCTGTCCCCGCAGGTGGTGTCCCTGGTGCAGCTCCTGTCCGACCCCTACTACCGGACGCTGGAGGGCTTCCGGCTGCTGGTGGAGAAGGAGTGGCTGTCCTTCGGCCACCGCTTCAGCCACCGCGGCGCCCAGACCCTGGCGGGCCAGAGCAGCGGCTTCGCCCCCGTCTTCCTCCAGTTCCTGGACTGCGTGCACCAGGTGAGCCCTGGGACCTGGGCCAGGGGACCCCCGAGTGACCGGTGGGGACCCCTGGGTGCCCCCCAAGCTTCCCCAAATCCGTGAGTGCCCAGTGGGAACCCCAGCATCCAGAGGGACCCCTCAGTGCCTACTGGAACCCCCAAGTGTCCCCCTGAGCCCCCTGAGCACCCAGTGGGAGCCCCGAGTGCCCAGCGGGGCCCCCGAGCCCGCAGCAGGACCCCCGAGCCCTGGGAGTGCCCTGGGGCAGGCGGGAGGGCCCAGGCCAGCCCCGTGTCCGTGGATCCGAGCTGTCCCGGGGCTCTCCCGCAGATCCACCTGCAGTTCCCCATGGAGTTCGAGTTCAGCCAGTACTACCTGAAGTTCCTCAGCTACCACTACATTTCCAACCGCTTCCGGACATTCCTGCTGGACTCGGACTACGAGCGCATCGAGCTGGGTGAGCGCGGCGTGCGGGGCCAGGGGTGGCACCTGTCCCTGCCCCCCGTCACACCCGGTGTCCCCTCTGTCCCCCCAGGGCTCCTGTACGAGGAGAAGGGCGAGCGGAAGGGCCAGCAGGTCTCCAAATCCATCTGGGATTACATCGACCGCCTCAACAAGAAAGCTCCCATCTTCTTCAACTACCTGTACGCACCTGAGGACGGGGAGGTGAGAGCTGGGGGCACCTGGGGCACCTGGAGGGGGCCTGGGAGCACCCCAGGATCCTCCCTGCAGGAGCAGCTGGAGCTGGGATTTCTCCACTGGGAAGGGACCCCAGAGCCCCTGCAGTGCCACCCCTGCCATGGCAGGGACACCTCCCACTGTCCCAGGCTGCTCCAGCCCCAGTGTCCAGCCTGGCCTTGGGCACTGCCAGGGATCCAGGGGCAGCCCCAGCTGCTCTGGCAATTCCAGCCCAGCCAGGAATTCCCAATTCCCAAGATCCCATCCATCGCTGCCCTCTGGCAGTGGGAGCCATTCCCTGTGTCCTGTCCCTCCAGGCCTTGTCCCCAGTCCCTCTCTCCTGGGGCCCCTTCAGGCCCTGCCAGGGGCTCTGAGCTCTCCCTGGAGCCTTTCTCTCTCCAGGCTGGGCACTGCCAGCGCTCCATGTGGACACGCTGTCCCCGTGGTCTGGCTGGGAATGTCCAGCCTGGCCCCGCTGCCCTTCCTGAGCCGCCCCTGCCCCTCCCCCAGGTGCTGAGGCCATACAGCAACATCTCCAACCTGAAGGTGTGGGATTACTACACGGAGGAGACGCTGTCCGAGGGGCCCCCGTACGACTGGGAGCTGGCGCAGGGGCAGCCGGAGCCGGCGGAGGAGCCGGATCGCCAGGACACGGCGGCCCCGCAGAGCAAGCGCCGCATCATCTGGCCCTGCTACGACAACCGCAGCCGCGTGGAGCCCGACGCCATCTCCAAACTGCTCGAGGTCGGCACCGCTGCCCCGGGGATGGCACCCGGCAGAGCCCCGGCACAGGGACAGCGGCCCCGGGACAGGGACAGCGGCCCCGGGACAGGACAGCGGCTCTGGGACAGGGACAGCGGCCCCAGCACAGGGACAGCGGCCCCGGGACAGGGACAGCGGCTCTGGGACAGGGACAGCGGCCCCAGCACAGGGACAGCGGCCCCGGGACAGGACAGTGGCTCTGGGACAGGGACAGTGGCCCCAGCACAGGGACAGCGGCCCCAGCACAGGGACAGCGGCCCCGGGACAGGACAGCGGCCCTGGCACAGGGACAGCGGCCCCGGGACAGGACAGCGGCCCTGGCACAGGGACAGCGGCCCCAGCACAGGGACAGCGGCCCCGGAACAGGGACAGTGGCTCCAGCACAGGGACAGCGGCCCCGGAACAGGGACAGTGACCCCAGCACAGGGACAGCGGCCCCGGGACAGGGACAGCAGCCCCGGGACAGGGACAGCGGCCCCGGAACAGGGACAGTGGCTCCAGCACAGGGACAGCGGCCCCGGGACAGGGACAGCGGCCCCGGGACAGGGACAGTGGCTCCAGCACAGGGACAGCAGCCCCGGGACAGGGACAGCGGCCCTGGGACAGGGACGGTGACCCCAGGACAGGGACAGCAGCCCCAGGACAGGGACAGTGACCTCGGGACAGCAACGGTGACCCCAGGACAGCGACAGTGACCCCAGGGGTTTTGTCCCCTCCGGGGCTGATGCTGGAATTCCCCCCACAGGAGTTGCACAACCTGGAGATGGAGCTGGGGCAGGTCCCGGAGCGCTGGAAGGACACGTGGGACAAGGTGAAAGCGTCCCAGCGCACGGAGGGGCGGCAGGAGGGCAGCAGGGTAGGTGACAGGGCGTGACAGGGCTGTGCCAGGCACCGTCACAGGATGTGACAGGGTGTGACAGTGTGTGACAGGGTGTGGGCGTAGCTGTGGCAGGGGCTGTGATGGGGCTGTGATGGTGTGACAGGGTGTGGCAGGAGCTGTGACAGAGGTGTGACAGGGTGTGGCAGGCTGCTGCTGGTTCTGACGGTGGTTGTGGTGCTGGTTCTGCTGCTGCTGCTGCTGGTGCTCAGCCCCAGCCCCCCTCACGCTGTCCCTGTCCCGCAGACCCCCAGCTCCTTGCTGATGTCATCGGGGCTGTCCCACCACCGGCGCTCGCTGGGCGTGTACCTGCAGGAGAGCGGGGTGGGCTCCACGCTCAACCTCAGCCTGGACAGCGACACCAGCAGCACCTCCACCCCGTCCAGCGGGAAGCCGGGCGGCCGCCGCAGCACCTCCACCCTCTACAGCCAGTTCCAGATGTCCGAGAGCGAGAACAGGCAGGCGGGGCTGGGAGTGGGCTGGGAATGCCGGCAGTGGGAGGGGGATCCCTCCCGGGGGAACAGGACATGGATCCCGGTGGGTTTCCATCCCTGACCCCGCTGTTCTGGCCCCTTCCTGCCCCGCAGATCCTACGAGGGGTCTCTGTACAAGAAAGGCGCCTTCATGAAACCCTGGAAGTCTCGGTGGTTTGTGCTGGATAAAACCAAACATCAGGTACTGGGTGGGCCCCGGGGTCTGTCCTGTCCCTCTGTCCCATCCCATCCCATCCCATCCCATCCCATCCCATCCCATCCCATCCCATCCCTGCCCTGCCCTGAGCCGGCTCTCCCGCAGCTGCGGTACTACGACAGCCGGATGGACACAGAGTGCAAGGGGGTCATCGACCTGGCCGAGGTGGAGTCCATCACCCCGGGGACCCCCACCATGGGGGCCCCCAAGACGGTGGATGAGAAAGCTTTCTTCGACGTGAGTGTCCGCAGGGGCTGGCGCTGGGCAGCTCCGGTCACTCCCAGCGCAGCCCTCAGCCCCTCCTGTCTCTGCCCGCAGCTGAAGACGACGAAACGAGTTTACAATTTCTGCGCCCAGGACGTGCAGCTGGCCCAGCAGTGGATCGACCGCATCCAGAGCTGCCTGTCGGACGCGTGAGCCCGGCTCAGCGGAGCCGCAATTCCAGGCACGGTTGCCGGGCCCGCAGCGGGAGCAGAGGCAGCGCCAGGCTCGAGGCCGAGCCCAGGACTGAGGGAGAGGAGGAGCGGCCCTTCCTCCCACCCGCCGGGCAGGACGGGCGTGTCCGGGGTGGGTGGCACAGGGAGGGATTCCTCGCGTTGAAGCGGGCGGGGACCCCGTCCCGCCCCCAGCCCCGTCTGAGCCGTGTCGTGACCCCGTGTCCTCCGTGTGCCCCAGCCCCGCTCCCTGGGCAGGGGGTCCTGCACCCCACACCCCCACCCCACACTGCTGGGGGAGGCAGAGCTAACCCCTCGTCCTGCCCCTCGTCCTGCTCCCCTGCATGTCTGCCAGAGTCCCCCGTAACCTTCCCTGCCCCTCCCGGCCTGGGAGCGAGTCCTGGGCTCCGCTCCCTCCCGCTGGAGCCGGGACCTGCAGCTCAGGGGATGGCAGAGGGGACAGCGCGGGAGCACCGGGACCATCCCGTGTCGTGTCCCACCCTGGAGCCGCTCCCAGCTGTGCACAGGAACGGGAATGCTGGGAATGTTGGGATGCTGCAGGCGCTGGCTCCGTGTCCCTGGGGGGAATGTGGCCGTGGCCACTCTGCTCCCAGCGGGCCAGGGGCTGCCTGTCCTGGCTGGGACAGTCTCTACCTCCAGGCTGGCTGTCCCGGGGGGCACATTCCCTGCGGGAGGTGCCAAATGCTGCAGCCTCCTGGGTGCCCCTCTGTCCCCTCCCGGGGGGTGGGGACCAGACCAGCCCCGGGATGAGGGTCCCCTCTGGCTGCAGCCACACGGGGCTGGGACAGGGCTGGGACAGTGGCCCTGCAAGTGCCACCTGGTGTCTGCAGGGTCTCTTTTGCACAGGTCACACCCCCAGCCCTCAGGGCTCTCCTCCCTCCAACCCCCCCCCCCCCCCCCCCCCCACCGGGTGCCCCCTTTGTGCTCTGCCTGTGCCCAGCCGGGGGGGCCCAAGGGAGCAGCTCCTGTCCCTGTCCCTGTCCCTGTCCCTGCTGTCCCACCCACTGCTGCTGCCCCTCAGTGCCGGGGGTGGCTCTCGGTACCGAATCGGCTCCTGCAGCCCCCCCCCGCCCCCGCACTGGTGTGAACTGGGGGTCCGGCGTGGGGGGACCCCAGAGGGCACCGTGGGGTCACTGCAGCCCCACTGCCACCCGGGACCCCCCAGCACCCCCAGGACTGACCCCCCCAGCTCCGCCAGCCCCTCCACCTGTCTTGTTTTTAAAGTCCAGCGTTTTATTTCAGTGCAGAGCTCTTTGTACAGTCACCCCGTTCCTCTGTACCATCCTGGCTGTGCAGGTGTAACACGGAGGTTTTGTAACTTACCTGAGCAGTTGTAGATTATTGAAGTTTCTGTACATTGTGTCAAACATGCAGAGTCCTTGTATTGTATTTGTGCCTAGAGGAAAAGGTTATTCTATAAAAAGAAAACTAACAGAATTTAATAAAAAAATTAATATGAGAGACGCTCCTTTTGCTTTGCTGAGCACCAGGAAAGAGGGCAGAGCCTCGGGAAGCACAGGACGGGCTCAGCTCCTGTGTCACAGGGCAGAGCTCCTGGGGGATCCTGGCTCAGGGACCTTTGCTGGATCCGCTCTGTCCCACCTGCTCCTGCTGGGGCTGCCACCATTCCAACCCGACAGGAGGAGAGGGAGCAGCCTCAGGCTGGGCCAGGGGAGGGGCAGGGTGGGCAGCAGCAGGAATTTCCCCATGGAAAGGGGTCAGGCCTTGGCAGGGGCTGCCCAGGGGGGTTTGGAGTGCCCATCCCTGGAGGTGTCCAAGGAATTCCTGGAGGTGGCACTCGGGGCTCTGGGCTGGGGACAAGGTGGGCATTGGGCACAGCTTGGACTGGATGGGCTGGGAGGGCTTTCCCAGCCTCAGGGATTCCATCAGGAGTCCAGCCCCACTCCCGGCCCTGACCATCCCAGAGCCCCCTCGGGACCCTCGGCGTCCTGCGGGATGGAGGAACCCAGCACTGGCACGTGAATTTTGAGCTTTTATTGATAGTTGGAATTTACAGCCTAAAACTGACAACATAGAGAGATGCAGACTTTTTTTCTTTTTTCTTATTTTCTTTTTTTTTTTTTTTTTCTTTTTTGGTTGCTTTTTTACAAAAAAAAAAAAAAAAAACAAAACCAAAACCAAAAACCAAAATAACCAAAAAAGCCACCAGCATCAGATTTACAATATAAAAGTTTTGACAGTAGAGAGACTAAAGTACATCTGGAATTACTCAGAAAAATAAACAGGGAAAAGGCAGTAATTTCAAATTTGTCCCTCATATTTACACATAATACACAGACATTGCTTACAAAGACCCGGATCCCAATTTAAGGGCAGTTGGCATCGTGAGAAGGCTCCCCCGGCATCGCCCTCGTGCCCGCCCGGGCCCCGGCGCCGGGCCGGGGGCGGATCCCGGGATCTCCCCGCGGCCCCTCCGTGGTTTTATTGCTTTGCGGGGCCGGTGGTTGTGGAGAAAGGCATCGAGTCCCCCCCGCTCGCTGCTCCCGCCGGGACACCCCCATCCCTCGGGCATTCCCTCGGGAATTGCCGGGATGTCCCCGGTGCCAGCGCAGATTTTCAGGGAGACTCAGCTCGGGACACCGCGGCAGGATTTGGGAAGAGCGGGAAGAGGAGGAGCGGAGCGACGCGGAAAATCCGGGCTCGGGCTGGGGACCCCCCTGGAAGCTTCCCAAATCCATGAATCCCCACCACCACGGCGGCAGCGCCTCCCTCTGCTCGGGCTGTTGGATTTATGGGATCTCCTGTGCTCAGGGAAGGCTCCGGCTCCCATCCCACAGCCTGGAATTAGCTCTGCCTCAGCCGGGACGTGGGGATGGCAGAGGTGCCATTCCCAAGGCCTTTTCCCAAAACGAGCCAAGGCTAGGAGCCAGGCACGGCCTGGGATGGGCACGGAGCCCCTGGGACGGGCACGGAGCCCGGACAGAATCCGCTCCCTCAGGAGATGCCTGGATGGCCCTGCCAGCCCCGGGCACCGCTGTGGTCCCAGAGCCCCCCGCTCTCCCGGAGACCCGGAGTCATTCCCGACAAGCAGCCTGGCTTGGCTCATTTTCAGATCAACTTGGGGTTCTGGGGCCGGAGGCGGCACCGGCGTCTCCCGGGGGATGAGTCCATGGTTTGTGCTAACAGTCACAGAGCCCAGTGTTCCCAGCGAGCCCCTGCAAGGGATGGAAAAGCCCCGGAACAGCGGCTCCAGAGGCTCCAACTCAACAGCAAACATGGAATACTCCGAGTGCGGATGGACGGAGCGGGAAAGCGGAGCCAAGGAGGGATTTGCTGGAGCAAATTCAGCAGGGAAAACCACCAGGAACCAACCCCTGGGGACCGGGATGTGCCAGCAGGGATCACCCCCCGTGGCCACGTGGATCCCGGGACTCGGGCGGGATAAAGGAAAGGTTTGGAAAATGTCTCATCAAGGAGAATGCCTGGAAAATTCCACATTTCCACCCAAATTCCCCTCAAATGCCGCTGCAGCCGGGTCGGACATGGAAGGCAAAGACAGAAACAAGGAAAAGGGAAAATCCATGACCTCTGAGAGGGCCAGGGACAGCCTGGGATGGCTCCAGCCTGGAACAGCCTCTCCTGCCCGGAGAAAATGGGACAGGGATAAAATCAGGGGAAGGAGTCGCTCCATTCTCAGCCCTGGGACCCCTGGAATTCCCAGCCCTGCCCAGCACCCGGGACTGGGATTGGGATTGGATTGATTTGTGCCAACGCCAGAGCCCATTGGGAAGGTGCAAATCTCCTGCTCTAGGAGATCCCAGCAAAGCCAAAAGCTTTGGGAAAAACGGGATTCAGGTGAGTTTAGAAATCTCTGCAATAAATTTTTATAAATATTCCCTATTTACAGCAAATGCTGGGAATGGGAGAATAGGGAGGGAAGGAGGAGCCAGGGACATGATTGGAGCAGCTCCTGCTGCCACCACCGGGATGCTCCTGCCTGTCCCCAGTGTCCCCTCTGCCCTCATTCCATGGACCCATGTCCTCTGGAATGCTCCTGCCTGTCCCCAGTGTCACCTCAGCCCTCTCTCCTTGGATCCATGCCCTGGGATGCTCCTGCCTGTCCCCAAGGCTGTGGGAGAAACCAACCACCTCCTTCCCTGAAATCCCAAGGACTTTCATCCCAAGGTCTCTCCTCATCAGTCTCACGGTCCAACCCTCGAGTCACGGCCTCAACCAAATGGGAAACCCACAGGAAAGGTTCTGGCTCCCTTGGGAATGCGGGTGGGGGTCAGGTCCTGTTCCTAAATTGGCCATAAATCCATAAATCCAGGAAGTCCGGCTGCTCCGCCCCCGCAGCGCATCCTTTGATCCCAACCAGGGAAAGGGGGATCCCAACCAGGGAAACCCCAACCCAACCCAGGCAATTCCTAATTCCAGCCCCTCCCGCTGTGCCCAGGTCCAGGTTTGACGTTGGATCCCAGCACTGTCCCCTCCACTCGGGAGGCCTGAGCATTCCCGTGTTTGCCACTGTCGGCTGCCAGGGGACGAAGGACAATTTTAAGAGGGAAAAGCTCATCAGGGAATTCTCTGGGACTGTGTGGCAGAAAATCCCTTTCTATTCCACAAACCCCAGACCCAGCAGGGGAATGTTTATATTCCAAGAGGGGGGAATATTTACAGGCCCAGGAAGATTTCATTTAAATTCCATTAAATAATAAAATATTTGGGATTAAACATTAATTCCATTCCATCAGAAAATCAGGAATAATCCTTTCTTTCTGGTGCTTTTAAGCCCAGTGTCTGTATTACTCAGAGATAGCTCCGATGCCCGGGCTGGAGTCTGGGATCCTCTGGAGCAGACAGGAAATGGACACAGAATTCCCGTTCCCTGCCCCATGGCCCCACTCCCATGGGATTTCTGTTATCCCTTGGGAAAGGATCAGCTGCTCCCTGCACGGCCCCAAAGGGAAACCTGGGAGCTGAGCATTCCCAAAGGACGTTTTCCTTCTGTTTTGTGGAATTCTGACAGGGCCCCACTCCCAAACATCACCCTCACATCCCCAGTCCAGGGAAGGGGCCCTGGGGCTTCCTGTGACCAAATCCCATCTGGCTCTGCCCGGAGCTCCGTGGGGACACCGGGGGTGGATGAACTGGGACACTGGGATGGGCTAACTGGGATACTGGGATGGGCTAACTGGGACACTGGGATGGGCTAACTGGGATGAATGGGATACAGGGATGAAGTGGGATATAGGGATGGATGAACTGGGACACTGGGATGGATGAACTGGGACACTGGGATGGGCTAACTGGGATAAGGAGCTGTGAGGTGTAGGGGGAAGAGCACAGGGAACAGAAATCCATTGCTGGGATGGGGATGGATTTAAGGCACTCGGATCAGTGGGAATTGGGAATGATTTGTTATCCATGGGCTTGGGCACAGGACGTTCTCCTTCTCTGTCTCCTGTGACCTGGGATGGAAGAGGCTTGGATCCAAGCTGGAATGGGAAGAGGTGGCTCCTTCCATACTAAATCCCAGGATTTGGATTGCTTTGGAACTTCCAGTGTGGCCAGTGCCGTGCCCTGGAACAGCTCCCGATCCAAGGGGCCCAGGAGCTGGAAGTGTCCGAGGGAGCAGAACCTTTTTTGGGAAAGCTGCAGCAGGTCTGGAGGGAGGGGAGGAGCAGGGATGGGAATTGCAGGGATGTGATGAATACATGGGAATTAACTGCAAATTAACAGGATCCAGGGGAAGGGAAGGGAAGGGAAGGGAAGGGAAGGGAAGGGAAGGGAAGGGAAGGGAAGGGACTGGGATTGGGATTTTCCACACTTTCCCAGATTCTGCTGTGGCCTATCAGACACAGATTGGAGTTTGAACATTCCTAGGATGAGAGAAAGGAGCAGGGAAAGAGCTGAAGTGTCCGTGCAAAGTCACTGCCAGGAGTGGGAACAGGGAGCTGAGGAGCAGGGAATGGCTTCAGGGAACAGGGAATGGCTGCAGGGAGCAGGGATTAACTGCAAGGATCAGGGAATGCACGAGGGCCAGGGAACAGCTGCAAGGACCATGGAATAGACGTGAGGATCAGGGAACTGCAAGGACCAAGGGATGACTCCAAGGGCCAGGGAAGGACTCCAGGGAGCCAGGAATTCACAGGAGGACATGGAAGGCATGCAAGGACCACGGAACAAGGGAACTCCAGGCTCAACTCTGGGCTCAGGAGTGGAGCAGCCAAAACTCCCTGCTGCAATCCCAGCACCCCAGGGGCCACTCGAGGCTCTCCAGCAGCAGTCTGGGAAAGAGGAGAGCGGGAGAAGCATTTCCATGGAGAGAAGAACGCTTGCTGTGCCTGTGGATAATTCTATTCCATGTCTGGATCCATGAGATCCAGCCAAGGGGATCCTCCAGCAGTGCCCTCACTGCCAAAGGCACCAAACCCACCCCCCGCAGGGGAATCCCTACAGCATTCCCAGAATTCCTACAAAGTTCTGCAAAACTACCTCTGAGCATCAAAACTACAGGAGAAAGGATTTTTTTCCTTGTTTCCATCTGTCCAGGGAATTTGAGGGAATCAAAAATAGAAGGGAAGGCTCTGCCCTCCAGAAAAGCCCCAAATACAGGGAGAGAGGAAAATCCCTCTCTTCCCATCAGCATCAAATACAAAAATACAGTTTCCATGGGAACATCCCACTGCTGGGAGAGGTGAGGACCACCAGGGAACACTGGGAATTCTGTACAAATCCAGGCGAGAGCTGGGACACCACAAAGCCCTTCCTGGATGAGGTAAGAGAGATTCAGGTGAGCAAAGCCAGCAGGGAGGAGCCAAATTGTTCCTTTTCCATTTGTTTGCCCCTAAGTTCAGCCCTAAATACACCTGGAAAACTCCTGGGTTTGCTGGAACTTCCCACCACAGAGGGAAAAACCAGGATCAAAGATCTCATTCTCAGCCCAAACCCAACAGCATTCCTGATAAAGTCAGAAACGTTATCCAGGACAAAACCAACAGGAACCGATCCAACCCATCTTCCCAAGGATCTCAGACTTTCACTGATGGAATGCTGGAGTTGGTCCAACACCTGAAGGGCACCATTGCTGCCACTGCCACATGTCATTAACTAACACAGGTAATTATTCATTAACACTGCCAAATTCCAGAGCCGATTCTGGACTGGGAACCACAATCCCAAATCCAATCTCGGCACAGCAAAGGGAAAAATCCTGATAAGGAGTCCAAGGGAGAACAGTCACAACGAAACCCCTCCATGGGTTTCCATGGATTTCCATGGTTTCCATGGATACACCACAGCAGCACACCTGGTTCCAAGGGCAGGGCTGAGCAGCCTCGGGCCCTGCCCGGAGGGCACGGCCAGGATTCCAGGGTGGCACATCCCTGTTCCCCCAGGAGGAGAGCACAGGGAAGCAGCACAGGACGGAGCCAGGACGAGCAGGGATGGAGAATGTTCCATGGCAAGAACAGCTTCCCAAATGTGGTACGGAGCCAGGACAGCGGGAATGGGAAATGGCAGGAGGAGCTCCCAACCCCAACGTGTGCAGCTCGGCCGCTGAGGAGGGGACCAGGAATTCTCTCAGAGCACGGAGCCCAGCGAGCCCCAGTTTAAACCAGCTCAGAGCCAGTCCACGAGTGATAGGACAGCAGGAATAAACACCCTGGACACACCTGGGATACACCCAGGACACAGCCCAGTTACACCCAGGATACACCCTGGACACACCTGGGATACACCTTGAGCCCTTCACTAAGCGCCACCCTCCAGTTTTTCCAATAGATCAATTCCGTTTTTCCCAATCAATTCCTTTTTTTCCGACAGATCAATTCCCAGCCCACCCAGTGGGGCAGAAAGGGCCCTTCAGGATGAGGGGGCTCCCCAAGGGGTTGGGATTTCAAGGCCTGGCGCAGGGATGTGCTCCAAGCATTGCCACTGATAAATCAGGATTTTAATGACAGCTGCCCGGCCAGTGTGGGAAAAATGACTCTGGGATGCCACTGGAGAGAAGAAAGTAATTTAAATGATATTTCCTTTAGATATGTTCTTTGGGAATGTCCCTGCACCTTCACTCCAAACCTTTCACTGGGAAATCTGGGAACTGGGATGTCCAAGCCCTTTGGAACAGACACTGAGGGCAACACTGAGCTTTTTGTCTTTTTTTTGGTAATCTTTTTTTCCTTTTTTTTTCAGGGTTTCCATTCCCTGCCCACCTGACGCTCTCCAAAGAGATGTTCTTGATGAAACCTCGGGATGAAACCTTGGGATTCCATCCCAGGGGCAGCAAAGCCTTGGGACACTCGGAGAATTTCTCTTGGGCTTTGCTGAGGACAGAGGACCCCAATAAACACCTGGGATTTTGCCTGCCTCGAGAGGAGAGGGAATTCTCTTTTAGGGAAGTTTTTGGCTGTGGAATTGCTGAGGGAATGACTGGAATATTCCCTTCTGGCTGCCCTTCCAGGGCGCTGGGTGCAGTGGGAAGAAGATCTCCCCCCTGGGACACACAGGGAATTCCAGACACACCTCTGGATAACCCTGGACTGAGGGGGTACAGAACCCCCCCAGCCTGTCCTGAGCCCCAGGAATGCTCAATCCCAGCCACTCTGACTCCATCTGCTGTGAGATCACAGCTCCACACACTGGGATTTCGGATTCCCAGCCCTCCAGCTCTGCTCCCTTCCCTCACTCCGCACCCAGGTGCCACCACAGGACCTGGGACACTGGGAAGGGGCACCCGACGTGACAGTGGACAGGGACACTCCCAACACCACGGGATTTTCCATTCCCAAGGAGCTTGTTCTTCCCACATCCCACCCAGGGACAGGTGTGCCACGATCCAGGGATCCCCCGGGATTGGCCAAAGGGATCAGGTTTAGCTCTAACTGTGCCCTCCCCTCCCATCCCAGCATGGAGCAGTTGGCACAGCAGGATCACTGGATCCCCAGATCCATGCCCAGGCAGGCAGAGCCACTGCACGGAACATTCCAGAACCACCCCCCCAGGAACCTGGCCCTGCTGCTTTTGCTCTTGACCCTGGAGATAAAAACGCAGCCCCTTGTGCTCCCAGTGCTCCCTTCCCGGGTTTCTCACAAGATCCAGGTGTTTGTGGATAAATATCTATGGAATGACACAGATGTGTGTCCACCCACACCCTCAGCAGCCCCAGGGGCAATCCCAGCCCCACGGACACCCTGTGCACATGGGAGACTCCAAGCATGAGGCAGGAGGGAAGCGCAGAGCAGGACTTGGGGGGAGCCCTCATCATTCGGACACGGAGCTGAGCAGGGCCAGGGGATGAGGGGATGGGGGGACAGGGAATTCCATCCTCAGAAGCCAAGAGATCCTGCTCCAGCCCTGGGAAGCCCTTCCCCGGAGCACAGGGAGAAGGAAAACCCCAAGTGGGACGCTCCAAGCCCCACACACCCGCTGTGTCTCCGGAGGGATGGAAGCTCTGCCTCAGAAGGATTTCCTGTTCCTGGTTTCCCCACAAAAGCACCGGAGCCAGGTCAGGAACTGGCTCTGGCTCTGTTCGGAGCTGCAAACCCCGGCAGCCCAAGCAGCAGGAGCTGGGTCTGGATCAGCCCCTGGCTGGAGGGAAGAACAACCCCAGGGGAGTGGAGAGGTGCAATGAACTGAGAGCCTCAATCCCAGCCATGGAGGGATCACCCACAGGCACCAAACCCATGGAATTGTGCATCTCCACAGGTTGGACCAAGCCCCAGTGATGTGTCTCAGCATTAAGTAATAAATTAACCCACTAACGAGCCCCCAGTAACGAGCTGTGTTCGGATCTGGATATGCCCAAGGATATTATTATTATTATAATCATTATTATTAATATAATTATTATTATTAAAGCTCTCACTGACAATCAGGGACTCGAAGCCAAAGCTGAGGAACGGCAGGCTGGAATTGCAGCAGAAGGCACGGCCAGCCCCACCTCTGGGAGCCACCATGGGGCTATTGCTGCCCCATCCCTGTCCAGGTGGAATCACAGCTCCCAGAGCTCGGCAGCCCAGGGTGGAGGCCCTGTCCTGTCCCTCAGGCCACATGAGGGGACCCCGCTGTGCCCCCACCCCAGCCAAAGCCCTGCTCCCACGGGAAGGGATCCGAGCCGGAAGGATGATCCAGCTGTGCCTGCCGAGGACATTCCCCTCATCCCCCGATCCCGCACGGATCTGGGCACAGCTGCCCCTGGGGCAGGCAGAGGGAACAGGCTGGAAGAGCACCCTGGCATCCCCCGGGATCCAGCCAGGCTGTACCAGCACATGGATCCTTCAGCTTCCATGGAATCAGCTCTGGGGCCCCAGGAATGCCCGGAGGGAAGCCGATGTCCAGCAGAACTCTAGCACCAATCCTTGGAAAATTAAGACTTTAATCAGGACCTCAAAGCCACTGATCCTGCCTGAGAGTCCTGGCTGGAGTGGGATTGATCCCTGAACACCAAGCAGGGGAAGCAAAGCACAAAGTGAGATATTTTTCCCTCCCAGTGCAATTAACTTTAAATTATTAATTTTAAATTACACGCAGCGAGTGAAAACTTCCAGAATGAGAGCCCTGCACCACCTGATTCCCAAGGAACTGGGGCTGGGGGACAGCCCAGCCCTGCCAGCAGCACACGAGTGGCCCACAGCCCCAGTAACCTCCAGGATCCCAGCCGTGTCCAGCACCCCAGTTCCTGGGATCCCCCCTCTTCCCTACGAGCAGAACCGACCTGGGCAGGCAGGGCTGAGCCGGGGCTGCGGGAATGGCGCCGCCGGACCCAGCGGAGCAGCCCCACGGTGGGAACACCTCGTTCCCCTCACTGCCCTCCCAGCCCACGTAAGGACATCCCAGGAGCAGACACCACAGCACAAGGAAGGGATTTCCGGGCAGCCAGGCTGCCCTATTGGGAATGTGAGGTCCTTCCCACCCTCAGGGATGCATCCCAAAGCAGCGGCCTGGCTCCGTGTGCCAAGCTCCAGCCTTTACTCCAAAGGGAGGATTTTTCAGGATTCCACATGCCAGGGGGTTCCAGCTCAGCTGCCCCAGGTGGCCCAAACCCCCCCAGTGCACCTCACGTGCCCCCCAGGCTGGGCTGGCAGGGAGCTCAGAGCCCGGCACCATCACGGCATTCCCGGGAGCGGGTCTGCAGCCTGAGCACATCCCATATCCCACATCCCACAGCCCATATCCCAGCTCCAGGTGCTCCCCTCACCTGGCCCTGCTCTCCCATCCTCCCTGAGGGATCCGGATGTCCCCCAGGGCTCTCCCGTGCCCTCCCCCAACGCTGTCATCACCAGGTACAAAGTGCAAAAGTGTTGCTGTTCCTGCATCCATTAAAAACTTTAAAAACAGAACAAAACAAACAGAAAACGGATTTCCATCATCATTTGCAAATACATTAACTCAGTCTCCAAAGAGCCAGCAAACCCCTGGTCACCTCCTCGTGGGCAGGGTCCCCTGCGGCCAACACGGACATCAGCAGGAGAGGCCACCTCTGGCCCAGCACAGACCCTGCCCTGACCCACCACGTGTCCACGGAGAGCCCCGAGCAGTGCTGGAATGCAGGGACGTGCCGTTCCCTGGAGAGCTGGGCCTCAGTGTCACTGCCTGGCTCCGGCCGGGGACAAGCCCGGCCTCGGCCCTGCCAACCCAATGCGAGCCCTCCCTGCTCCCCCCCGCGGAAGTGTTGGCATTCCTCCTCTCCTGTGAAATGTTTCTGGTAAGGCTTTATTGCTCTACAAAGCGGTGCAAAGGCTGCCCGAGGACAGCTCCATCAGGAACTTTGGTCACACGGCTGCGGGATTTGTGCGCTGGCCCCGGCCGCCGCTGGACCTGCTACCTTCCCAAGAGAAGCTGAATACTGTGTGCAATAACACTGGGAAAACAGCACTGAACCCCAAATCCAAAACAAAAACCAGGGGCACGGGGAAGGGGACAACTCAAATCAGGCAGAAGGCTTGGGAAGAGCCCGTCATTCCCGTGAGGACTGAACTCAATGCTACATTTCGACAATGCCGAGTGTCTTTCCGAACGGATCGGTGCTGTTGGATCTGCGTGTCTGGTCCTGAACGCCAGCTCGCTCTCATCAATGCAGCATTTATTAAAAAATAAAATTAAAATGAAAAAAAAATAATAAAGAATTGACAAATTGCATCACCAGGGAGCAGCCTGGCCTGGCTCACACACGTCCCAGGGCGGCGGCGGCATCAAGCGGGGCCGTTCAACGTGGCTTCGGCGCAGGGCAAGGCCTCGTCACTCCTGCAGGGACACCAGGGAGCAGCCTTAGGGATGTGGGACATGCCAGGAAAGCTCCCAGAGCTTCCCTCATCCCTCCTGGAACGCCTTTCTGCTGGGACTGGAGCCCCTCCCTCTGGCTGTGTTTTGTCTGCCCAGTGAAGTGTTCTCAGCTCCCTATGGAAAAACTCCCCCGGAGCCTCATGGAATATTACAGGAAAAATCAACGTGGAATCAGGGAGTGGCCTGGGTGGGAGGAGACCTAACAACTGTCTAATTCCAGCCCCTTCCAAGGTGATCAGAGGGATGGGGCATCTCTACTATGAGGGCAGGCTGAGAGTTAGGAATGCTCAGCCACGGAGAGCTCAGAGCTCTGCCAGGGCCTAAAGGAGCTCCAGGAGAGCTGCAGAGGGACTGGGGACAATCCTGCAGGGACAGGACACAGGGAATGGCTCCCACTGCCAGAGGGCAGGGATGGATGGGATCTTGGGAATTAGGAATTCCTGGCTGGGCTGGAATTGCCAGAGCAGCTGGGGCTGCCCCTGCATCCCTGGCAGTGCCAAGGCCAGGCTGGGCACTGGGGCTGGAGCAGCCTGGGACAGTGGGAGGTGTCCCTGCCATGGCAGGGGTGGCACTGCAGGGGCTCTGGGGTCCCTTCCCACCCAAACCATCCCGGGATTCTGCCCTCACCTGTCTCTCGTGGCCGTTTCTGTGGCAGTTGTGACAGCAGGGGCCACTCTCTGCTGCCCGTCCGTGTGCGTGGCCGCGCTGTTCCGGGCTCGGGGGGCACCGGCCGTCCCGGAGTCGGCCACGGGAAGCGTCTCCAGAGCCTTTCCCTTGGAGTCACTGTGGGAGAGGGCAGGCACACAGTAATGGAACTCAGCCCATGGAAAATGCAGACTCACGCTGGAATGGGGCTCAAATTCCAATGGGGAAAACAAAATTCCTCCTGCTCTCCTCACAAAGGCCTAAAGACCCCATTGGGAATGAGAACTGGAGTAAGCTGGGATTCAAATCAGCGGGCACATCCTGGAGGCTCCGGGTCCCAAACCCAACAGGACACACCAGAACAGCTCCTCGAGGGAGGCATTCCCAACTCCTGCTGCAAATCCAGTCTGAGAGTTCCCGAAGTGCCATTCCCATTCCCATTGCCGGGATGGCACAGCCTGCTCTGCTCGGGCACGGACACGGACACGGACACTGCTCTGCTCCACAGGCTCTGCCCAAGGGGCTCCTCAGGCTTCTGGGGCACCCAGAAAATCCTGCATTTAGGGGCAGATCCTACAATCCCATGGAGGAAAAACTCCAGGGATTGGATGTCCAGAATCCAAACATGCTGAAGGTGCTCCAGGGACCACAGAGGTACCACCTGAGGGACAACATCCCCAGTGAGGCTCCAGCAACCAAAGCTCAAATCTTGGGAAAGGAGAACTGCAGGAACAAACCCTCCCAATCTCTTGTTGGGAATAAACCCACACATATTTCCAACTGGAGAAGGGATTTCTGTGCACATCCCATTTTTTGGCTTCCAAGGCAGAGGATGGGTTGCCCCAGGAATGATTTTCTTCCCAGTTTCCATCCAGAACAATTCTTTTTCCCTGTCTCCCAGAGCAAACCTCCACAAAAGGGAGGAAAGCTGGAGATGGCTGAGCTGGAATCCTGTCACCAGCTCCGGGGGAGTTTATGGAATAAAATAATCTCAGCTGGATAATTGGACATGTGATGGAAATTGGAGACTGAGGTTCTATTTCTGGAGCACTTCTCTTGAAAAAAAACGTAAAAAATGAGGAATAATGAGATCTAAACATTCCCTTTCTTCCAGGGCTCACAAGCTCCTCAGAAGTACCAAAATACACCTTGGAGAGACACATGGATGGAGCTGTGTTCCCAGGAGTGTCGCTGGAAAACCACTTCCCACACAAAAAACTGGAGCTCGACATTTCCATGGCTCAAAGAGAATCTTCTGAAGCCCAATCCCTGAAGTTTCCAGGGCAGGAGGGTTCCAGAGTTACCTGAGCACCCATGGTGGCTCAGGAATTTCTCTGCCTTCCCTGGGCTCCAGGAAAATCCCAGCTGGACACCCAGGGCCAGATCCAGGGCTGACACAACCCAAACAAGGAGTTTGTGTGGGATGTCCTGTTGTCCCTAGGACACCCCTGGAGGGATGGAATCCCAAACCTCCCAGGACAGCGGGATCCAATCTGGGAAGCTGAGAGCAATTCCTGAGCTGCATCTCCCTAAGGATCCCCATGGGCAGCTGGGATGGGGCTCACAGAGGGTGGAACATCTGGAGGATTTGCTGGGCTGCAACATCTGGCTCTCCATGGAATCCACAGAGGCCTTGGGCAGCTCCAAGGATAAAAGACCTCCATGTGGATGCCAGGGACAAGTGGAAGGAAAACCCTGAGTTCCTGAGCAGTTCCAAGGAGCATTGGAGATCTCTGTGTAGATTCCAGTATTCCAGGGGCAAAGGAGATGGAAAACCTGTTCCTACAGCAACAGGAACGGGGTTTTGGGGAAGTGCTGGGAGAGAGTCACAACCCACTGAGTGACTCCAAAACGTTCCTATCTCCCTGGAATCATTAAGGAATGTGGTAAGAAATGGATATTCCCTCTGCAGGCAGAGTGGTTTGGGAGAGCTGAGGACACCGGGAAGGCTCTGGGTGGTGATTCCCACTGGGAGCCCAGGCCTGGAGCAGCTCCAGTCCCAGCTGTGGCACCAACTCTGTCCTCCCACTGCTCCCCTGGGATCTCTGGCCATGGACACAGCTGTGGAGAGCCACAGACACCTGTCAGGGGAGGCTGTGGGTGCTCCAGGGTTTCCTCTCTTTGCCACAATGGAATCAGCTCTGCAGAAGGGCAGGCAGGCAAAGACAGGCAGGTTCAGGAAGCTTTATCCCTATGGAGTGTGGTCCAGACACTTGTCTGGAGAGGAAAACATTCCCAACGTGCCAAACCAGGAACAAACACCGCTGTCCTGCCAGGAAAGCAGGAAGAGGTGAGAACATCTCAAAGAGGATGGACACAAGAACAGGAACAGCTGGAGCTGGGCTGGGGAAGGTTAGGTGGGATATCAGGAAAGGTTCTTTCTCCAGAGGGTGTTGGGCACTGAACAGCTCCCCAGGGAATGGGCATGGCCCCAGAGCCCCAGAAATGTCTGGACAATACTGGGATTGTCCCCAAACTGTCACCAACCATTGCTGAAGGGAAACTCCTGATCCTGAGTCAGGTGCACAAACCCAGGGACTCCAGTAAAAAACACAAGGAAATCCATGGAAGAGTATGAGGAAAAACCTCAGCATCTTAGAACTGGGTAAAATCTCTGTGGATGCAGCAGATTCTGACTGGGTTGGGCAGCAGCTCATCCCCTGTGATTGGAGCAGGCTGGATTGAGGATCCAATTCCTACAAACCTGCCCAATCCCTGGATCTGCCCCAGCCTTTCCTGGTGCTTTTCTCATTGATTGGCTTTGACACCGAGGGGAAAAGGAGAACCTGAGTGGGTTAAACTTCCCCCCCCATGGCTGCAGGAGGATCCCATGGGAGCCTTTACTCTGCTTTTCCGAGCGATCCCACCCAGATCCCGCCCTGGGTCAGATCCCAGATCACGGACAAAGATGTTCCTGTGACACTGGAGTGGCCCAAAGGAGCCCCAACCCTTCCTTGGAATAACCCTGTGCTAAATATGTCCCTCAGCCCCCCCATGCCACGCCAGGGGCAGGACCTGCTCCCAGGGGACATCCCAGCCCATCGAGATCCCTTCCCACCTGGTGGGAGCTGCCCTGTCCTTGCTGGGCTCCTGTGCCGTGGCCGTGGATTCCGTGCCAGCCTTGGCTTTGTCGTCGTCGTCGTCGTCGCTCTCGGAGCTGCCCGAGGAGCTGCTGTCCAAGGCCACCAGTGGTGCCTTCCGTGCCCCACACGCGTTCCACACACAGGGAGAGGCAGCAGCGCTGGCTGGGGGAGGAACAGCCCACACTGGAACATCGGGAAAGCTCCCTGGAATGGCCCGAGGGGTCAAACAGGGCCTGCAGCCACTGCAGATGGTCTGGGAATCATGGGATGGGTTGGGTGGGAAGGGTCTCAAAGCCCACCCCTTGCCACCATGGGCGGGGACAACTTCAACTGTCCCAGAGTGCTCCCAGTCCCGTCCAGCCTGGCCTGGGACACTTCCAGGGATAAAAGAAGTGTCCCTGTGACATCAGCTCCAACTCACTGCAGGTCCATCCCTTCCCTGCTGACGTTGTCCCAACAAACCCTCGGGATTTCTGCCTTTGTTTCATTCACTGATCCCGCAGGGAACGCTCAGGGCAGGGGCCCTGCAGGGACGTTTCTCCTGCCCCAGGTGCTCCATGCAGGGTTCCCAGGAGCTGAGAGCACCCCGTGGGGCCCTGTGTCACTCACAGTTCTTGTCCTGGCCCTGCGCCGGGGTCCTGTCGGTGCCGCCGCTCTCGGTGTCCAAGGGGGAGCTGCAGCGAGGGCTGGACTCAGAGCTGGGGAGGGAAGAGCCCTGAGCACGGAGCCAGGATCATCCCAGAGCCTCCCAACAGCCCAAGGAGCAGTCACCAGCCCTGCTCTTCCTTCCCATCCCTGCTCTGAATTTCTCTAAACCTTATTTTACTGGTTTTCTACCCCACTGAGGATACGGAAAGAGGGGCTGTGTCCCACCCCAGTCAGGAGCACTGGGAGGCAGCAGGAAGCACGAAGGAGCCCTGATCCAGGATCATCAGACAGTATTAAACAGCAAAAGGGAAGTGATGGGAAGGGGAAGAAGAAAGGATTACAGCCAGGCATTCCATCAAAATGTATCCCAAATATTCCCCCGTTCCCAAGTCCCAAGGGAGCTGGAATTCCGTGGCTCTTACCAGCAGAAAGGCTGGAAGTCTGTGAACTTGGCCCAGCCCTTCTCCTCCGGGGCGCTGCTCTGCGGGGCGGCCGAGTCCCACACGCTGGAGCCCACGTCCATGGCCACGGGCGGCGTGGGGCCCGCGGGCTCGAACACGGCCGTCCAGCCAGCCCCTAGGGACACCATAGCCTGGGTGCCAGCCCAGCCTCAGCCGGCCAGGAGCACCCCAGGGACATCCCAGGGACACGGCAACCCCGTCCGGGGACATCCCAGGGACACAGCAACCCAGCCCAGGGACATCCCAGGGACACAGCAACCCAGCCCAGGGACATCCCAGGGACACAGCAACCCAGCCCAGGGACATCCCAGGGACACAGCAACCCAGCCCAGGGACATCCCAGGGACACAGCAACCCAGCCCAGGGACATCCCAGGGACATGGCAACCCCGTCCGGGGACATCCGAGGGACACAGCAACCCAGCCCAGGGACATCCCAGGAACATAGCAACCCAGCCCAGGGACATCCCAGGGACACAGCAACCCAGCCCAGAAACACCCTGGGATCCCAGGGACATCCCAGGGACACAGCAACCCAGCCCAGAAACACCCTGGGATCCCAGGGACATCCCAGGGACACAGCAACCCAGCCCAGGGACATCCCAGGGACACGGCAACCCCGTCCGGGGACATCCGAGGGACACAGCAACCCAGCCCAGGGACATCCCAGGGACACAGCAACCCATCCCAGGGACATCCCAGGAACACCCCAGGGATCCCAGGGACATCCCAGGGACACAGCTGGGATCCCAGGGACATCCCAGGGATCCCATAGACACAGTGACCCAGCCCAGGAACACATCTGGGATCCCAGGGACAGACCAACCCATCCCAGGGACATCCCAGGGCCCCCCTTCCACACCCACCTGTGTCTCATGGAAATCCCTCTGTGGATGTTTATCCCCAGGAGAGGAATCCATGGACACACGTGACACCGTGGGTAGCTTCATCCCCCAAGTCAGTGATTCCCAGCTCCCAGTCCCTCAGTTCCCTGCCAAAAGCTCCCATCTTCATCCCCAATGGCTGGGTTTTAGGTAAAGAACTGATCAATGGATTCCAATATTTAAGATCCTAAAAATCACCCACTGCTTTTTTTTACAATCCTGGACAATTCCTCCTCCAGAACCTCTTTCCACTTCTAGTCCCACTTCCTACTTTCAGTCCTACAAATCCCACTTCTGGAATAGCGTTTTCCCTTAGCTTTTCCCAGGGAAGAGGGAGGATTGCAGAGCTCTGCAGGAATAGAACCAGGCAGGAGAGCTGCTCCCCTCAAGGCTGCATCCCCAAAACTGATCCCAAATTCCAGATGAGTCTCCAGAGGGTGACTGGGCTGGCACACACAGCCCACTGGGACTGGGAGGTTCATACTGGTTCTTCCCAATGGACTGGAATTATCTGACACTTCCAAAGGGGTGCAGAGAGCAGGATGATGGGATAACCCTGGCTGGTGCTCACAGTGACAACACAAAGGCAGCACCAGAGAAAATAATGGTTTAGAACTCAAAGAGTTCTTGGGAAAACAGATGGTTGGGAAAATGTTTTGTCCCTTGGAACTGTTCTGCTGACAGCACCATGTGTGTGTCCAGCATTCCCATGGTGTCATCTACACAAAGAGTTGTGAAAATCCCTGAAGGGAGCAGACAAGATGGAAAAAGACAATTTACAGGGGGCCTGGAGGGACAAGATACAGGGAATGGCTTCCAGCTCCAGGTTTAGATGGGATCTTGGGAAGAATTCCTGGCTGGGAGGGTGAGCAGGAACTGGGCTGGAATTGCCAGAGCAGCTGGGGCTGCCCCTGGATCCCTGGCAGTGCCCAAGGCCAGGCTGGACACTGGGGCTTGGAACAGGCTGGACAGTGGGAGGTGTCCCTGCCACGGCAGGGGTGGCACTGGAGGGGCTTTGGGGCTCCCTTCCCACCCAAACCCATTCCTGGCATTCCAGGAAAAGCCTGTTCCTCTGCACTCCTCCTCCAGTCACTGTAGGATGGGTTTACTGCTGGCAAAGCACAGCTGGAAAAGCAGGAGAATGGGCAGGGATGGGGGTGTGAAGACACCTGGCAAAGGTGGGCACACAACTCCTGTCCTGGCCAGGGAGGAGTTCAGGTCACATCCCTGCACCGCTGCTTTGATTGGGATTTGCACTGAAGGAGCTGGGATTCAGGGAACCACAGAACCATGGAATGGCTTGGGTGCGAGGGGACCTTAAAGCTCCTCTCATTCCAAGCCCTGCCATGGGCAGGGACCCTTTCCCTGGGATTCTCCCTGTGGGGCTGCCTGACACAAGGGCTGTTCTGGGGCAGGGCTCCAGCTCCCAGAGACTCCAGAGGCACAAAGTGAGCCCTGGCATTCCCGTTTCCCCCTGGCCAGGAGGAACTGGGGACTGTCCAGGGGAGCTGGCAGTGTGAGAGTGCTGCTGTGATCCCTGCAGACCCAGGGATGTGCTCCCAGCCCCAGTACCTTGGCAGGAGTCCGAGTCCTTCTGCTCCGGGGTGCTGCCCTTGTGTGGGGAGGGGGGTGGCCGCTCCTCCTCCTCCTCCGAGTCCACGCTGCCGTCGTGGTCCCCGTTCTCCAGGTCACTCTTGGAGCTCTCTGATGTCTGCGAGGCTCCAAACCTGAACAGGAACTGGGAATGAGCCACGCCCTACTCCCTCAGCTCCTCCTCCCTGTCCCTGGGGAAACAGCCCAGAGCCTTTCCCAGGGTTGTTTCCCCCACAGTATTTCCCCCAGCTGCTCAGGACAATTGTGGGTGCTCAGAGAGATTCCCCCAGACTCCCATGGGCTTTGGTGCCAGCATTCCCTGGAGGTGCAGGACAGAGCCAGGGCTGGGGACACCACACAAACCAGTGCCCAGCAAGGGGACAGACACTGGTGTGGAGCCCACCCTGTGCCCAGGCAGGACCTGAGGTTGTTGATGCTTGGCAAGGATATGGTGAGGTCTTGGATGTTTTCCCTGTTTCCTTTGATCACATTTCAGATTGGGAATTATGGAAATAACTTTATTTTAATGAGTGGTTCTGTCAAAGGGATGAAAAATTATTTCAAAGCCCGAGATGCCCCTGGGAGGCCTCTTGTTCTCACTTTCCTGATTTGAATGTTCTGAGAAAGAATGTTCTGCCCACTCCCCTCAGTCTCACCTCCTCTTCCTCCTCTTTTCTCCAAGGATGAGGGAAGGAGCAAACTCCAAGTGTTTCACACTAAGGGTGGGGGGTTTTAATGTGTTTGATTGAAGACTCATTAATTAGGTGTTCCCATTGTTAATGAATTCCCCTGAACTGGATCTGTCTCCAGTTCAAGAGAACCCCCAGCACAAGTGGAGGGAAAGTGCTCAGGGTTGTGTCAGATAAAACCTCACAGCCCCAAAATGACACAAAAGCCAAGGAATTCCTCCTGGCCTGGACTGAAATGTGCAGATTCCCAGCAGCAGGGGGAAAATCAGGGTTCTGCTTTCCCCTTACCGTGTCCTGGACTTGACCTGGGTTGCGTAGGAGATGTCCTTCTCCTCCCAGATATCCTCCTCCTCCTCGTTGTCGTCGAACTGCTGGATGCGCTCGTTGCAGCAGGCCTCGAACAGGGAGGCGTTGGGCTGCAGGACCAAAGGGAAATCACATTCCAGAGGTTCTCTGGAGACACTGCTTTAAGCCCAAGTCTCAGGGCTGACCAAATCCAGCTTAGCTCAGGAGCTGGGATCACCTGGGATCACCACAGTCCAGCGGCTGCTTTGCTTTGGGACAATAAACCAGGGAAGGCCAGGAACAGCCTGGCAATGTTTAGATCCATGAGAAATTCATCTCTGCCTATGCTCCCCTAATCTGTCTGGAAAGATGATCTAAGGCTGTGAGAGCTGGGCGTGTTCACCTGGACAAGAGCGGAATCCAGGAGATCTCAGAGCCCTGCCAGGGCCTAAAGGGGCTCCAGGGGAGCTGCAGAGGGACTGGGGACAATCCTGCAGGGACAGGACACAGGGAATGGCTCCCACTGCCAGAGGGCAGGGATGGATGGGATCTTGGGAATTGGGAATTCCTGGCTGGGCTGGAATTGCCAGAGCAGCTGGGGCTGCTCCTGCATCCCTGGCAGTGCCCAAGGCCAGGCTGGGCACTGGGGCTGGAGCAGCCTGGGACAGTGGGAGGTGTCCCTGCCATGGCAGGGGTGGCACTGCAGGGGCTTTGGGGTCCCTTCCCACCCAAGCCATCCCAGGATTCCACGATTCTAGGAACAATCTGGCACCGCAGGGAGGGAGGAAGATTCCCTCCATGCCAGGGTGCTGCCTCAGAGGGAACATTTCCTGGGAGAATCCCCTGAGGGGCTGAGCAGTGCCTGGCTCTCTCAGGCCCCCCTGCATTGGCCAAACCCCCCCAAACCTTTCTTCTCTCAGAATGCAAGCAGCACCTCTCCAGAACCACCTCTATCCCAGCCCCAGCCCAGGTCCCCACTCACGCTGTCGTCGTCAGCGTCGATGTTGAAGTTGATCTCGGCGATGCGGTCAAAGGGAGCGCTGGGAGGGAGGAGGGAGGGAAGAGCCTCAGGGGTGGCTCCGAGGAGCCCGTGCTTCCCAGAGGGACAGCAGCAGAGCCAGAGCCACTCCTGGGCTGGGATCCCTGCACAGCCTCTCCTGCCCCCAGGCCACGGTGTCCCCTCACTGAGGGAAGGGTTTTTCCAGCCTAGAAGATTCCCTGCCCACCGCAGGGGAGGCACTGGAGCGGCTTCCTGGGGGACAGCCGGGGGGGTCGGGCTGTGCTCCAGGGAACAGGGACAGGAGGAGAGGGAACGGCCTCAGGCTGGGCCAGGGGAGGGGCAGGGTGGGCAGCAGCAGGAGTTTCCCCATGGAAAGGGGGTCAGGCCTTGGCTGGGGCTGCCCAGGGAGGTTTGGAGTGCCCATCCCTGGAGGTGTTTAAGGAATTCCTGGAGGTGGCACTCAGGGCTCTGGGCTGGGGACAAGCTGGGCATTGGGCACAGCTGGGACTGGATGGGCTGGGAGGGCTTTCACAGCCTCAGGGATTTTGGGATTCTGTGAATCTCAATGCAGGAGTGGCTCAAAGCCCGAGATGTGGCTGTTCTGTGATGGTATCCCAGGATGTGCATATCACAGGATGACCTAATTCCCAGTCCAAGCCGGGAGAGCCCCTGGTGGGAACAGCAGAGGGTGCTGCAGGCCCAGAAATTCCCAATTCCCAGAGTTTGGATCCAGAAAGCGTTCACTCTCCCTACTCATGGATCCGTAGCTCTTCCAGTGTTATTTTCTTTGAAAGACTCTCCAGTTCAGTACTCCTGCAATCCCAGGGACCCTGACACATGACTGATACTCCTTAAATATTCCAATTCACTTCCAGCCCAGTGTCCAACAGCCGGAAACAGCTGGTAGGGAGCACCACTCCCAGAATATTCCAGGTTTTGCAGTACATTCTTCTTTTCCAATCACAAACAGAGCCATAGCATCCCAAGCACAGACTTTTTCCAGCTTCATGTTCATTTTACACCGGGCACGAAGCACCAGCTCCTCAGGGATTTAACTCCTCCCTGCCCATCACTCACATGGGGCTGTATTTGCCAGTAGTGAAAAATCTATTTTATTTATTTTATTTTATTTTAATTTACTTAGTTTTTTTTAAAAAATATGTGTAGAATTGAATAATTTCTGTTCAATTCAACTCTTGATTCTATTCTGGAACTTTTTGACCTTATCAAGTTTCTGACATCTCTAAGGCTCATGAAAAACCCTGGATGGGAAGGGCAGAGGTGCTGCCTTGGATCCCAAGGAATTCCTGGGATGGACACAAACCCAGGAGCACTGGGATCCCCTGGAACACTGCTCTGTCCACAACTGGTCCCAGTTTCAGGACCGTTATGGCCACTGGGATAATCCCAGTGCCAGGTACATTTCTAAGGAGAGAGGATGAGCTGCAGCTTTAATGGGATTAAAGGAATTCTGTAAAAGCAGCAAATTTTGAGCTCTGGATTCAGCAAGTTGTGTAACACTGAATCCCCTTTCCTGTCTCCCTGAACTGCCACTGCTCCTGATCATTCCTGCTCCCTTCCTCAGGAGGGGGAAAATGGCTGCATTTTCCACGGATTCCATCAGAGCACTGTCCCTTCACTCCTCCTTCCAATAAGGATTTAATTCCTTGGAAAAGATCTGTTTAACTGCCCAGAGTTTGCTCTCATGCTTTGCCTTTAAACTCATTCCAGACCAGGGCTGGACAACAGTTGCCTGCTTTATTTCTCTCTTTGAAATGAAGGAATACTTTTCCTTCCTTCTCCACCTGGCTCTGGAGATCGGGCTGGGCTCCTGGAAAACAAGGAGCTGTTTACAACCTGAGGAGGGATAACAAGGCTCATTTTTAAACCTGAACCAGAGGGAGGATGGGATGCCAAGAGGCTGAAATGCCAATCACCCCCAGACTCACTTGGTACCATCACCAAACACCCCCACACTCACTTGATGTTGTCATCCTGGTCTGCAAACTCCTCGTCGTTGAAGCCGAACTGATCCACGAAATTGGCCGTCATCTGCTGGATCTGGTACTCGGAAAAGGCCTGGGAAGGGATCCCAAAAAATCCATCAGTAGGGTGTCCAGAGACACTCCAGAAACAGTCAGTGGAGCTGCATGGAAACAGCTTCTCCAGGAAAGCATTAAAATCCCAGAAGTGTGTGAAATCCTCATTCCAACCCCTTCCCAGAGCAGGGTCACACAGAGCTCTGGGATTCCCCACCCCCCGATGCCTCCTGCGCTGCTCCCGGGTGGATCCCAGGCCATGGAACTGCCCTGGGAAAGCCCAAAGGAGCTGAACACAGACTGGGAGCAGAGTTCAGGAAGCTGCTCCACAGCAGGATGACCAAAGGCAACCAGAGCAGCGAGTTTCCTGGGAATAGTGAAGATGTTCCCAACTCACCTGCTGGAGAGTGAGCTCGTTGGGAAAAGCACTCTCAATGTCCTCATCCTCGCTGGAGGAGTGCAGGTGGTGGGTGCTCACCTGGGAAAGCACAAACCAGTCAGGGAACCAGGGAAATCTGGAAAAGCTCCAGTGTTTCAGTTCCACCAAAGCCCAGACTCCTGCCCAGGCAGGAGCTGCCCCAAGGAATCCCAGGGACCAGCTCAGCACCATGCATCAGCTCTGCTGAAGGACTGTTAATGGAATATGCTTATGGAAATGCTTTCTACTCTGCTTTGAAGTGCTCTTCAGCAAAATAAGGAAAGTGAGATAAACCAGGAAAACCCCTTTCTTCTGTTATGGGAAGCCCAGCAGGCACTGGAGTGACCAACTCACCAAATCCACCGTGTTTCTCCGGTTCGTCTCCGTCAGCGTCTCCTCCACGAAACTCTCCCACCTGCCCCTGCAGTCCTCAGGCAGCTCTGGAATGAGAGGGAGAAAACCACGGGAGTTCTGAGCCAGCTGAACTCCTTGGGGACTCACCTGGGCTAAGGACTCACAGCTTCTCTCACCTTGCCGGGAACAATCCCCAGCAGAGCTCCAGCTGTGCTTGGGTCTTCCCTTTCCTCCTGGGGACTTGGGGGAACCCTTCCCTCCCATCCCTCCCAGCCCAGCACAACTGGGAGCCCAAAAGTGAGTAGAACTTGAGGGTTGAGGAAAGGAAATGGAGAAATAACAAAAGCAGAAAAGAGCAGAAGATTGTGCCCCAGATTGTCACTGCCCGGCTGTGCCCTGTCCCAGCCTGGCAGGGGCTGAACGGTGGGGATGGAAAAGGTGGAAAATGGAAAATCTTCCTTCCTCCCACCCAAACCCATGGGACAAAAACAGTTCCCCAAGTGGATCCAGTGAGGGCAGGATGGACCCAGCCTGGCAATGGGAATACCCCTGATGAGCACATCTGGGGCCTCTGGGGACACCTCGTGTCTCTTTCTTCAGAGAGTCATGGAATCATGGGATGGGCTGGGTGGGAAGGGACTCAAACCCCATCCAGAGCCACCCCTGCCATGGCAGGGTCACCTTCCACTGTCCAATCATAACCTCACTGTGTGGAAACCAAGAGCAGCCAAATGGGGTCTCACCATACTTTAAATGATGGGATATTGTGGGATTTCCCTGGGAATCCTTTCCAATGGGAAAGGATCTTGCGGAAATACCTCAGTGAGTCCTTCCAGGAGCTCCTAAGGGTTATTATTCCCTGGAGAGCAGTGAGGGGGAGCTGAAGAGGAGGAGGAAGAGGAGAAGGAGGAGCAGGCGGTACCTTTGATGAAGTCACTGATCTGGGTCTGCATGGGCCCCTTCTCCATGTTGTGCACCACGGCGTTGGCGATGCGGGTCAGGTGCCCCATGTTCCCTCTCCTCCTGCCGCCCTCTGCCCTGGAACAGAGAGCAGCCGCTACCCTCGGAGCCGGGACACCCTCGGAGCCGGGACACCCTCGGAGACGGTATACCCTCGGAGCCGGGATACCCTCGGAGACGGGATACCCATGGAACCCGGATACCCATGGAACTGGGATAACCACAGAGCTGGGATGGGATACCCATGGAGCCAGAACACCCACAGAGCTGGGACACCTACAGAGCTAGAATACCCATGGAGTTGGGATGGGATGCCCATGGAGCCAGGATACCCATGGAGCTGGGACAGAGCCCTGGGAATGGCCCTGGAACTCCTGCCCAATGGCCACAGAATTCCTGCCCCAATGGCCACACAATTCCAGCCCCAATGGCCACAGAATTCCTGCCCCAATGGCCACACAATTCCAGCCCCAATGGCCACACAATTCCAGCCCCAATGGCCACAGAATTCCTGCCCCAATGGCCACACAATTCCAGCCCCAATGGCCACAGAATTCCTGCCCCAATGGCCACACAATTCCAGCCCCAATGGCCACACAATTCCAGCCCCAATGGCCACAGAATTCCTGCCCCAATGGCCACACAATTCCAGCCCCAATGGCCACAGAATTCCTGCCCCAATGGCCACACAATTCCAGCCCCAATGGCCACACAATTCCAGCCCCAATGGCCACAGAATTCCTGCCCCAATGGCCACACAATTCCAGCCCCAATGGCCCTGGCGTTCCAGCCCCAATGCCCATAGAATTCCTGCCCCAATGCCCACAGAAGTCAAACTCCAATGCCCACAGAAGACCAGCCCAAATGGCCACAGAATTCCTGCCCCAATGGCCACAGAACTCCAGCCCCACACTTCCCAGAGTTCCCTGCAGAACCGCAGCAGGGATCAGCCCTGCTCTGGCAGGGCTCTCTCCCCAGCACGGGGACCTTCCCTCATTTTACCCTGCTTCCTCCTGATCCCTCCTCCCACTCAGGTAATGTGGGAGGGGCTCCAAACAAGGAGCTAAACATGGAAAAGATGCAGGAATGAATCTGATTGTAATTCCTAGGGAAGAAAACTCCCAGAGTTAAGGATCTACAGCACAGCTACTGGCAGAGCTCCGAGGAGGGCTGGGATTGCAGCAGTGACTCCCCCAGAACAGAAGACATTCCCATCCAACCATGGGATTCCCCTTAGGATAAAACCAGATCCCAAGACAGAGCCCGAGCAGCCCAGAGTCCCTTCTCTGGCTCCTCACTGCTTCCCTTCCTGCAGAGTGAAGCCGTGCTCCACACCAGCTCAGGGAACAGTTTGGGTGGGAAGGGAGCTCAGAGCCCCTGCAGTGCCACCCTTGCCATGGCAGGGACACCTCCCACTGTCCCAGGCTGCTCCAGTCCCAGTGCCCAGCCTGGCCTTGGGCACTGCCAGGGATCCAGGGGCAGCCCTGCTGGTCTCCATCTGCCCACTGAGAGCGGCCAAGATTCTTCCTGGAAACTCCACCTTCCCAAAGCCCCAGCTGAGATTCCTCTGCTTAAATCCCTATTTTCTCCCTTCCACTCAGATTCTTTCCAGTGTGGTGGTGACTGGAACTCTGGCAGGAAATAGGGATGAGCTCTGGCTCCTTTCTGGTTTAATCAAGAAAACTCCCAAGCAGCACTCAGGGATATTTATGGTCCTACAGAACTGGGTAAGGAAATGCCCAGCAAAATTCCTTATGTGGACAAGGGGCTGTAAAAAGAACCAAAAACCCAAAAACCCAAACCACACCACCAAAAAAAAAAAAAAAGTAATCCAAATCTCAATCCACCAATTATGGCCTAAACAACTCCAGTGGGACTCCAAAGCCCTTGGAAGCAACCCAGAGCTCAAAATAGAGAGGGAGGACCAAACACTGAGCTGGACACGGAAACTGAAGCCTCTGGAATATTTCCACTTTAATGTTTTAGTTCTTTTAGAATATTTAGTTCTAATCAGCACAAAATCCAAGGGGTATATAAAGCTAAAATAGGAAATCCAGGCCACAAATGCTTGGCCATCCCAACTTCCAACAGTTTTCTACTCCAGGGAGAATAAAATGGTGCATTTAAAACATAACAAAACAAAAAATTTTAAAAGTGAATATTCCATGGGATTCCCTGAGAAAGCAGGAAAGCAGAAGACTGAGTGTTTGGGATGGGGTGCTGGAAACATCCATAAAACCCATCATGCCTTCAAATCCTGTCTATTTGGGAATTTGGCTTGTCAGCATGCAAACCACCCCAGTTCCAAATCCCAACCAAAATCCAAGTCTGCTTGGACACCATTAAAATGGAAATTCTCCAAGAATATTCCAAAGTCAGTGTGCAGCCCCGGGCCAGCAATTCCTTACTGGATTTTGTCATTGGCTTCCCAGGCGTCCAATATCCTCTGCACCAGGCAGCACTTCTGGAACAGCTGCGGGGGGAAAGGGAGAACGTTCCGGATTTTCCAAAGCAGAACTGTGGATCCTGCTGTTCCTTCCCTTGCTCCTCCTCGGGAGCTCAAAGCTCAGCCCTTCCCCTGCCCGAGAGCCCAATTCCTTCCTGGTTATTTCCCAGAGGATCCCAGCAGAGCAGCAACACCTGGAGCATCCCCAGGCTGCTCCTGAGCCTCCCAGCAGCAGGAATTAAAGCACTGCTGGCATTTTCCAACCACCACGCTGAGGCCTGGCCACCAACAGCTGGAGTGTTCTTGGTTAGTTTTTTTGTCCAAAATTTGTAGCAATTTTTACTAAAAAAAATGGAATTTTAACAATAAATGGGGATAATTTTAATAATAAATAGGGATAATTTTAATAAATACCAAGGTATTCACAGGGTCATTAAATGAGGGGAGTTTTAATGGGATGCTGCAAATAAAGGGACAACAGCAACAACAGCTCCATGAGAACCACTACGAATGATAATAATAATAAAGCCCACTAAAAATTGATAATAAATAATAAAAATAATTTTTAAAAGGCAATAAATTATAACAAAACCCACTAAAAATTATATATGAAAATAAATAATAAGAAATCCACACTGAGACAAGTTCCTGTTCTGGAACAGCCGACCCCAGAGATCCCTGGTGACCCCAGCCCATCCCAGAGATCCCTGGTGACCCCAGTCCCACCCCGGGGATCCCCTGGTGACCCCAGCCCATCCCATCCCAGAGATCCCTGGTGACCCCAGTCCCACCCTAGAGATCCCTGGTGACCCCAGTCCCACCCCGGGGATCCCCTGGTGACCCCAGCCCATCCCATCCCAGAGATCCCTGGTGACCCCAGTCCCACCCTAGAGATCCCTGGTGACCCCAGTCCCACCCCGGGGATCCCCTGGTGACCCCAGCCCATCCCATCCCAGAGATCCCTGGTGACCCCAGCCCACCCTAGAGATTCCTGGTGACCCCAGCTCACTCCAGAGATCCCTGGTGACCCCAGCCCACCCCGGAGATCCCCTGGTGACCCCAGTCCCACCCCAGGGATCCCCTGGTGACCTCAGCCCATCCCAGAGATTCCTGGTGACCCCAGCCCATCCCAGAGATCCCTGGTGACCCCAGTCCCACCCTAGAGATCCCTGGTGACCCCAGCCCACCCCGGGGATCCCCTGGTGACCCCAGCCCATCCCAGGGATCCCTGGTGACCCCAGTCCCACCCTAGAGATCCCTGGTGACCCCAGCCCACCCCGGGGATCCCCTGGTGACCCCAGCCCATCCCAGGGATCCCTGGTGACCCCAGTCCCACCCTAGAGATCCCTGGTGACCCCAGCCCACCCCGGGGATCCCCTGGTGACCCCAGCCCATCCCAGGGATCCCTGGTGACCCCAGTCCCACCCTAGAGATCCCTGGTGACCCCAGTCCCACCCCGGGGATCCCCTGGTGACCCCAGCCCATCCCATCCCAGAGATCCCTGGTGACCCCAGCCCACCCTAGAGATCCCTGGTGACCCCAGCCCACCCTAGAGATCCCTGGTGACCCCAGCCCACCCTAGAGATTCCTGGTGACCCCAGTCCCACCCCGGGGATCCCCTGGTGACCCCAGCCCATCCCAGAGATCCCTGGTGACCCCAGCCCACCCCGGGGATCCCTGGTGACCCCAGTCCCACCCCAGAGATCCCTGGAGACTCCAGCCCATCCCAGCTCTCACGTGGGTGACCATGACGTTCTCGGTGGCTCCGGCTGGGGGCTCCGAGGGCTCCGAGGGCTCCGCTGGCTCCGGGGCCGCGCTCCCGCTCGGAGCCTCCTCTTTGCTGCCCGGCTCCCCCGGGCTGGGCTTCCCCTCGTGCGCCGAGTGGGACAGGATGGCTGCTATGGACAGCTCCACTTGGAAATGCAAAAAGTTATTCCACGTGTATTTAAAAAATAAATCCTGGAGGAGAAATAAGAGATGGAAGAGTTTACTCGGGATATTCTAATGGTATCAGGGATCTTTAAGGATCTTCCCAATTCAACCCATCCCAGGATTCTGGGACTCTGGGATATTAAATTGTTGCCCAAGCTGTTGTTTGATCAAGCAATTCCACTCAAACAGTTTTCCTGCTACATGCCAGCACTCACTGCAGGCTGGGTTCTACATTCCCAGGGCACTCAGTCTGTTGGGAAATCAGTGAATATTCTCAATAAATGGAGCACTTAGGAATCCTCTCACACAGACAGCACTCACAGCACAGACACACTGAATTAAACAACTTAACTCTGCTGGGGATCAGTGAAGCCTAGGAAAAACAGGAACTAAATCACTGCTAAGGGTGGAATTAATTCTCTTAAGGCTGCACAGGTTCTGGGAGGCTTTTTCCAGCCTCAGGGATCCTGGGAGAAAATTCATCTCTCATCATTCCAGGAGCTCACACACACAGCACAGACTGTTTCACACCTTCTCCACTGAACTGACACGGAATTGGAAGTGTGAGGCTCAGTCCAAAACCCCAAAGAGTCGGATTTGGATCACAAAAGCTCCTGCAGGGATCTGCTCCTTGCCGGAGCAGGTAAGGGAAACACCAGGACTTTGGCCCCCCGGCACGAGCCCCGCACAGAACGGATCCCAGGTGGAACTGCCCCGTCCCTGCCCGCGGTGGCCCCGGACACTCACAAGTAACAAGTCCATGGTGCCGAGCCTGCAGAGCTCCTGGTTGATGCTGGGGGTGTTGGTGTGCAGCAGCGCCGCGATCAGCCGCGAGCCGTGCAGCCGCGCGTTCCCCAGCGGCTCCTCCAGCACCCCCAGCGTGGTCAGGATCGCCGGTTTCTGAGGAGCAGGGACGGCAGTCAGGGGAGGACAACGTTCCCACAGCGCGCCAGGGCTCTACAGCGCCTCGGCCGAAAACTCAACCATGGGAATTCCACCTCACCAGGGTGGGGCAGAGCCCTGGGACCACTGCCCAGGGAGGGCCTGAGTGCCCCACTCTGCAGACATCCCAAACCCAGCTGGACGTGTCCCTGTGTCACCCGCTCCAGGTGACCCTGCCCTGCAGGGGGCTGCACTGGACGATCCCTAACAACCCCACCAGTTCGGGGATTCTCAGATTTAACAGAACCCTCCCATTTAAGGAATGTTCTCAGCAGGGAAACCTAAACCACCTTCCCAAGAAGATGGTTCTAGGGCCACTGGGAGATTTGACTTTCAAACCAGAAGATTAAAATCCAACTATCCACTGAAAATTCCTTCCTCTCCATCCCTTCCCATCTCCAGTCAATCCCCCAGTCCCAAAGATTTCCCTGAACACAACCCTCAGACTCCTGCTGCAGACTCCTGCTGCAGATTCCTGCTGCAGACTCCTGCTGCTCATCCCTGCAGGCCTGAGTTGCAGAATCTGCGTGTGGATTTCCCTTCCCTGGGCACGTGTCCTCGCTGGAGCTGTCTGGACTCCCGGGAATGCCGGCGGTACCTTGGGTGGACGCAGCAGCAGCTGGTGGAAGTCCTTGAGCCGGGGCTCGATGCCGTGTAAGATGCTGCTGTTGACAGTGTAAGACCTCTCGAATCCCTGAGTGTACGAGTCCATCAGGCCTTCCACTCTGAGGGAACACCAGGATTCACTCGGAGGCACTCACCATTCCCTCTTCCCATTCTGAACAACCAAGTGATACCAGGGTCCTCAAGGTCCCTCCCAACCCAGTCCATCCTGGGATTCTGGGACTTTATGATATTAAACCACTGCCCAACTCTGTTTAATCAGCAATTCCACTAAAACCATTTTCTTTCTACACTTCCTGCATTCCATCTTCCCTCTCCTGGGGCCCAGAACTGCCCCCAGTATCCAGAGGTGGAGATTTTGTTAAAGAGCCTCCAGTCACACTGGCCATGTCAGTGGTTTTCTCTTGAAAAATGAGGATGAAAAGTAATAACATTCAGCTCCTGAACACATTCCCATACCTGCATGGTATAGATTCTATTATATTAGTTATTTCTATTATTTATTATACTGTATTAGTTAATATTGGTATCATTTCCCAGGTGCTGCTCACACAACCAAACCTGTGCTGAGCTCAGGAGGAGCTGACTAGAAATAACCTCCCAGCAGAGCCGGCAAACCACATTCCCAAAGTGTTTCCTGGGGTTCCAAATTCCCAAACACTTCCAAAGGGAACAGCTCAGCAAGAGTTACCCAACAAATGTTTGTTCCTCCCACTGTCCCAGGCTGCTCCAGCCCCAGTGTCCAGCCTGGCCCTGGGCACTGCCAGGGATCCAGGGGCAGCCCCAGCTGCTCTGGGCACCCTGTGCCAGGGCCTGCCCACCCTCCCAGCCAGGAATTCCTAACTCCCAGTATCCCATCTAAGACTTTCCTCTTCCAGCTTGAAGCAATTCCCTGTGTCTGGGCGGTGCCCGTCCCTCTGTGCCCCCAGCCCCGGCAGGAGCCCCCGGGCGGTCCCGAGGCACAGTCCCGGTGATCCCGGGGTGATCCCGGGGTGATCCCGGTGATCCCGGCGGTCCCGGCTCACCCGGAGCGCCGCGTTTCCAGCAGCGTCAGGAGCACCTGGGTTCCGTTCACGATGCAGGTCTCGCTCTGCTCCCCGTCGAACATGTTCCTGAGGAGCTGCTCCACGCACTCCTGCCTGGGGACACAGGGGGGTCACTCACACGGGGCTGGGGCTGCTCCCGGGCTGCTGCACCCACCGAGGCTTTGTCACGGAAGGCAAAGGGAAGATCCCACTCTTCCCGCTGCTCTCTGCCAGACCAAGGAATGGCGGGTGGGAGGAACAGGAGGCTGAGGACAGCCCTGCTCCCCAGCTCACACAATCACACAATCCCTGGGTTGGGAGAGACCTCCAAGAGCATCGAGCCCAGCCCAGCCCAACAGCTCAGGCAGACCCTGGCACCCAGTGCCACATCCAGGCTTTTTAAACACATCCAGGGGTGGTGACCCCACCACCTCCCCGGGCAGCCATTCCAGAACTTTATCACCTTTCTGGAAAAGCTTTTTCCTGATATCCAACCTGAATTTCCCTTGGCGTAGTTTAAGACTGTCTCCTCCGGTTCTGTCAGTTGTTGCTCCAGCTCCTGCAGCTCCTGTTCCCCACCACATCCCAGCTCCGTCCCTCAGGGACAGCTTCCCAAAATCCAGCCCTCAGCAAGTCCCTTCCCAGCCTTCCCCAGTTCCACATCCAGCCAAACCCAGCATCCCTGGAGTTCACAGCCCAATCCTGACTATTTTCTAACGTTCCAAAAAGTCGCCTTTCCATGGGTATAAATAAAATATGAGACAAAAATGTGAAAACAGCTGAATAATTCATGAGGGAGGATTATTTGAAAAAGGAGCATCTAAATACCCTCTGTCAGCAGAGAAGGGGAGGTAAAGGAGGCAATTTTCTGTAATGAACCAAATTCCCTTTATAGGACCCAGCCAGCAGCTCCTGAACCTGGATTTCGGGCTCATTCCCTGATCCCACCTCCTTCATGTTGATCATTCATTCCTGACTCAGGGATGACAAAAGTTATCCAAGACCCAAAAGGTCACTGTAATGCTGGGAAAATTGGCCAGGAAGGGTAATGAGCTTTGTGACCTTCAGCAGAAAGGGAAGAAGAGTAAAAGAACCCCTTTGCCCAAAATGCTCCTTTATTTTGAGCAGGAATTCTGGAGATGGTTCCTGGAAGTGCAGGGTCCTACAGCCCTCTCCAAAACTATGAAGAAAGCCTAAAATTACCAAAAAAGTCTGTAAGTGCCATGTCTTCTATGGCCATCACTGCAAGGAATCACAGCCCTTATTAAAGGTCCTGGGATTTCCCAGAGGGAATGACCGAGCTGCAATCCCATCTCCAAAATTCTGAGGGCTCAGAACCAGCACAGAGGAGAGGCCATCCAGTCAGGGATGTGACCTCCAGTGGCTCCAGCTCCAGAGCCCAACAGCAGCAGCACCTGGAGCTGCTGGAGAGAGCCCAGAGGAGGCCCCGGAGCTGCTGCAGGGCTGGAGCCCCTCAGTTCCCAGGGATCCAGGCTGGGAGAGCTGGGAATGTTCACCTGGAGAGGAGAAGGATCCAGGGAGAGCTCAGAGCCCCTGGCAGGGCCTAAAGGGGCTCCAGGAGAGCTGCAACTCTCCTGGGGACAAGGCCTGCAGGGACAGGACACAGGGAATGGCTCCCACTGCCAGAGGGCAGCGATGGATGGGATCTTGGCAATTGGGAATTCCTGGCTGGGAGGGTGGGGAGAGGCTGGGCTGGAGTTCCCAGAGCAGCCCTGGCAGTGTCCAAGGCCAAGCTGGACACTGGGGCTTGGAGCAGCCTGGGACATGGCAGGGGTGGCACTGGAGGGAATCTGAGGTCCCTTCCCATCCAACCCCTTCCAGGGTTCCATGAAAGGTCAACACTTCCCTAGCACAGGATTCTGTCAGGCCATGGCACAAAGGCTGGATCTACCTCATTCCTGCAGGAGCAGTGAGAGAAATGAAAAATTTATGGAAGAGTAGCAGCTCCTGGTAGGGGTGGAGCTCCATGGCAAGCCCAGGATGGTCCCAGTGGCTTCCAAGTGCTGGGATGAGCCACATCCCATTCCCACCTGCACACACCAGGTCCCATCCCAGGAATTATCACACAGTCATGGAGGAACTGACAGCCCTGGACCAGGAGAAAAGATCCCCCGTGCCACCTAAATTCAGAGCTCTGGGTGGACAGAAATATCTCAGGGGAACTGGAAGCCCCTGTCCCTTCCATGGCTCCTTCCAGCCCTTTCCTGACAAAATGTTGCCTCCAGACCTAAAAGAGCCTTTTTAGTTTCAGTCTCCTGGAGAATCTCCAGGAGTTTTTAGGTTTGAAGAAATAAGAAGCAGAAAACACAGGACATAAATAATTGAATGTTCATTGCAAAGAGCAAAGAAACAACACCAGGAATGAAGCAAAACTGGGAAAATCAACACTTCTGGTACACACTGAATGTTATCTGGGAAATCAGGGAATCCTGGAATGGGTTGGGTGGGAAGGGACCCCAGAGCCCCTGCAGTGCCACCCCTGCCACGGCAGGGACACCTCCCACTGTCCCAGGCTGCTCCAGCCCCAGTGTCCAGCCTGGCCTTGGGCACTGCCAGGGATCCAGGGTCAGCCCCAGCTGCTCTGGCAATTCCAGCCCAGCCAGGTATTCCTAATTCCCAAGATCCCATCCATCCCTGTCCTCTGGCAGCTTCATGTTCTCCCCTTGTCCTGGCACTTCAGTTCTGGATGAACAATCCCCCTCTGGCTTCCTCTGAGATCCCTTCAGACCCTGAAGGTGCTGTGACGTCCCCACACAACCCTCCCTTCTCCAGGCTGGAATTCCTTGGGTTTTTGCCTCACTCTGGATCAGGTTGGGACCTTTGGGCTCCTTGACCCCCTCTCCTGCCTCTGGACAGAGCCCCAAACCCCAGACTGCTGAAGAGGCCATTCAGAGCTTCTCCAGCTCCAAAGGAACATCCCTGCTCTGTCTGCACCCTGCAGAGCCATCCAGGAGCCCCTCCCAGTGCACCCAGTGCCCCCAGCATGCCCAGTGCCCCCAGTACTCACGATTCCAGTGCTGTGAGAAGTGGATCTGGCTCCGGGACATCCTGGAGCTGAGTGCTCTGGTCTCTGCTCAGCCTGATGATGTCACACAGGGTCTGGGAAGCGTTGGATTGCCTCTGGAAACAGGGACAGGAGCAGCATCAGCGCCGGGGCCAAGCCCGGCCAGGCTGGGAATGCTCCAGCTAGGATCAATCCCATTCCTGCTCCCCCAGGAGTTACTCAGGGCTGGACACTCCTGGAGTAGCAGCATCAACAGGCTTTGCACTCAAAGGAGATTGGCCCAAACACGACCATCAAGAGCAGTTCAGGAGCTCAGGGGTGAGGATTCCTTTTTCTCTCCTCAATCCTGCTAATCTGCACATCCATAACACAAACATCCTACCCTTCCTCCCACTGCTCAGCTTTTAGCTTGAGAAAACCTTTCTCCATTTAATTCCTGGGATTTAAAAGGCTTTCCAGGGGTGTTTGAGGAATTCATCCTCTGGTTCTGGCCATCAGGCAAAGCCTCTCTGCAGCTGCTGTACCTCAGCATCTGCTCCAACACAAATCCATGGGGATGTTCCCAGTTTTCCCTCACAGAGGGAAGTTTGCCTGGGATGAGCTGAGGGGATTGGGCTCAGAGAACTACATTTTCTGGACTTTATCACTGAATTCCTACTCAGGGCTAGGACGATTTGAAAATGGCATCAAGTGGCTGATTTTAAAGAATCTTCCAGGAACAGCAGGTTCCTCCCTAATCCCAAGGGAAATCCCCACTGTGTGTAGGATTGAGATGAACTGAGGCAGCAGAACCAAGACATTGGGAGTAAAGTAAGTCAAAAGCAGACGAAGGGACATCCCAAGGCCATTCCTGGTGGCTCCTCCACAGGTCACCAGGACAAGGCAAACAGAAATCTCCCGGACCCTGCAGGAACCAGCCCCCCAGATGCCCAGGCCAGGTGCCACTCACATCCTCATCCTGGCTCGAATGGATCAGCTCCACGAGTCTCTGGATAATCCTGGCTTCATTCAGCCACTGCAGGGAAAAGAGCAGCAGAGAAAATCCTTAGTGGATGTCCAAAAACTCTGAACAAGAGAAAGCCTGGGAAGCTCTGCAAGAAGGGGAAGCCCTTCCTTCCTTCTCCTAATCCCATCCCTGAGGCAGGGACAGGGATGGATTCGGATTTGCATCAGCATGGATGGGGATGGATTTGGATTTGCATCCTGCTGTGGAACTAACACACAGACCCCTCTGGAAACCTGGAATGTTCCAGGGACAAACAGCCTCATCTGAGCAGTGGTGGCAGAACCCCACCACATTCTCCCAGCAGCTCCTGCTCTTCCTGCTGCTCACACTCAGCAATTCCACCTCCTGCCAGATGTTGGAACAGCTGTCACTACCTTCACTTTGCTCCACAACTTCCTGTTCTCCATGCAAACCACTCCCTATCCCCCTTTCTGGCCCAGGCAAACCAGGAAGGTCCTCTCCAAAGGCTCCCTTCCATTCCTCTCTCCCAGCCTCACATGCAGGCTCAGCCCCTCATCCCCACCTGTTTCCAGAAAAACTGCTGGATGTGTGACATCCCCCAGACTCATCCCAACAATTCCCAAACTCAGCTGACTGGGAAATGAGCAAATTTCCATTACAAGGAAAAACATTTCCAGGGATAGGTCTGGAGCCTCTCTGCTCCTGAGCCTGGCTGGGAGAGCTGGGGGGCTCACCTGGAGAGGAGAAGGCTCCAGGGAGAGCTCAGAGCCCCTGCCAGGGCCTAAAGGGGCCCCAGGAGAGCTGCAGAGGGACTGGGGACAATCCTGCAGGGACAGGACACAGGGAATGGCTCCACTGCCAGAGGATGGATGGGATCTTGGGAATTAGGAATTCCTGGCTGGGAGGGTGGGGAGAGGCTGGGCTGGAGTTCCCAGAGCAGCCCTGGCAGTGTCCAAGGCCAAGCTGGACACTGGGGCTTGGAGCAGCCTGGGACAGTGGGAGGTGTCCCTACCCTGGCAGGGGTGGCACTGCAGGGGCTCTGAGGTCCTCTCTAACCCAAACCATTGCAGGATTCCTTGATTCTATGATTCTTTGAACATAGTAAGGAATTACACCAATTACTGTCCCAATCAATGTCTGAATTTCTGAACACTGGGAAGTGTTTCCCTTTCTCCAAGCTTTCCAGCTGGACTAAAGAGAGGCTGCTCCATGGAAAAATGAGTGGGAACCCCTTTGCTGCCAGGAGTGACCCAGGCTGCTGGCCTGGAGCCACAACGGGGCTGAGGGAGCCCACGGAGCGACCCCAGCCCTGGGAACAGGAGCTGCCAGAGGGGTGGATCTGCTCCTGGGATGGAACACCCACAGACCCCATCTGTCCCGAGCCAGGCAGGGACAGGGGCTGGGAGGGGAAGGCCCTCACGTTGAGCACGTCCTGGCGCAGCGCCGTGGGCTCCACGCAGCTGATGAGGCGCAGCAGCAGGTCCATCATGGCAGAGGTGTCGATGTGCTTTAGCACCAGGCTCAGGAACTTGTCCTTTTTCCTCAAAAATGAGATCACCTGTGGAAACAGGAGCCTGCATCAGCTGCCAGCAGGACACACAGCTCCCTCACAAATCCCCCACAACTCCTGGAGCTTCTCCTTTGTGTCTCAATCACTGACCTTGGGTTGGGAACTCTCCAGGGAACAAGGGAATACTTCTTATTCCAAGGCAACACCAAATCAGATCTTTTCTGCCAACTTTTCTCCCCTCTGTGCCACAGAGAAACCCAATGCCAAGGAAATAAGTGAAGCTGGAGAATTTCCCTTTCCTCTCAAGCTCCCTATCAGGCAGCATTTACAGCCCCAGCATTTATTGGGATGTGAGTATTCCTGAATCTCTGTTCAGCCCATGCCTCGGCACCCCTTCCATAAGGATGAGCCTGAGGCCTTGTTTATGGATTGGGATGACTCTGATGATCCTCAAAATGCCTTGGTATGAAAAGTGAAGCTTTAGCTGTGCCATGGGGATATCCCGGCCGTGGCAGATCCTAACCCAAAACTCTGGGAAGAGTCTGTCTACACCAGCATCTCCCTGCACTGAGGAATTCCAGAACTTTCCAGAGACTCCATTTCACCTCCAACCTTAAACCCAGCCCCAGGAATACCACGAGCTCACAGCAAGGACACAACACGGGCAGTGCCGTGCCGGGGAATTGCCTGGATCGGGACAGATCCCATCCCCACCTGTTCTGTTTTCCGTGCAATGAGGTTCCCGATGGTCTTGCTGAAGAAGCTGGCAAGGAGGGGGTTCAGGGGGGGCTCGTGGTCCAGGAAGTCGTAGAGGATGTTGAGCAGGGTCTCGTCCCCGCCCAGTTTGTCGTTGATCTGCGGCACGTCCGAGGTCAGCAGCTCGCAGGCCGTGTTGGGATACCTGCAGCGACACACCCGCAGCGACCACAGGTGAGATGGGAACTCTGCGGATCTGCCCTCCGCAAAGGTCTCAGGAGGTGAAGGAATTCCTGGCTGGCAGGGTGGGCAGGCCCTGGCACAGAGTGCCCAGAGCAGCTGGGGCTGCCCCTGCATCCCTGGCAGTGCCCAAGGCCAGGCTGGGCACTGGGGCTGGAGCAGCCTGGGACAGTGGGAGGTGTCCCTACCATGGCAGGGGTGGCACTGCAGGGGCTCTGGGGTCCCTTCCCACCCAAACCCATTCCATGACTGATTCCCTCTGGTAGGAACAATTTTCCCACAATGGGTTATTAGTGACTTGTGACCACACCAGGTTTCTACACCAGGATCTTTCCCAATCTCTGCAATCCAAGCTCTGCACTCCCCACAAGCCACTAAAACACTTCTGGGCCAACTGGGAGTTTTGACCCTTTCCCTGCACCATTCCCTCCTGCAGCAGCCTCCTCCTGTTCCTGCAGTTCCAGCCCTGGAGGTTCCAAAAGCCCCCCAGGCCCTGCTGCTGCTGTTCCAGGCTTGGTGCTGCCCAAGGAGCTGAGGCTGAGGATGTCACTGTCACCACCACAGAGGGACCTTCCAGCCCCTACATCCCTTACAGCCCCGAGGGGACATCAGGACTCTTTTCTCCTTTTCCTGGCTCATTCCATGCAAAAAGCACCCACAATTCCTAAAGATCTGTGTGTGGAGCCTCCCTGGGATACACATCCCATGGACAGTGGAGAAATGGGAGCTCTCCCTGTCCCAGCAGGTTCTGCTCCTGCAGCTCTCACAGCCCCAGGTCTGATCCAACCCCTCACCATTCCCGTTCTGGCACCACATCCCAGCCCTGGAGGTTTCCAGGCTGCAGGGAACTCACCTCACCCAAACTCCCCCTCTGACGCCTGGAAGCTGAGCTTCCCTCACCCCTGGGCTCAGCAGCTCATTTGCAGATCCAAGATTCACACTCTCCTTTCCTGTCCAGCCTCCTTTCAGGGGTTTAATTCCACAAGTTCTGCTTGGATGGGGATTTTCCAGGGACACTTCCTCTTTGCAGTTTCCCCTCTGAACTTTATGAACCTCCATCTCCCACTGTTCCAGGGATAAAGCCCTTGGATGATCCCCTCTCCACATATCCTGAGCCCCAGATCCTTCCAAAGCTATAAAGTTTCTCCTTGTTCCACTTCACCAACTTTTATAACCTTTCCCAAAGAGCCAAAAGTGGGATTCCATCTGGATTTACACAGAGTCCATTCTTTCTGCTGCTCAGCTTTTATTTATCCCAAAAGCTTCCCTGATTTCTAATGAGCTAAAACCCTCCTTCCCCTCTCCAGGCTTTGGAGATGCTTATGGGCCTGGAAGCCCCAAGTTCCCTTTCTGCCTGGGAGTTCCAAGTGCTGCCAAGAAAATGCTCCATGAACAACAGCCCTCGGCGTCCCAGCAGGAGTTTCCTTCTTGAAACCTATGTCCTTGTCCCCCCCTTCCCTCATTCTTCACCTGTTTGGAAACAATCAGGGAATCTTGGGATGGTTGGGTGGGAAGGGACCCCAGAGCCCCTGCAGTGCCACCCCTGCCATGGCAGGGACACCTCCCACTGTCCCAGGCTGCTCCAGCCCCAGTGCCCAGCCTGGCCTTGGACACTGCCAGGGATCCAGGGGCAGCCCCAGCTGCTCTGGCAATTCCAGCCCAGCCAGGAATTCCTAATTCCCAAGATCCCATCCATCCCTGCCCTCTGGCAGTGGGAGCCATTCCCTGTGTCCTGTCCCTGCAGGCCTTGTCCCCAGTCCCTCTGCAGCTCTCCTGGAGCCCCTTTAGGGCCTGGAATGTGCTGGAGGCTCTCCCTGGATCCTTCCCTTCTCCAGGGGAACATTCCCACCTCTCCCAGTCTGACGCCAGAGCAGAGAGGCTCCAGCCCTGGGAGCAGCTCCTCTGGACTTGCTCCAGGTCCTTTGCTGGCCCCAGGGCTGAGGCAGCTCTGCAGGTGGGTCCCTTCAGAGCAGGGTGGGTCCCAAATTCACCCTCGCACAGCAGCCACAGGATATTCCAAGTTATTACCCCACATACTCCTGGGCATTCACTCACCTGGGAACAGCCACCTCACACCATTATCAACTCTTAGCCAAAACCACACCTGAACGTGGCACTTCTGTGGCTTTCCACCAACCCCAGCCCTGATCCATTCCCACCAGGAAAAACCTGCCCAGTTTCATTTATTTATAGCCAGAGCAGCCTTTTATTTTTATATAAACTTCACAAAAGCAAACAAACTCCACAAACCCAAATGTCAATATTTTTGAGTATACATTGGGTTAAAAATCCATTAACACAACTTTGGTGAGAAGCAAGCCCCTGTGAGGAGCTCAGTGTGGTCTGAGCAGAGGCAGGGCCTGCCTGGAGCTGTGATCCCTGAAATCAGCAGTATCTGGACGTGCAGCACACTGAAAATATTCCAGATTTTATTCATTTTCCAGCTCACTTTGTTCTATGGGATTGGAAACCCATTGAGTTCTGAGATTTGTACCTCTTGTGCTTCCCTTTCCTATAAAAACTTACTCAAGTGGCTTTGAATTTTGAGGGAAGAGTGGGATAAGATTTTTTGGAGACTTTACTTGAGATAGGATTTTTTTTTTTTGGACATTATTTGAGATTTGATTATTTGAGACATTACTTGAGCTATGTTTTTTTGGAGACATTACTTGAAATAGGATTTTTTTTGGAGACCAACTCAACGTCAAACCATCAAAAGCAAACCAATTCCCTGCAAACCCCAAGTGCTGGAACATCCCCAGAGCTCAAAGCCTCCCTCGCCCCCAGGAGGTGCCACCCCTGGCGGTGGGACGGAACCCAGGTGGAATCTCTGTTTCCAGCCCCGGGATCCCTGGCTGGCATGTCCCGGGGGAGCAGGGATCCAATACCTACTTGAATCGGACCTTCTCGTCCATGTCCACGGGGGGCTCGTGGGTGATGAGGGTGACCAGCTGCTCCATGCAGTGCTGCTGGCACAGGAAGTCCAGCAGCCGCCGGTTCTGGGCCTTGCATTCCTGCAGGACGTCATCCTCGTCCATCAGCTCCTCCAGGGTCACATCCTCCTTGTCCAGCAGCTTGTCCACGTGTGACGTTGTGTTCAAATCAAACTTCCAGAACATGGTGATGGGACGCGACTGGCTGGGGGCGGGAAAGCACCGGTTACTGCTCCACACCCACTGTGGATGATCACGGGATCGCTGAGGTCGGAGAAGACCTCTGAGACCATCGAGTCCCACCATCAACCCCAGCCACTACCACCCCGTGTCCTCAAGTGCCACGTCCACACATTTTTTGAACACCTTCAGGGACAGGGACTCCATCCAGTGCTTTCCAACCCTCCTGGGGAAGGAATTTCCCCAATATCCACCCTGACCTCCCCTGGCCCAGCCTGAGGCCGTTCCCTCTCCTCCTGTCCCTGTTCCCTGGAGCACAGCCTGACCCCCCCGGCTGTCCCCTCCTGCCAGGGACTTGTGCAGAGCCACAAGGTCCCCCCTGAGCCTCCTTTGCTCCAGGCTCAGCCCCTTCCCAGCTCCCTCGGCCTCTCCTGGGGCTCCAGCCCCTTCCCAGCTCCATTCCCTGGACCCTCTCCAGCCCCTCCAGGGCTCTCCAGAGCTGCCCCCAGGATTCCAAGTGGGAAAATCCTGATGTGTAAAAGGAAGTCTGTTTTTCCCCTGTTCCATGTCCTGGTTCTGTGAATGCTTCATTCAGAGCTTCACTGTGGAAGTTACACCATGAAGGACTGAGAGATTTAAAATCTAATGGGAAAATTGGGGTCTTCACCCTTTTGCAAGGCCCTGCTCTGGTGACTGGAAGGCAGATCCCCCTCAGTTCATTCCTGGAGGGAAAATGAGTTTTTAGGAGGACAATGTCCAGGCTGTCCTGTAGCTGAGGTTATGCAGAATGCGACCAGCTGAAGATCAGGCACAGGGAAAATTTGGATGCTGGAAAAAGCCGAAGGAAAGGATGGAGAGAGTCCTGTGTGCGGAAATGAGGATGTGGGTTAGGTTAAAAACAGCCTTGTGATCCTGGGTATGGAGTCACATGGTGCTGCTGGATCATTTGGGAATGTGGCACAGGGACATGGCTGAGCCCAGGGGCTGCATGTGCAGAGTGTGGGAGCCAGGGCTGGCACTGCCCAGGATGTGTCCAGATGTGTCCCGTGTCCCTGGGGAGTGACAGCCACTGCCTGCTGTTTGTGTTAATGGCTGCACAGGGACTGGGGACAAGGCCTGCAGGGACAGGACACAGGGAATGGCTCCCACTGCCAGAGGGCAGCGATGGATGGGAGATTGGGAATTGGGAATTCCTGGCTGGGCTGGAATTGCCAGAGCAGCTGGGGCTGCCCCTGCATCCCTGGCAGTGCCCCAGGCCAGGCTGGACACTGGGGCTGGAGCAGCCTGGGACAGTGGGAGGTGTCCCTGCCATGGAGGGGTGGCACTGGAGGGGATCTGAGGTCCCTTTCCATCCAACCCATCCCAGGATTCTGTGAATTCTGTACCTGGTGCTGTGGCCAGAACAGAACTGTGAAGGGTTTTTGAGGAGCTGAGGTGAGACGGTGAAGGGCAGAATTGGAAGAGGAAATGTTAAGCAAGAGGAAGAGCCCTGGAAGAGTCTCCTAGGAGTGGTCTGAACAATGCCTTGGTTTGATGTAACTCACAGCTTTTCCAAAATTTCAGGTATTAGAAAAGCAAAGTGGAAAAACATCATTAATAGAACTCACACAGAGAAAAATCAGGATAACAAAAGGGCAAACTAGGGTTGGGGTAGCAGTGGATGGAAATGGGGGATTCAAAGTGCAGTGCCCCAGGAACGACCCTGAGGGGCTGGAATGCCCAGGGAACGGAGCTGGGAAGGGGCTGGAGCCCCAGGAGAGGCTGAGGGAGCTGGGAAGGGGCTGAGCCTGGAGCAAAGGAGGCTCAGGGGGGACCTTGTGGCTCTGCACAAGTCCCTGGCAGGAGGGGACAGCCGGGGGGTCGGGCTGTGCTCTAGGGAACAGGGACAGGAGGAGAGGGAGCGGCCTCAGGCTGGGCCAGGGGAGGTGAGGTTGGACATCAGCAGGAATTTCCCCATGGAAAGGGGGTCAGGTCTCGGCAGGGGCTGCCCAGGGAGCTTTGGAGCCCCCATTCCTGGAGGTGTCCAAGGAATTCCTGGAGGTGGCACTCAGGGCTGTGGGCTGGGGACAGGTGGGGTCAGGCACAGTTTGGACTGGATAGGCTGGGAGGGCTTTTCCAGCCCCAAGGATTTTGGGATTCTGGGATTTCAGCACTGAATTTCGGAGTTGGGAGCAGCCATCTGAATGCTCAACCTACATGACACTGCAGTGACAGCACTGCTGGGCTCGGTGTGTTCCTCACAAACTGTTCTTTGGGTATTTTTAACCATCTCTGCTTGGTTATAAATTCACCGAGGGAAAATCTGGCACCAAAGGCCTTCAGTGAAGGAGGTTTGGGGGCTCAGTCAACCCAAATGCAGAAATATTCCCTCCACTGGCATGGAATCCACATGGAATTCTCACCTTCCAAACTGACACCCATTGTAATCCTGGCAATTCCACAGCTTTCCTGAACTTTTTCTACATCTCCAAGAAAAGCTGCCTGACCTTCCCTGGGAGAGTGGAGAGGGGCTGGGCTGGAATTGCCAGAGCAGCTGGGGCTGCCCCTGGATCCCTGGAATGTCCAAGGCCAGGCTGAGCAGTGGGGCTGGAGCAGCCTGGGACAGTGGGAGGTGTCCCTGCCATGGCAGGGCTGGCACTGCAGGGGCTTTGGGGCCCATTCCCATCCAACCCATTCCAGAACTCTCTGTTTCCATGGGATCTGCCACTTCTGCCATCTCAGTACTTAAATTTAGGTCACTCTTCCACCAGTAAAGCAGAGCTGTTTTCCCTTTTTCAGGTGGACACTCAAAGCCCTTCCCAGCTGCTGATTTTATTTGTGGACTATCCAATGAGAGCAAAACCCACGGGGGCTCCAGGAGAGCAGCTCTGTGTCAGTACCTGCAGCACAGTCAGACCTGAGATGCATTTCAGGGAGCATCTCCAAACCCCACGCAGGGAAATTCCAGGGTCAGCCCAAGCCACCAAGGCTCTGCAGGACTGCAGGGCTGGGAAGGAGGAGAGGGGCTGCAGCCAAGGAGAGCCCCATGGCAACCCCTGCAGGCAGCAGGCTCTGGGACAGCTCATTAACCACAGCAATTAAAGATCCTCTGCGTGGGCACCAAAGGCTCAGGGAATCCTGGGATGGGTCGGGTGGGAAGGGACCCCAGAGCCCCTGCAGTGCCACCCCTGCCATGGCAGGGACACCTCCCACTGTCCCAGGCTGCTCCAGCCCCAGTGCCCAGCCTGGCCTTGGGCACTGCCAGGGATCCAGGGGCAGCCCCAGCTGCTCTGGCAATTCCAGCCCAGCCAGGAATTCCCAATTCCCAAGATCCCATCCATCCCTGCCCTCCCTCAGCCTGAGGCCAGCAGGGAAGGTGATTTCTGTAGGTGTGTCTTTGGGCCCCACCTGGATTAAAGCCCCCCTGTCCCAGCACAGCAGCACCAGTTTCCAACCCATAAATTAATTCCTATTAACGATAAAAAACAGTGTTGGGGTGTTTGAATTTTGGGACAATGCAGGAGATATTTAATTTCCCTGTTCTGACACAGAATTCCAAGACTAACAAACCCTGCCTCCTCAGGGCTGGGAATATTCAATTCCCTGCCAACAAAATTCCAGCTGAGTTTATAGAAAGTTCCAATAAGTATCACACTTGCTGTTAAAAACCCCAAACAAAGGACCCCCTCTGCTCTGTTTAGTTCTTTTTCTCCTCCTCCATCTGCTCAGGAGCTAGGGGGAGGACACATATTATATTTTATTTATATGTAATTTTGTATGTTATTTTATTTTATTGTATTTAATTTTATTTTATTTTCCACCCTCCCCAGAGCCATGTCCTGGACAGCACCTGCCCCAGAGCTGCTCATTTGCATAAAGGACAAAATCAATGTTTTACACAGAATGTTCTGAGCCCAACAAGCTCCTGGCTGGGAATACCAGTGGGGAATTTGTCCTTTAATTATTTCTTTTTCATGGATGATCACCCAGCCTCCTGGAAACCAAGGCTCCCTTTGGGGACTGCAGTGGGAACAGCAGGGAATCGACCCAGGGGCGTGGTGCCAGTGCCAGGGTCACTCCCAGGTGACCCCAAAGGGACCCAGGGCGTGGTGCCAGTGCCAGGGTCACTCCCAGGTGACCCTAAAGGGACCCAGGGTGTGGTGCCAGTGCCAGGGTCACTCCCAGGTGACCCCAAAGGGACCCAGGGCGTGGTGCCAGTGCCAGGGTCACTCCCAGGTGACCCCAAAGGGACCCAGGGTGTGGTGCCAGTGCCAGGGTCACTCCCAGGTGACCCCAAAGGGACCCAGGGCGTGGTGCCAGTGCCAGGGTCACTCCCAGGTGACCCCAAAGGGACCCGGGGTGTGGTGCCAGTGCCAGGGTCACTCCCAGGTGACCCCAAAGGGACCCGGGGTGTGGTGCCAGTGCCAGGATCACTCCCAGGTGACCCTAAAGGGACCCAGGGCATGGTGCCAGTGCCAGGGTCACTCCCAGGTGACCCCAAAGGGACCCAGGGCGTGGTGCCAGTGCCAGGGTCACTCCCAGGTGACCCAAAGGGACCCGGGGTGTGGTGCCAGTGCCAGGGTCACTCCCAGGTGACCCCAAAGGGACCCGGGGTGTGGTGCCAGTGCCAGGGTCACTCCCAGGTGACCCCAAAGGGACCCGGGGTGTGGTGCCAGTGCCAGGGTCACTCCCAGGTGACCCCAAAGGGACCCAGGGCGTGGTGCCAGTGCCAGGGTCACTCCCAGGTGACCCCAAAGGGACCCAGGGTGTGGTGCCAGTGCCAGGGTCACTCCCAGGTGACTCCCAGCCCCCCCGATCCCAAGGTGCCAGGAGTATCCAGGCCCTGGGTTGCTGTGATTTCTCCCAGGGTTATTCCCAGCCAGTTCTGTATCACCAAGGGCCCCCCTGAGCCTCAGCAAACAGAGGCACAGACAAAATATCCACAGCATTTTCCAAACTTTCCAAAATGCTCTGTGCACTCCAACGCCAGGAAAAGTGAGCACAGAGGGGCAGGAACCCCACAGGCAACTCCTCCTGGAAACCAGGACAAAATTCCCAAGATTTACTGATTTTTTAGGCCCATTTAAGACCATTCCTGCTAAAATAAAACACTGAATGTTTTCACTAGGTGGGAGCACATGGAAGTGCTGAGGGAAGGACATTCCCAAAAAGAGTTTGGGGATCCTCCTGCCATGCCGGTAACATCCAGTACAAAATCCCAAAGCCAACCCCAACTCCAGCAGTTCTGGCCCAGCTGAACAGGTCCCAGTTCCTTTTAGGGTGGATTTCAGCCTGGACAGACAGAGATTCCTGATGGGAATTTCAAGCTGATTCTTTTTTTTTTTTTTTTTTTTTTTTTTTTCCCCAAGTTTTAATACAAAATCTCCCCTATTTTCTCCATAAGAACAAATAATTTTAAGCTTTGCTACACAAAGCAACAAAAAAAAATACCCCAAAACATAGGGAATTCCCTCCAATTCCAGTATGGGAGGAAGTTTGGAGCACACCAGGACTACACACCCATCCAAGAATTCTCCACCTTTAATTCCAGTTATGCAGTAAGTTATCCCAGCTCCAGGGAATAAAATCTCACTTTACTGAAGCTGCTGAATGTGAACCCCCCAAACCAGCTTTTTCAGCAAACTGTTCCACCACTGGAAAATCCTCCTGGAAAACAGAGATGGACAGGGCCAGGCTGATCAAGGGCTCTGCTGAATTCCCATGGAAGGGCTGGGCATGGAATTCCCAAACAGCTTTAGAGCAAAACTCCCTTCCTTTGGTGACTCAGCAGTGGGATGAAAGGCAAGACATGAATCAGCACAAATTAGAACAAGGAAAAGGCACAGGCAGATCCCAAACCAGGGTCAGTGGATTTGGGAGTGATCCCAGAAGGAAGAGGAACAGCAGGGAATCAACATCTGCTTGGGACACATAAATAATTAGGTTCAGCCTACCAAAGCTGTCACAAGGGCCAGGGTGCTCCAAGCCCCATCCAGCCTGGCCCTGGACGTTTCCAGGGATCCAGGAGCAGCCACAGCTTCTCTGGGAATTCCAGCCCAGCCCTCACCACCCTCCCAGCAGGAATTCCTTCCCAGTATCCCACCTAACCATTCCAATCTGTGCATCTTTAACTCATCACCTATTTCCATGGGAGAACTTGTTTTACATAAAATCTCTCCCTTTGGAGCACTAGGGGAGCTTTTCCCAACTGAATTCCCAACAGGAAAATGCCCGAGTGAGCCACTCCACTGCTGGCACTGGGAAGGATCCTGCTGCTCCCACACCTCCAGGGAATCCCAGATGGAATTACTGCTGCAGGAGAGGGCAGCTCCTCCTGTGTGCCTTGAGCTGCTCTGCTGGAAGGTTCCCACTCCTCCCTGGGGAACTCTGGTGAGAGATCCCGGCCTGTTCCCTTTTCCTGCCCCACGATGAGCGTGCAGTGTGGCACTTCCACTGGGAATTTCCTGCAACAGCCACAGCAGAGCCTAGGAGAACAGGGAAAGAGGAGTTCCATGCTCTTCCCAGCAATTACGGACGTGAGATCAGGATCTGAGAGGCACTTTTTCCCAGCTGAACCTGGTTTTAGGGAGGATCCTGGCCAGCACACTGTGAATCCCAGGATCCCTGAGGCTGGAAAAGCCCTCCCAGACAAAAGGACAGGGAGATGTTCCTACCTTCAGTAGAAGTTTCTTCAAATGTGAAATCTCCTCCACGAACGGAGAAACATTTGGGTTACAGTTCCTGGAATAGACCCAGCTTCAGGAAATGGTTTTCATCCAGTGTGAATTCCTTTGCAAGCTTCCAATCCTGGAAAAGATTTTTAAAAGTTACCAATAACCAAAGGTACCTGGGGGCCAAAGGTTTTTCATTTTTTCCCTAAATGAGCTTTCACAGAACCTTTCAGCACAAAGGAAGATCACAAGGACTGACAGCCCCTGCCAAAGCATCACCAGCAGGCCACTCAGGATCCTCCTAGTTATCCCAGTTTCCCCCCTCCTGCAGCACTGGGTAAATGTGAACTGCTCAGCCCTGGAAGTGTCCAAGGCCAGGCTGGATGAGGCTCAGAACAACCACAGATAGCAGAACGGGATCACAGAGGAAGAGCCAAGCCTGGCTCAGCCCATGAGCTCCCCCGCAACTCCAGAGCTGGGCTTTAACCAATCTCCTGAAATCCAGGAATTCCTGGTGTGCTGTGGGGTACACCCAAACAGAGACCAACCAGCAGCAGGTCCCCATATCAAATGGAAATTAAATGTAATGTGAAAATAAATGTATTTCCTCATCATCCAAACAGTGATTACTTAACTGGAGGTACAACATTCACCCAAACCAAGGGCATTGATCTGAACAAAAACTGTTCAGGATTTTATTTCTAAACTTTAACGCCTTTTTATCTGGAAGCTGTGTCCCAAAGTCTTTGACAGAGTCCCAGATTTAGGGAGGTTGGAAAAGCCCTCCCAGCCCATCCAGTCCCAGCTGTGCCCAATCCCCACCTTATCCCCAGTCCAGAGCCCTGAATGCCACCTCCAGGAATTCCTTGGAAACCTCCAGGGATGGGCACTTCAAACCTCCCTGGGCAGCCCCTTCCAAGGCCTGACCCCTTTCCATGGGGAAATTCCTGCTGATGTCCACCCCGAGCCTCCCCTGGCCCAGCCTGAGGCCGCTCCCTCTCCTCCTGTCCCTGTTCCCTGGAGCACAGCCCGACCCCTGCCATGAGCAGGGACACCTCCAACAAGAACATCCTCAGCAATTCTCTGCTGGGCCACAAACACCAAGAGTTCCATAAAATTCTGCACAATTCTGGCTTAAATGGACAGTGGTGCTTTGGAGAGCTCAAGGCTGGAAAAGCCATGGAAGAACACATGGAATTCTCACAATGCACAGAAGCTGTTCCAGGGACAGGAGCAAAGAGGGGTCTGGGAGGGAGAACTTGTCTCAGTCTCAGTCGGCTGTGCATTCCACAGCCATGGAGCTCAGGAATGGGTTGGGTGGGAAGGGACCCCCAGAGCCCCTGCAGTGCCACCCCTGCCATGGCAGGGACACCTCCCACTGTCCCAGGCTGCTCCAGCCCCACTGCCCAGCCTGGCCTGGGGCACTGCCAGGGATGCAGGGGCAGCCCCAGCTGCTCTGGGCACCTGTGCCAGGGCCTGCCCACCCTGCCCGGCAGGAATTTGTTCCAAATATCCAACCTGAACCTCTCTCCATCAGTTCTCACAGGCACTGCACGTCCCTGCAGAGGCAGGACACCAAGGGATCCAGCCTGGCCGACCCCAGCAAGCCCCGGGCTCCAGCACATCCTCATGGGAACGGCTCCAGAGAGCCTCCAGGGACACCTGGACACAGCCAGCACTCCTGCCACCCCCGTGTCACTGCCATGTCACCACAGCCAGCACTCCCTGCCACCACCCCATGTCACTGCCGTGTCACCACAGCCAGCACTCCCTGCCACCATCCCATGTCACTCTGTGTCACCATAGCCAGCACTCCCTGTGTGTGTCACCACCCCATGTCACTTTGTGTCACCACAGTCAGCACTCCCTGTCACTGCCATGTCACCTCAGCCAGCACTCCTGCCACCACCCCATGTCACTGCTGTGTCACCTCAGCCAGCACTCCTGCCACCACCCTGTGTTACTGCTGTGTCACCTCAGCCAGCACTCCTGCCACCACCCCATGTCACTGCTTTGTCACCAGCACACATCTGCTGGCCAAGGGACACGCCTGGTGACACCAGCAGCTGCTGGCACTGCTCCTCAGGGGCAAGGGCTGACACAGCTCCTGATGATCACAATTCCCTCACATCCAGCCTTCATTCCCACAGCAGCCAAACCCTGCCGAGGTGTCAGGACCGACACGGCAGCAGAATCGGAGCCGTGTCTCCCTCAGGAGGAGCATTGGCCAAATGCCCACAGAACTCACCTGAAGTTTAGTGGGAACAAAACCCAAAGGAGTTCAAGAGGCTGCTGATCTGCAGCTCTTCCATGAGACAGCAGCTGGTCCCAAATATCCCAAATATACACAAAGAGCTGTGGCTGTCATTGGAAAGACACGGCCCCAAAAATATGAACAAATTGAAAATATCAATCAAGGGTGAAAGTCCATTTTGTATAAATCAGGGGATCATGGAATGGTTTGGGTGGGAAGGACCTTAAAGCTCACCCAGTGAGCCAGCCCTGCCATGGCAGGGACACCTTCCACTGTCCCAGGGTGCCCCAAGCCCCAGTGTCAAACCTGGCCTGGGACACCGCCAGGGATGGGGCCAGAGTTTGCAGGGATATGGTTCAGCTCCAAGCACATGAATGAAATCAAAGTGTGTTGCAGCTTTTCCACACATCTGTGTGCCAATACCCCATGAACAGAGCCCACCTTCCCCACCTTGGCCACACCTTCCATGCCTTAGGACAGATGGTCCCAAGATATTCCGCAGCCTTTCCATGGAATCCACTCAGGCAGGTAAGGAAAGCTCGTTACTGAGCAGACTAAAACCCACTAAAAACCTCTCCAGTGCCTTTGGAAAAGCATTTACACATTAGCAAGTCATGAACAACTGTTCAGTATATCCCAGCTCCTCTCTCAAGCTCTCCTCAGGGAACTCCCACCTGGACCAGCCCTGCTGGAGGATCTGCAGAGCCCAGGAACAGCAGACCCGCTGTCCCTGTGGCTATTCCTGTGAGAACATGTGCCAGGTGCTGTGTGTGTAACACATCCCTGCTGGACATGGGGGTCAGAGCCCATCCCAGAGCCTGCACCAGGACCCCTGAGCCCAACCAGCAGGGACAGGGATGGGCTCCGGCAGAGCCTGGATCCTTCCCTGTGTCCCTCTGCTTAAGGGAGCTGGCAATTAAACAGCCAGCACGTGGATGGAAGCACACAACTGTCCTTGGACTCGTGGAGTCATGGAATATCCTGAGCTGGAGGGGATCCATGGGGATCACCACAGATCCTGTCCCTGGGAGCGCTGTCCAAACACCCCTGGAGCTCCAGCAGCTGTGGGGCCGGGACCATGCCCTGCTCAGTGCCCAGCACCCTCTGGGGAAGAACCTGTTCCTGAGATCCCACCTGACCCTCCCTGCCAGGGGCTCCTCCCGCTCCGTGCCAGCTGTTCCGGGGAAGACGGGAGAAGGGATGCACAGAGGCTAAACACCCCTTCCCCAGGAGAAGGGATGCACAGAGGCTAAACACCCCTTCCCCAGGAGAAGGGATGCACAGAGGCTGAACACCCCTTCCCCAGGGAGAAGGGATGCACAGAGGCTGAACACCCCTTCCCCAGGGAGAAGGGATGCACAGAGGCTGAACACCCCTTCCCCAGGGAGAAGGGATGCACAGAGGCTGAACACCCCTTCCCCAGGGAGAAGGGATGCACAGAGGCTGAACACCCCTTCCCCAGGAGAAGGGATGCACAGAGGCTGAACACCCCTTCCCCAGGGAGAAGGGATGCACAGAGGCTGAACACCCCTTCCCCAGGGAGAAGGGATGCACAGAGGCTGGAATGACCCTTCCCCAGGAGAAGGGATGCACAGAGGCTGAACACCCCTTCCCCAGGGAGAAGGGATGCACAGAGGCTGAACACCCCTTCCCCAGGGAGAAGGGATGCACAGAGGCTGAACACCCCTTCCCCAGGGAGAAGGGATGCACAGAGGCTGAACACCCCTTCCCTGAGGAGAAGGGATGCACAGAGGCTGAACACCCCTTCCCCAGGGAGAAGGGATGCACAGAGGCTGAACACCCCTTCCCTGAGGAGAAGGGATGCACAGAGGCTGAACACCCCTTCCCCAGGGAGAAGGGATGCACAGAGGCTGAACACCCCTTCCCAATGAGAAGGGATGCACAGAGGCTGGAATGACCCTTCCCTGAGGAGAAGGGATGCACAGAGGCTGAACACCCCTTCCCTGAGGAGAAGGGATGCACAGAGGATGGAACGCCCCTTCCCCAGGAGAAGGGATAAACAGAGGATGGAATGACCCTTCCCCAGGGAGAAGGGATAAACAGAGGATGGAATGACCCTTCCCCAGGGAGAAGGGATGCACAGAGGCTGGAATGACCCTTCCCCAGGAGAAGGGATGCACAGAGGCTGGAATGACCCTTCGCCAGGAGAAGGGATGCACAGAGGCTGGAATGACCCTTCCCCAGGAGAAGGGATGCACAGAGGCTGAACACCCCTTCCCTGAGGAGAAGGGATGCACAGAGGCTGGAATGACCCTTCCCCAGGAGAAGGGATGCACAGAGGCTGGAATGACCCTTCCCCAGGAGAAGGGATGCACAGAGGATGGAATGACCCTTCCCCAGGGAGAAGGGATGCACAGAGGATGGAATGACCCTTCCCTGAGGTGAATCCATACCCACTATTGCTCTGAGCCAACTACAAGGAAAGGGTTCTTTGGCTGCTAAAGGAACTGGAAGAGGATGAGGAGAATCAGGAATTCCTCAATAAAAACAATCAAAAGGTCCTTTTAACCCTTAAACATGAATCTCATGAGAGGAACAGAATTCCTGCCTTTCCCATACATCCCATGGCACATCCCAGGAGGCAGCAGTGGGATGGGAGCCTTTGAAAAAGGACAGGCACGTACAAAACCCGGCTATTTTTAACAAAATTTAAAGTCTTCCCACTGCCTCAGTTACTTTATCATGGTTGATCAGAACTATCAGCCCAGATGAGCTAAATTCAACCTTTTATATAAGTTAGAACTTCCCTCAAGAACTTCACTGATAAAGAAAGAGTTTGAGCTGTTGGAATTAAGGAAAAGCAGCATTTTCCAAGCTACCTGCACTGCTGACAGGAGAACGGAACAACCACAAACTCATTGTCCACTCACATATATTTTGGGATTTATTCAGCCTCTTCCCACCTGCTTTAAGAGCAGCCCCAACAGAATTCCTCAGGCTGGAAAAGCCCTCCCAGCCCATCCAGTCCAAACTGGGCCCAATGCCCACCTTGTCCCCAGCCCAGAGCCCTGAGTGCCACCTCCAGGAATTCCCTGGACACCTCCAGGGATGGGGACTCCAAACATCCCTGGGCAGCCCCTTCCATGGCTAAACACAGTCAAAGGAAAAAAAAAAAATCCCAGCCTAAACCAGTTGGACTTTCCAGCTTCTTCTCTCCAGCAGGAGTGAGTGATGCAAAGACTGGGAAAAATGGCCCAGAGGTTTTCCCATTTTGGGGATTTTATACCATCAACACCTGCATCGACTTTCTGAACTTGGGGTTTTATGACACCTTCAGCTCTTCCCTAACCCTCCTTGTCTCTGCCAAGAATTCAGGGATTAAAGGGTGGAAGAGCTGTAAAACCATCCAGGCACCACCCCAATGCTCAGTCAGAACGGCCAAGTGACCACAAACACCAACTGACCAACATGGTCACTCCAGGCAGTCCTGATTAGTTCTAACCCACAAACTCCTGCAGCCCATTCCTGACTCCACACAGCCCAGGGGTCACTGGGATGGGCTCTGGTCTCTGCTGCTTCCTCATTTCCAGTAAATAAATATATAAATAAATACATGAAGATCCTTCCACCAACTCTTCTGAACCTCAGCCATAATACGGGAATTAAAATATTCCCAGAGCCACTGGTTCTAACAGTAAATAAACAACAGCTGAGATAAACTGCTGGACAGAGTCCAGAGACCATGGAGCTGCTCCAGGGAGAGCTCAGAGCCCCTTCCACAGCTTAAAGGGGCTCCAGGAGAGCTGCAGAGGGACTGGGGACAAGGCCTGCAGGGACAGGACAAGGGGGTGCCCATGGCAGGGACACCTCCCACTGTCCCAGGCTGCTCCAGCCTCAGTGACCAGCCTGGCCTTGGGCACTGCCAGGGATCCAGGGGCAGCCCCAGCTGCTCTGGCAATTCCAGCCCAGCCAGGAATTCCCAATTCCCAAGATCCCATCCAGCCCTACCCTCTGGCAATTTTCTGGAGCTCCTGTTCCATCCCATGAAGGAGCAGCCAGCCCACCCCTCTCTGCCCAAACACTGCTGGCTGCTCCCAGCTCCGGCTCATCCCTAAATCCACTCCTCCTGGCAAACATCATTTCAACTCTTCCTTCATCAACTCAGGGTCAGAGCAACAGCAAATTTCTTTTCCTCTGCATGTGGACATTTGGAAAACGATACACAAATCATGAGATCCCTGGAATGATCCTGGTAACTGGAGAAGCCACCAAGACCAGTTACTATTTTAAACTCTTGGCCAAGCTCTGGGAATCTTCCACAGGAACTGACCCAGCACAGAACCAGCACCTTGTGCTGCCAGAGTCTGCTCCAAATCTTTTCAAATCTCCATGGAGCTGTGCCAGGGGAGGGATAGGATGGACATCAGGAAAGGCTCTTTTCCAAGGGTGCTGGGCACTGCCCAGGCTCCCCAGGGAATGGGCACGGCCCCAGAGTTCCAGGAGCGTTTGGACACTGCTGCCAGGGATGCCCAGGCTGGGATTGTTGGGGTGTCTGTGCAGGGCCAGGAGCTGGATCTGTGATCCCTGTGGGTCCCCTCCTGCTCAGGAGATCCCATGGTTCTGTGATTCAGGTACACCACAGGATGGACGTGCAGCTGCTGTGGTTTTCCAGTCAGACACTTAAACCACAGCAGGTCTGTCCCCAAGGTCAGGCAGCCCTGGGTGAGGAAACACAGCCCAGGATTCCCAGTGCAGTCACTGAGGGCAATGACCTGCCCACACCTGCAAGCAGAGGGGCTGCTGTTGTTGTTGTTGTTATGGTTATCCCAGCCCAGTGCTGCCTGGGAAGAAGCTGGAGCCGGCAGTGCATCACCTGCAGGGATATGGAGGGTGCCCAGGTGTCCCACTGCTGCCTGGTGACTCCCAGGGCAGGGACAGGGTCACTCCCAGCCCTTTCCCAGCTCCTGCTGCACAGCCCTCCCTCCCTGCCCAGCTGGAAGCTAGCCCTGATCCATCCCCAGACCTGTCAAGCACTCCCAGGAAAGCAGGCGAGGAGCGGTGCCAGGCTCATACATAACACCCCACTGCCACCTCACAACAATTTACACTCGCCAGTATTTTTATCCCCAAGCTCTTCCCAAGAAATTGGATCATTTGGGTTATCAACATTTCTCGACTGCACAATTTCACTTGCCTAAAAAGGACCCAACTTTCCTTGAGAGACAAGCAAACACCATCCAAAATTCAGAGCAAATGTAAATGTCTCGGGTCAGCCCTGACGGGGGCTGCAGGCACATCTGAGTCCTCCACCTGTGAGTGCTGGACAAGGGAGACAGGAAGTCACCATCCTGCAGGAATTCAGCAGGAATTTCCCCATGGAACAGGGTCAGGCCTTGGCAGGGGCTGCCTAGGAAGCTTTGGAATCCCCATCCCTGGAGGTGTCCAAGGAATTCCTGGAGGTGGCACTCAGAGCTCTGGGCTGGGGACAAGGTGAGCACTAGGCACAGCTTGGACTCGGTGATCCCAGAGGGCTTTTCCAGCCTCAGTATTTCTGGGATTCAGTCTGCCAGGGGAAGAGAATCATGAGCTACTCAGTTATTTCAGAGCTCTCTCAACTTCCTTAGGCTCCCAGCTCAGACTCCTGAGGAACACACTCTGTCTCTGCTTCCAAGATGGAATAATTCCCATATTCATCTTTAACATAGCAAAGATTGAATCCAAGACCTTTGTGGATTTCTCTTCAGAGGAATGGCAGAGGCACCAAGGATGGTGAGAAACTCCAAAGGAGGAAAGGAAATGCTTCCTACATAAATCCTGGAGCTCAAGGCCAGGCTGGATGGGGCTTGCAGCAGCCTGGGGCAGTGGAAGGTGTCCCTGCCATGGCAGGGATGGCACTGGAGGGCCTTTGAGGTCCTTTCCCACCCATAGCAGTCTGGGATTCCACAATTCCATGAACCCAGCCCCTCTGTTCTCAAATTACACCATGCCAGGAGCCCATCCCATCCAGCCATGAGGAACAGCCAAGGGACAGGACCTGTGGAAGATTCTCCACCTAGGGGCAGCTCTGGGACACCCTCCCAAGCGGCAGCACAAAATTAAAACAGCTCCTTTGACATCAGGATTTTACATAACTCCATTCTCATTCAGCAGCATTCCCTTTGCTCCCTGCCTTGCTCATTTGCTCGATTCTTATTGGAATCCCTGATAAAGGCAAAGCAGGACACACCGGAGTCCTTGAGGCAGTGATCCCAACTCACTGGGGGTTCATTATTGCCACACAGCCCCAAAAGAGGTGTTTCAGCTTCCTGAGACATTCCCTGGCCCAAGCTGCTTATTGAAAATCACCTGGATACACTTAAAATTCACAGATAAAATTTCAACCAAATAGTTCACCAGTTTGCCAAGAATCTGCTTTTGTTTTCCCCTTGTGAGCTATGAAGATGAATTTCTTCACTATTCCTTAACATCGGACAAATTAAAAAAGATCTCTGCATTTGCATTACAAAATCCTGGCACCATTTAGGCTGGAAAAGCCCTCCAAAGCCACCCAGTAGAGGGATGGGACTCCAAAGCTCCCTGGGCAGCTGTGCCAGTGCTGGACAGCCTTTCCAGGAGGAAATTCCCCAAAATCCACCCTGAGCCTCCCCTGGCCCAGCCTGAGGCCGTTCCCTCTCCTCCTGTCCCTGTTCCCTGGAGCACAGCCTGACCCCCCCGGCTGTCCCCTCCTGGCAGGGACTTGTGCAGAGCCACAAGGTCCCCCCTGAGCCTCCTTTGCTCCAGGCTCAGCCCCTTCCCAGCTCCCTCGGCCTCTCCTGGGGCTCCAGCCCCTTCCCAGCTCCATTCCCTGGACCCTCTCCAGCCCCTCCAGGGCTCTCCTGGCAGGAGGGGCCCGGAGCTGTCCCCACGATTCCAGGGGGTCCCTCAGCAGGGCCAGCACAGGGGACAGTCCCTGCCCTGGGGCTGTGCCCACACCGGGGCTGCCACAGCCCAGGGGCCATCGGCCTCCTGCCCCGCTGGCCACCCTGGGCTCGTGCCCAGCCGCTGGCACAGCACCCCAGGGCCTTTCCCAGCTCTCCAGCCCCCCTGCCCCAGCCTGGAGTGCCCCAGGGGCTTGGGCTGACCCAGGGCAGCACCTGGCACTTGGCCTGGCTGTCCCTCACCCTGCTGGCATCAGCCCATGGATCCAGCCTGTCCCCACCCCTCTGCAGAGCTCCCACATCCCACCCAGCTCAGTGCCACCCGATGTTCCCTAGCCAGCAGCAGGAAACCACAGGCACAGTGGGATGCTGCTCTGCATGGAAAGGGGCTGTGCTGGGTTTGTTCTTTAACAAAAAGCTGCCCCTGGCAATAAACCCTTGAAGGCCTCTGTGTTGGACAAATGTGCACTCGAAATGAAGAGCTCCTTCTAATCCTTCCCGGCTTCTGAAGCTCCCAAAGAAAGAGATGATATCAGGAGTACTTTGTTTTGATCATCAACCTTATCCTCACCCAGTATCTCGTTAAGCAGCCTCCTAATTGCTGCCCTACCCCATGCTAAAGACAGAATTTGCACAGCTTCTTGATTTAAATGTTACTTTTTAATTAACTGCTCCACACCCAGACACGAAGAAATCGAAACCACAGCACTTCAAAAGCTGCAGGAAAAAGCGGCAGAGAAGGATCCCAAATGCTCGGGAAACAGAACAGCACAAAAAAGGCCTTTTTTACCAGCTCAGTGCACACAGAGCTCAATACATCCCTAAAATTCACCTCTGTGTGCTGCTGGGCTCACATCAGCTCTGAGGGCAGAGGAATCTCCCAGTTTGTGATCTGTATTTCAGCAATAATTCAGCAGGATTGGTATTCCCCTGCTCCTCTGGGCTGACGGCCCCACGGAAGCAACATCAGTCCCAAGGAACCCCGGGGAGACTCTAGGCTTCCCATTAAACATCAGCCTTTGAGTGTGAGATTTGCAACTGTATTTGAATATTAAACTAGCAAAACAAAGTCCTGGGGTGCTTGAAGCGTTGATTTCCATCCCTTGCAGGACTCCAGGCTCCTCCCTCTCGGCCTGCCTGGATCACTTTGATGCCGCTCAGGGCTGGCTACTCTGTCTGCTCTGAGCAACAAGTGACATTTTCTCCTGGGTCACCACAGCTCAGCCCCACAGAAATCCCCGTTCATGACCAGACTGGGATCTCAGAGCAGGGTGTTAGTTTTTACTGGGGTGCACAAGCAGCGTTCCACAGAAATCCCACTTTGTCCTTCCGTGGACCTTGGCTGTTTTCATCTTTGCTGCCCACACAGACTAAGGCGATGTTACAAAAGACACCTCTTTGTACTCAGACTGAGGGCCAGCATTTGCAAACTGAGATTTCCTGCTGCACCCCATGGGGAGATCAAGGGCTGCCCGTTCCACAGACGCCTATTTGATCAACACACGGCCTCAAGTGGCCCAGTGAAACAACTGCTGTGCTCCTTTCCTGGTCCTTCATCCCAGTTCAAAGCTCCCAAGGTGAGTTTGTGGCTGTACCTGCATCAGAACAGCCCGTCACACACACTGCAGTTCCTACCAGAATATTCCAACGCTCCTCCACCCACCAGACCCAGAACCGAGGCCCCAGCGAAGCAGAGCCCTCAAACAGGACATGAAATGAATGCCTTTTCATTTTCTCAAGCTTTCAGGGCATTACAGACACAGTCCATGCAAAGTTTAAGAAGATTTGCAGTTAAAAGAAATAAAGACTCTTCAGAAGGAGCACAGAATGGCTGAGGTTGGAAAAGAGCATCCAGTCCAAGCTGTGCCTGACCCCCACCTTGTCCCCAGCCCAGAGCCCTGAGTGCCACCTCCAGGAATTCCTTGGACACCTCCAGGAACAGGGACTCCAAAGCTCCCTGGGCAGCCCCGACCAAGGCCTGACCCCCTTTCTTTCCATGGGGAAATTTCTCCCTCTCTACCCAGTTCATCTTTCACAGGACAAGGCACCACCAGGCTGTTCTCCCTGCATGGCACCACTTAACCTCTATTTATGAGCCAGCCTTCATCCATCCTAAAACATCCTGAAAGGAAAACAATCCCTGAGAACTCTCAGACCCACCCGTAGGAGTTCCATGGGTTTTACCTGGACAAAGAAACATCAAAGCTCAACCTGCTCTGGGAATCCCAAACCAGCAGGGCACACTCCTGATCTGAGGCCACGGCTTGCTGGGTATTAAACCTGCATTGCTGGGAAAAAATGGGTTTCCTTTGCCATGAAGTATTAGCAGCAAAAAAATACTCAGCTGGATCATTCCCCCAAACTGGCTTCCAACATTGCTACAGGAATGTCTGAGCAGGGAGGGAGGGCAGGGAAGTGGGGAAGGATGGAGCAGCAGGAACGGGACAGCATTCCAGCTGAAATGTCCATCCAACTCGGGCTTGGAGCACTAATCCAAGGAGTCACTCACATTGGGACTGAATTCCCTCAATCACAAGCAAAACCACTCATAAAACCCATGGAATCTGTAGGGCAAGTGTTTCAAAATACTGAAAATTATGACATTTATTTTTCCAAGCTTAATAAAGAATCCTAGAGATTGGATCAACATTGGGAAAATAACTGAACATCCACCTTGCACAGATGATCATCAATAGCCCTCTTGATGATGGAAGCATGGAATGGTTTGGGTGGGGCTTGGAGTCCTCTCGGATAGTAAAGATGTCCCTGCCCTGGGCAGGGGTAGCAACAAGAGGGGCTTTAAGGTCCCAAACCATCCTGGGATCCCATGATTCCCCCCAGGAGTCTGAATGGGCCAACCCACAGGAATTGCAGCGATTTCCTCAGCAGGAATTGCCCCTGAAGCATAAAACCTAAACCCAGCAGGGCACTGCTCCTTTCAGCCAGGGCCCTGGAGATCCTCCTGCTTCCCCCAGCACTGGCCCTGCTGGTTGGCTGGTGGTGATTCCACCTGCTTTTCCCAAAATGACACATTCCTGACCAGGGCACTGTCCACAGCTCCAAACAAACTGGGATTACACAACAGGATTTTCCCCACGTGGCCAAAGTCTCCCGTGCCCGCCAGGTGATCCCGTCTCCCTTCACTGCTCCTTGGAAAACTCCAGTGCAAATCCAAGGATACACCCAACACTCCTCCTTGCTTTTCTCTTCTAAAACTAAAAATAACTCAACAGTTTTGTTCTTGGGAACTGCACTGCTTCATTCCAGCATTTGCTTCCAGGTATTTGAGAAAAGCACAAAGAAGCTCTGAGAATCCCAGGATCCCTGAGGCTGGGAAAGCCCTCCCAGCCCATCCAGTCCAAGCTGTGCCCAATGCCCACCTTGTCCCCAGCCCAGAGCCCCGAGTGCCACCTCCAGGAATTCCTTGGACACCTCCAGGAACAGGACCTCCCTAGGCAGCCCCTGTTAAGGCCTGACCACCCTTCCCATAAAGAAATTGCTGTTCATGCCCAAAATTCACCTGTCAAAAATGAAGCTGAAGTGGCCATTTTTATCCTGCAAGACACAACATTCCTCAGCAGAGCTGCTGCTGGAAATGGAGGGCAAAGCAGGAGCAGGGAGGCCATGGACACACCAGAAGCACTCCTCACATTAACATCACTGCCCTGTACCAGTTATGTCATGTGTCAGAACAAAGGTGACAGAAGGGAAGGAAAAACAGAAGGTTTGAAATTGCCTCTTTTGCAAGAGGAAGTTACAGTGCAACAGACATGAAAGGGGGTGCGCAGTCACTGCTCGCACCACACCCCAAACCCCACACCATCATCTGGCACCCTAAAGCCCCTTACAGCTTTTGGAAATGCCTTTGCTGCTTCATGCTTGAGTTTCCAGAGCCCTCAGTCACACACAGCAGTCTGGGACCAGCCATAATTAAATGGACTTTCTCTAAAGCAGAAATAAAAACTCAGCAAAATACTGATAAACTTCTTTTGAGCTTTGGCTCCTCCCCATGCCAGGTACTGAAGAAGGTGGGTAAACCCTGTCCTCTGCCAGAAGGACCTCAGAGCCCCTCCAGTGCCACCCCTGCCATGGCAGGGACACCTCCCACTGTCCCAGGCTGCTCCAGCCCCAGTGTCCAGCCTGGCCTTGGGCACTGCCAGGGATCCAGGGGCAGCCCCAGCTGCTCTGGGCACCTGTGCCAGGGCCTGCCCACCCTCCCAGGCAGGGTTTTTTTCCTAATATCCAATCTAAACCAATCCATCCCTACCCTCTGGCAGTGGGAAGCCATTCCCTGTGCCCTGGCACTCCAGTGCTGATTCAGGGTCCCTCTCTGGCTCTCCTGGATCCCTTCAGACCCTGGAAGGTGCTGTGAGGTCTCCACATGACCTTCCCTTCCCCAGGCTGAACATTCCCAACTCTCCCAGGCTGTCTCTGGAGGTGCTCCAGCCTCTGTATGAAGGTGCTGGGCTCCTCTGGACCTGCTCCAGCAGCTCCACGTCCTCCTGATGCCAGGAGCAGCAGAGCTGTGCCCCGCGCTCCTCACAGAACTGAAAACCAGCTGTGCTGGGCATGTGCACAACAACAACTTTAATCTGGTTCAGTGCTTTAGCCTTAGAGAGATCTCCATGGTTCTGAATCCCTTCCTGCTTCCAGCAGCAAACTCATCCACCCGCTGTGGAAGAGGGAGAAGGTTCCCAGGCAGAGCTCAGGGTTTGGACATGGCAAAACATCAGCGTCTCACAGTCACGGAATCGTTTAGGTTGGAAAAGCTCCTGGGGAGCACCCAGCCCAATCTCTTGTGCCGAGCACCTCCCAGGCTGCCTGACCCAGGTGAGGAGGTCCCTGCCCCTGTCCCAGCCCTGCAGGTGTCCCCTGCCCAGGCTGGGTCTCACCCATTGTGCAGATATTTATACTGGGGATGACTGATCCCAGTCAGTCACACAGATTCCCTGGGCAGGAGAGGAACGCTGGAGCACTTCTCCAGCACAACTCAGCTATTTCAGACCCCTGCACAGACAGGGAATGAGCACCTGGCTCCTTCACTGACTAAAAAAGGAACCCTGAACTGTTACCTCAGAAAGAGGGATTTACATCACAGAGGTGTGAACTTTGGGAGAGGTTCCAGCCCCTGGAAAGCCAAGGCAGAGTACGGAACACATTGCTGGGGGGAGGGGAAATACTTAGGAAGCCATGGAAGAAAATTTAAGATATACCATGGACAGTGTAACATTAAATAATGATATAGTAAATCAAGGAATCATAGAGTGGTTTGGGTGGGAAGGGACTTTAAAGACCATCTCATTCCAACTATGGCAAGGAAAAAGGACTAGGAGAATGCAGAAGAAGTAAATAACAACTGATCACAAAGAAAAACAACCTTCCAAATGAAAAATAAAAAGGAAACAAGCTGCAGAGCTAAGCAGAAGAAACATCTTTGGTGTTTTCCAATTTGCTAAATGGTGCAGACTGAGCACCTGCTCAGCAGGAATGAGCCTCAGTCCTGGCTCTGGGGCTGAGGGCTCTTAGGATAACCCAGATATTCCATTCCCTGGGCTGAGCTTGACTTAACTAAGACAGAATCATGCTGTTGTCAACACCACTGCAGCCCCACTGCTGCAACCCCATCACATTCCAGCCCCATATTCCAACTGCCCAGCAGAACTTCCAGCAGAGGGACTCGTGTTCAGTGAAGCAGGAGCGCAGAGTCATGGGATGGGTTTGGGTGGGAAGGGACCCCAGAGCCCCTGCAGTGCCACCCCTGCCATGGCAGGGACACCTCCCACTGTCCCAGGCTGCTCCAGCCCCAGTGCCCAGCCTGGCCTGGGGCACTGCCAGGGATCCAGGGGCAGCCCCAGCTGCTCTGGCAATTCCAGCCCAGCCAGGAATTCCTAATTCCCAAGATCCCATCCATCGCTGCCCTCTGGCAGTGGGAGCCATTCCCTGTGTCCTGTCCCTGCAGGCCTTGTCCCCAGTCCCTCTGCAGCTCTCCTGGAGCCCCTTTAGGCCCTGCCAGGGGCTCTGAGCTCTCCCTGGAGCCTTCTCTTGTCCAGGTGAACATTCCCAGCTCTCCCAGCCTGGCTGCAGACCAGAGGGGCTCTAGCACCTCCATGGCCTCTCTGGGTTCACTCCAGCAGCTCCAGGTCCCTCTGCTGCCGGGAGCTGCAGGCTCTCAGAGGCAGCAGCAGAAGCTCCCAGGGAGGGGAGGTGCCTGAGCCCTGCTCCCTGTGAGCCCGGCAGTGGCACAGCCACACCAGGAACATGTTGCACCATGACACTGACAGTGCCATCCAACCACGCCCTGGTTAAATCCCCAGGACAGCCCCGGCCCTGTCACTCTGCTCCTTCCTGGGTCCCACGTCCCCGTGTTGTCCCTGGTGCCAGCGTTGCCGTGCTGCTCCAGCTGCGGAGCTCCCGGCGCTGGCCCCGTGCCCGCGGCTCTGCCGCTGCCATCCTGCACGGACACGGCGCCAGCACAGGGCAGCCTGGCCTTGTGCCCGCTCCTGGCACGGTGCAACCGTGCCCTTCGTCCTCTGCCTCGGGGACACGGGGACAGTTTTCAACCTGTGAGCTCACAGGCTCAATTATCCTTCTCAAAGAAAAGAAATCCATCTTAACATGAAAGAATTCAATTAAACGGTGTCCCGGGGGATCTGCCGAGGGAAGAGAACACAAATAAACAGCTAAGGAAACACAACCTCCTCATCCCAGCCCACTGCAGAGCCAAGCAAGGAGCTGGAACAAGCTGCAGGCCGTGCAGGGCTACGAGAACGGAAGGAAAGGAAGAAACTGCCACATGGAAGAAAACCCCAAATGTCACAGCAGAGCCACTGGTGCATTCTCTGAGGTGTGACAGAACTCAGTCCTCACAAGGAATCAAAGGCAAAACTGAAACTGAAGCAGCTTCTTGTGTTTTATTTCCTTCTTCCTTCCTGTGGCTGCAGCAGCCAGACCATCCCCACTCCTGCAGGTTTGTGCCTCTCCCAGTGCGAGGCTCTGCTCTGCTGCCACTGTTCCGAAAGCTGCCCAGGGAAATCAGAATCAAAGCGACTCCGGAGTCATCAGTGTCACTCCAGGCCACAGAGCTCTGAGCAGCAGCAAATCGCAGGACTGAAATCCCACTGCAACCCCAGGTTCCCAGCACAGGCACCCTGAAGTGCAGCAGGGGCACTGTCAGCTCCACACAAACCCTGGACTGAGCAATCCAGATGTTTGGGAAGTTTCCCTGCAAAGCCAAAGTTCCACCTGGCTCCAGGTCAGGCCCAGTTCCCTTCAGCACCTTCCCAGGTGACCTGGGTGCAGCTTGAGGGGACACCAGGGAAGTGTGCAGATGGTACAGAACTGGGAGGAGCTGCTGACTCCCCTAAGGCAGAGAGACCTGGACAAATCAGAGGGCTGGGAATCACCAGCGGTGTGAGGTTCAACACAGGCAGGTGCCGGATTCCACACCTGGGCAGGGGCAGCCCTGGATGCACCCACAGGCTGCGATGGGCAGGCTGGAGAGCAGCTCTGGGAAGGGACCTGGTCCTGGTGGATGGCAAGGGGGATCTGAGTCAGCTGTGCCCTGGTGCCAGGAGGGACATCCCTGTCTCAGGGGCACCAGGGACAGCAGCAAGGGAGGGGACTGTCCTGCTCTGCAGGGGGGAGGCCTCACCTCCAGTGCTGGGATTGGGCACCTCAATTTACAAAACAACTAAAGCTCTTGGGGAGCATCCAAAGGAGGGATGTGGGGATGGGGAAGGGTCTGGAGGGGCCACACGAGGAGCGGCTGAGGGCACTTGGAATGTCCAGCTGGAGGAGACTGAGCTCAGACCTCCCCAGGGGCTGCAGTTTCACCCCCAGGGGCAGCTCCGGTCTCTGCTCCCTGTGAGGAGCAGGACCCAGGGAACAGCTGGAGCCGTGCCAGGGCAGGGTCAGGCTGGAAAGCAGGAAAGGTTCTTCCCCAGAGGGTGCTGGGCACTGTCCAGGCTCCCTGGGGAATGGGCACAGCCCTGAGGCTGCTGGAGCTCCCCTCCCAGGGATGCCCAGGCTGGGATTGTTGGGGTGTCTGTGCAGGGCCAGGAGCTGGATCTGTGATTCCTGTGGGGCCCTCCCAGCTCAGGAGATTCTGTGGAAAGCTGTGCCAGAGAATCTTTTCACTCTGCCCCGGCAGGGAAGAGCTCTGAGCTCTGCCTGCCCCCTGTGACTCCCTGCCCTTTGCCATTTCACCAGAAGGTTTTTTTCTCACGCCTTCCAGCTTCCCCTCCTGCCCAGATGATCCCGGTGTCCTCAGGCCCCCCAGGCTGACTCCAGTGGAAGGAATGGGGTGTGTGGGTACCGTGACACCGGGGACAGCCACCCCCAGAGCGCTCCTGGCTCTCAGGTAACAGGTGGATACAGCAAGGAGAGACTGAGTAGGACGACAAGGAGCAACCCCAGCCCAGCAGCTGCAGAGCTGCCAGCTCAGGCTGAGGAGCTGCACTTCCTCCTGACATCACCTCACCCTCACTGTGGTGACAGCCCCCGGTCACGGCTAGCTGCCACGTGGGGCTTGGTTTAAAGGCGCCTCTGACAAAAATGACAATTTTGGTCAGGCTTCAGGCCCTGCAGACGTTTATTACTGTCACTCTCGAGGTGCCTCTGCTCCATCTGGGACTAACAGGCACTAAGAAACACAGAGATGGAACTTCCCACTTCCACACCTCATCCAACAGCAATATGTACGGCACTCAAATTCCACCTGAATCCAAGCCTTTTTCATCTGAGATTTTCAAGCTTGGCTGAAAAAGCTTCATTTCCTGAGATAACTGATATTTATTTGCCCAAGTTTCCCTCCAAACCAGAGTTAAGGTGCAGGTAAAAATAGTCCAGGCAGTGATAACAATGCCAATATTGGTTATTGCAGTGCCGGTGGCTCTCCTGCTGGGGAGGATCAAAACAAGGAGCAGGGAAGTCCACCAGGAGTGAAGGGAGGATGGTGGGAGGAACAGGGAGCAGAGAGGGAAAAAGAAAAGCTCAAGTAGAGAAACACAGCAGCAGCCAGAAAAGACAACACACTCCTGCTTCCAATAATATTGAATCAAAGGAGACACTTAAGAGCCTTTGTTGCTACTCCTGGTCACACAGAGGCCACATTCCTTCCCTGAGCCTTCCATAAACCCCCGACATCTGCGGATTTTCTGTGAAAAGGAGGTAAATCCACTGCAGCCCATAAATGTAACTGGGAGCAGGGCTGTGCTCCCTATAAATAGGGCCAGGAGTGAGGGACTGCTGCTCCCGGCCGAGGCTTCGTGTCTGACAGCCCGGCCCCAGCGCTGCCGTCACTCATTAACTCACTCTATTAACTCCATTAGTTCTTCAGGAATTCTGCATCCAGCAAAACAAGACCTCCCACAAACCTTCCTCCCTGTAAAGTTCTCTGAAGTTCTGTCAACCTGGCACAGACTCCCCAAGGAATGGGCACAGCCCCGAGGCTGACAGAGTTCCAGGAGCGCTTTGACAACACTTCCAGGGATGCACAGGATGGGATTTGGGGGGTCCTGGGCAGGGCCAGGAGCTGGACTGGATGATCCCTGTGGGACCCTTCCAACTCAGGATATTCCTTGATCCTACGATTGAAACACCCAGCTCCTCCTTTGCCCTCAGCTCACCTATCTCACCTGTTTCTCCTGCACCATTTGCACCCAAATTTCCCAGTTATTCTTGTTCTACTCCTGTTCCAAACCCACGATTTACTCCAACAAGAGACTCTCCTATTTCCTGGCGTTCCAGTTTGCCCATTTTTATGGCTGAGCTGCAGCTCCTGCCCTTCAGGCACTCTGACTCGCAGCCCCTGTTAAACCATCCTGCTGGATGACATCCACGGAGTCACGATCCCGAGCACAGAACCCACGGCTGTTCCCCCTGCACACCTGGCTGTCAGCAAGGAGAGCAGGAAAGCTCATCCCTCTGTTCCCAGCCCCGAGCTCTTCCCAAATTCTGGTGACCAGTTACAGGACGCAGGGAACAGCTGGAGCTGTGCCAGGGAAGGATGGGATGGACATCAGGAAAGGCTCTTTTCCAAGGGTGCTGGGCACTGCCCAGGCTCCCCAGGGAATGGGCATGGCCCCAGAGCTCCAGGAGCGTTTGGACACTGCTGCCAGGGATGCCCAGGCTGGGATTGTTGGGGTGTCTGTGCAGGGCCAGGAGCTGGATCTGTGATCCCTGTGGGCCCTTCCCACTCAGGAGATCCCATGGTTCTGTGATGCTGGAATTCCTCTGTACCACTGCTGGGCTCAGAGAAGAAAAGTTTTGGGTCCCCTTTGCCACCATAAAACTCAGGGGAGACCTGAAATGAAGCATTCCCTGCAGAGGGCATGGAAAAGCACCACGGGAAAACACTGGGATATCTCTGTACCAAAGAGGAGAGGAAGCATTAACGAACCAACATCTCCTTCTCACTCAGGTTCTCACTGTGGGGGACAGCAGGGATGGGATTCCCTCCAGCTGCCTCCCAATCCAACCAGGAGACTGTGATCAGGACCCGGAGATCCCACTCTGGAACACAGCTGGGTCCCCCAGGACGCTTTTCCCCAGGGAAGCATTGCCAACAGCGGCCTGAGCTTCCCAAAAATCCTGTAAGCCCACAGAGCACTTTTCTCCTGGTAACAAACCCCCGAGCAGCAGCTCTCTCACAGTGCTGCCTCGTCGTTATTATTTTTGACAGTTTCCAATTTGTGAAGTCAGAAATTCACCCTGTCCCTCCCACAGCACACGCAGAGCTCCTGGAACACCAGGCTGAGCAGGAGATGCTCCACAGCCCCTGCATCCCACAACAAACCTTCCCCCAGTGTGAGGTTCTGCAGGAACCTTTCCTGCACCACCTGCCTGACAGGCACCTGCTGCTGCATCACCAATCTGTCCCCACTGCCAGCCAGGACATTATCCCACATCCCTGGATTTCAACATTAATCCAAAGAAAGTACAGAAAGCACCAGGAATATCAGTGTACACACAGAAAACAAGCCTTGGTTCAGACCAGTTTGTTCCCACCCAGCCCTCATCACCTTCTGCCGAGCAAATGTCACCCAGGCCAGCCCAGGCCACGATGTGCTCCCACTGACAGCCCAAAATTTAACTTTGCTTCCCATGAGATCACCATTGGTTGCCATGGAAATCCCTATACTACCATCCACCAAGGGTTTTTTTTTACCACTGAAGTATTTTGGCAGCATGTTCGCTTTTAAGTGTCAGAGTAATAAGAGAAAACATAAATGTTTCTTCTCTCATCAGGCTTTAAACAGAGCTTTATAACCCAAATCTGCACTTAGAGCTTGGTTCAAACCTGTGGGGCTCGAATCACCACCTTCTCCTTTCTGAGACACAAAATAAACGATGAAAACAACCTTCAAGTTTTTAAAACATTAATTTCCAAGTGGGGGATCAAGCGAGGAAAAACCTCTTAGGCCCCTCCGAGTTCTCTCAGTTTCTCTTTTTCACTTCCTAGTCTGTTTTTTTTTTTTTTTTAAGCTGGTGCAAAACAAGGCCCTCAAATTCAGCAGGGCCCTCCCAGCCTCTGCCAGGAGCCGCTTTCCTGTCAGATCAATCTCGTGGTGATTCCAGCAGGGCCTCCACTCCTACCCCCGTTTCTGGTCGTTAATAAAACCAGCACGGTGACATTTACGGCCAAACTCTGCACCCTGAGGTGGGCAGGTGGCCAGGAGGGTGACACGCGTGGGAGGCTGATCCCCCTCCTGTGAGCCCTGCGAGGAACCTGACCCCGGGAAGGGACCAGACCCTCGGGAGAGGGACCCTGACCACTGATCCCCCTCCTGTGAGCCCCGGGAGGGACCTGACGCCTGGCAACAGGGCCAGACTCTCAGGAAGGCGACCACACACCCGGGAAGGGGACCGGGCCCCTGGGAAGGGCAGCAGACCCCTTGGAGGGGGGTCTGACCCTCCAGAAGGGGACCAGGCAGCCGAGAGGGACTTGACCCATAGGAGGGGAACCAGACCCCAAGAAGGGAGACCCTCAGAAGGGTGATCTGACCCCCGGGACTGACCTGATCCCCAGGAGGGAGACAAGAACCTCGAGAGGGGGACCTGACCCTCGGGAAAGGGACCAGACCCCCAGGGGGATGATGTGACCCTCGGGCAGGGGACCCCCGGAAGGTGACCAGACCCTCGGGAGTGCGCGCTGAGCCCTAAGAGGGGGATCTGAGTCCCAGGAAGGGTGACCTGACCCCTGACCTTGCCACCGCCACCACTCCCGACAGCTCCGGCCACTCCCGGCCGGCCAGGTGCGACCCAGGACCACCTGGAGCCCGCGGCCGCAGCCCCCAGCCCCGCCAGCCCGCCCCGCACGCACCAAAACACGGCAAAAGGAAACTGTCACGCGCAGAGCAGTCGGATTTAACCCAGATCCGCACGGAACGAGGCGGCGGGACCACGGCCCGGCCCCGGACAGCGGCTCGGCGGGGGAGGTTTTTAACCCCCCAAAGGGTGCCGAACCCCCGGAGCGCGGGGGGCGGCTCCGGGAGGCCGGAGCGGAGCCGGGGGGGCGGCGGGGCCCAGTCCGCGGCGCCGGGCCCAGCCCCGACCCTGGCCCCGCGAGGGCGGCGGTGACAGCCGGGTCTCACCTGCGGGTGCCGGGCTGCCCTCGGGCGCTGCCGGGCCGGGCTGCGGGCCGGGCCCGCGGGCTGGGCCGGCCGGGGCTGCGCGGGCAGCGGCGGCGGAGCGGCGGCGGCGGCAGCTCCAAAATGGCGGCGGCGCCGCGGCTCCCTCAGGGCGGGGGAGAGGGGCGTGGCCGAGAGAGAGGGGGCGCGGTCTGTGCTGGGCGGGGTCGGTGCTGGGCGTGGCTGTGGGAGGCGGGCGTGGCTGGGGCGGGGCGGGACCGCGGGGACGGGGATGGGGACACGGGGATAGGGACGGGGACACGGGGACGGGAATGAGGGCATGGAGATGGGGACACGGACATAAGAACATGGGTACGGGGCCAGGATGGGCACGGGGACACGGGGATAGGGACGGAAACACGGGGACGGGAGATGGGGACACAGGGATGGGGACACGGGGATAGGGACGGGAACACGGGGACGGGAATGAGGGCATGGAGATGGGGACACGGACATAAGAACATGGGTACGGGGCCAGGATGGGCACGGGGACACGGGGATAGGGACGGGGACATAAGAATATGGGGACAGGGGCAGGGATGGGCACGGGGTTGAGGATGGGGACACAGACATGGGGACACGGACACTGCAGGACGGGGATGAGGACAGTGGGATGGGGATCGCGACTCAGGACAGGAACAGTGGGACGGGACAGGGGGACAGGGACGGGAATGGGGTTGGGGATGGTGGGGGGAATGGGGGCGAGGACAGGGGGACGAGGATGGGGACACGCGGACGGGAATGGGGGGACAGGGGCGGGGATGGGATGGGGTCGACATTGGAATGGGGATGGGGGACAGGAACGGGGACATTGGAAGACAGGGACAGCAATGGGGATAAGGGGATGGAGACTTGGGGGCAGGGATGGAGACATGGGGACGGGGACTGGGGACGGGGAGATGGTGGGACGGGGATGTGACAGGGACAGAGTCACGGGGACACTGGGATGGCAATGGGGACACGGGGACGGGGAGATGGTGGGACAGGGATGTGACAGGGACAGAGTCAGGGGACACTGGGATGGCGATGGGGACACGGGGACAAGGGGTCAGGGATGGTGGGGCAAAGGCGGGGATGGGGGAACGGTGGGGCGGCCCCAGCCCCAGGGACAGCGACAGCCCTCGGGACCGTGGGGTGGGCGAGCTGCGGCCCCCGGGGGTGGTCACGGCCTCGGGGGGAGCACGAGGACAGGACCCCGCGGCTGGGGGGACACGGGGACAGCGGGAGCCCTTCCGTGGCCAGGGCCTTCAGGTGGCCCCAGTGCTACTGCAAGGGGGGGACCCCAGAGATGGGGGTCAGGGGACTGGGGTGGGGGACAGGGTCCACTGTGTCCAGGGATGTGGGGGTGAGCAGGGAGAAGGGAGGGAAAAGGGAGACAGAGGGAGCAGGGAGCCAGGGCTGGGAGCAGGGATCTCTGAGTCATGCTGGCAGCCTGGGCTCCTGGATCCGCTGTCGCCGTGCCTGGATTTGTCTTTGTCTCGTGGATAAACTGCTTTCCAAGTGCCAGCATCCTCCAGGAACCAGCAGGAAGCGATCCAATCCCTCATTCCAAAGCGAATTCCTGCCATGAGATTTACCACTAAGCTGCTCTGCGCTGCTCTCGCCGGGGGCCTTGACCCTGCAGAGACTCCTGCACGTGGTTAAAGTTTACAGGGAAAACGGGGCCTTTGCCATGGGAAAAGAGGGATGGTTTTGTACTGCCCTGCTCACAGGGGGCACTGAATCACGGGATCCTGGAATGGTTGGGGTCAGGAGGGAGCTTAAGGCTCATCCCGTGTCACCCCCCTGCCACAGGCGGGGGTTTGGCCATGGGGGTGCTGCCACAGAAATGCCACTAGAAGTGTCCCCCGTGACTGCGTGGGTAAAACTCCTCATTTACGGATGCTTTTCCAGTGTGAAGGACTCCTAGAATTTATACGGCACCCAGTGTGGTAATTAGCACGTTGGTGGCCATTAATGTGGGAAAAAATAGCACAACCTCAGGAGTTTCACTTCCCTGTTTCGTCTGTTGGAGGGAAACGGGCTTATAAAGCATTTTTTGTGGCTTATTGTGGCTTCTGGGGACAGGACGAAACCATCCAAGCAAATTCCCAAATCTTCCAGCCACCGCCAGAGCCTATTCCCACCCCCAGGAGGGCCAGGGTTGTACAGCCTGACTCCTCCAGCTGATTTCTAGAGTTCCAACCTTGGAACAGCTTCCTTCATCTCTGCTCCAGCCCTCTGGAACACGCTAAGATACAGCTGAACTCTGGGCTTGGCAGCAGCAGGGCCAGGAGCTGCCAGCTCCCCTCTCCCGGCAGGGACAGGGACAGGGACAGGGACAGGGACAGGGACAGGGACAGGGATGGGACAGACACCCCAGGGCATGGTTCTGATCCCTGGTTGTGACACGGGGCACTGGATCCTGCTGGGAACAACTGCTGGAATCTCCTCCAGCACTGAGACGAGGGGCTGAGCCCAGGTGTGGCAGGGCCAGGTTGGATGGGGCTGGGAGCAGCCTGGGCTCACGGAAGGTGTCCCTGTTCCTGGCAGGGGTGGCACTGGGTGGCAGTAGGGACCCCTTCAATCCAAACCATTCCCGGATTGCCTGGTTCTCTGTGTGAGGGCAGCCCCTCAGCACAAGGAGCGCTCTGGCTGCAGAGCTCCCAGCTCTGGAGCAGGATTCCCGGCGGGAGCGGGAGCGGGCACACGTTGGGTGGGAGGCTGCAGGCCCAGAATAGGCTGTGGATGATGAAGAATTCTGGGATCTATTCTTGGCTCAGGATTGAGGCGTGATCTGGTGCCTCCAGCAGGCATCAGAACAGGATCTCCCAGCGCCAGTTTGACATTAATCTGAGCGGCCCTGCAGGGAGGAGGGGACGAGCTTTCCTCCCTTCTCCCACAGCCACAGACTCTGCCGAGTACCCAGCGCTGCTCTGGGAGCTTTTCCAAACCCCATCGTTTCTCTCTGGCTGCCTTTTGGGCCGAGTGACCAGGCCTGGTTGAAATCCCACAGCTCCGAGTGCCCGAGCACAAACAGCCCCAGGAGCAGCTCGCGTTCCTTGGCCTGCGGCACCCCGCACGTTCCCGGGGCTGCAGGGAATGCTCCTCGCTGCTCTGGGGAACATTATCCCGCCTGGCAGAGCGGGAGCACAGGCAGCCGGGGCAGCGGCTCCGGCGGGGCCGGGGCGCACAGTTAATTATAGCCGGCAGGGTTGGGCAATGTTGTGTTTGCCGGGTTGCCGGGGAGATGAGCAGCAGCCCCAGCGCTGCCCCGGCAGCTCCGAGCTCGGCACCAGCGCCGCGCTTCCAGAGCTGCACCGCCGACCTTCCCAAATATGGTCCAGCAGCAGCCGGGAGCTCCCCGGGCTCAGCCCGGGCTCTGGGATCAGCGGCTCCTGCCACCGGACCCTCAGCAGCCTCTCCTGAGTGCATCAAACTCAGCCCTCCGGGAAAACCCCGCTCTGCTGCTTCCCCGGCCCGGCAGCAGCAGCCCCGGGCGGGGCAGAGCCCGAGCCCGGCACGGCTCCAACCGGGAGGGTACCGAGGGGAGCTGGGCAAGGGAGTCCTGAGATCCTGCGGGTTTCACCAACAGCAAACCAAAACTGCTCTGGGGCAGGTCCTCAGTTCATGGAAAGCTCCTGTGGAGCCAGACTGGGAATGTTCAGCTGGAGAGCAGAAGGCTCCAGGGAGAACTCAGAGCTCTGCCAGGGCCTAAAGGGGCTCCAGGAGAGCTGCAGAGGGACTGGGGACAAGGCCTGCAGGGACAGGACACAGGGAATGGTTCCCACTGCCAGAGGGCAGGGATGGATGGGAGATTGGGAATTGGGAATTCCTGGCTGGGCTGGGATTGCCAGAGCAGCTGGGGCTGCCCCTGGATCCCTGGCAGTGCCCAAGGCCAGGCTGGAAACTGGGGCTGGAGCAGTCTGGGACAGTGGGAGGTGTCCCTGCCATGGCAGGGGTGGCACTGCAGGGGCTTTGGGGTCCCTTCCCACCCAAAGCATTCCATGATTCCCAGGTTCTGTGATTCCAACATTTGCCTGTCCTGCCTTGTGGCTCTGGGAAATTCTCTGTGAAGGAATGGGGATGCTGGGTGTGACCTTCTGCCCGTGACAGTTCCCTGCTCAGGTACAGGGCCCTGCTCCCATTCTAATGGAAACCCTCCAGCCCTCACTTTTACACTACTCAGGTGTTCTAAGCGCTTTTATTGCCCTTTTTATTCACAGTTAATTTTCTTCTGCTTGGCCAGGTGGGAATGTTCGTGTGGCTGCAGCGAAATCAGCCATGGGAGACCTCTGGGACAAGATTAAAACTGGTTTTTATTGTGGGACAAAGAGTTACTGAGGAAGAAATGTCCAATATTTTTAATTCATATTTTCCTTATCTTTTCCTCCTGTCCCTTGTGTGGCAAGAATGAGCTCCAAGTGTGGCAAGTGTAAATGTTGCAGGCTTTATTACAAGCCTGTAATAAATCACAATGAGCATTAATTAGCAGTTCATGGGACAGAGCAGTGTTTAAGTGCAGCTCCTCTGCTCCCTGATCAGGGGAGTTTGACAGGCTGGGCAAGCACATTAACGGGCTGAAACTGAACAAACAGCACAGGGGGGGCAAAGAAGTGCCAGAAATAAATAAGCAAACCCACGGGGGCAGTGCTGCTGGGGGAGCTGGGCAGCCTGGCCACGGAATTCCTGGGGAAAACAGCTCCTGCCAGGAGCTGCCGTGTCACGGCACGCTCGGGGGCACTTGGACGCCTCTAGGCACTCTGGAATCATGGAATGGTTTGGCTGGAAGGGACCTCAAAGCCCATCCAGTCCCGTGGGCAGGGACAGCTTCCACCACTGTGCCAGGGTGCTCCAAGCCCTGTCCAGCCTGGCCTTGGGCACTGCCAGGGTGGAATTGTTCCTTCTCACACTTTCTCTTCACAGTGGTTCTCCTCCTCCTCTGCTCCGGGCCTGACCCTGGCAATAAATAACCCCCCAAAGCGCCTGGGTGCTCCTCAGCACATCTGCCACACACCTGTGATTTATCCCCGCTATTTCCAGGTGCCCCTGAGCAGGAAGCAGCTCGTGCATTGCATCCACGTGCCTGGAATCCCACAAAAATCACCGTAACTAACAAGCCCGGGTCACCCTTTGCCCTCTGCCTCGGGAACAGCCCCGTGCCCGGCTCTGCCAACATCCCCGGGGCTCCCCGGCGAATCCTCGTTCCCGGGGTAAACTTCTCCTGAAGGAACTGATGTCATTTTCTCACCTTTGTAAACGCAACCGAGGCGTCGGGTAACTTCTACAACACAAGTCGCTTAATAAAAGAACTCTCTTTCGAGAGAAAGTCAAGTTTCAGCCGGGCCAGGTTAGGTCACACAGCGAACTGTGCGTTAGGCAGGTGGAGAGTGTGAATTACACCGGGGCGGGTTTGGGTAACTTCTCCTGTAGAAGAGATGCCATTTTTTACCCCTTTGCGGAAATCTCCTCCTCACGCCCGGCAGGGAATAAACGGCGTCTCTTCTAAACGGTGTTTGAAGCGCTCCTAAAATCGGCCCCGCGGGGGCTGCGAACGGGGGCTCGGGGAGGCTCACACCGGGCACAGCCGGGGGCCGGAGGGGTCCCAGCCGGTACACACGGGGGTCCAACAGGCCCCGGGCCGGGCACCGAGCGGTGAAGCCGCCGTGGGTTCAGCAGAGCCGAGCCCCGCGGGAGCCCTCACGCCGCCGCCATGACACCCGCACGGCGCCGCTCTGCGCACCCTCTCCCGTCTCGATGGTGCGGGCGGCGCGCTCGGGACCTCCCGGCCGCCAGGGGGCGCGCGGGGGCGGGGGCGCGGGGCGCGGTCCTCCCGGCCGGCAGGGGGCGCGGCGCGGGGCGGGCCGCGCGCGGGCGGCGCCGCCATGGACGCGCTGAGCCGGGCCGGGCCGCGGCCCCGCCGCGCCGCCGCCGCCGCCTCCCCGCTGCCCTGGGGCCGCTTCGCCGCCTGGATCGACTGCGTGTGTGTGGTGACCTTCGACCTGGAGCTGGGACAGGCCATGGAGGTGCGCCGCGGCGGCCCGGGCACGGGCACACCGCGCCAGGGAGCGGGGCTGCCGAGGGGTCCGGGATGGAGGCGGGAACGGGCAGGTGGAAGGGGGAATCGGGGATCGGCGCTGAGGGTGGGGAATGGGGAGAGGGAATCGGGAATAGCGAGGTGACGAGGGGAGGCAGGGGCTGGGGGTGTGGAGGGATCAGGGGTGGGGAGAGAGGGAATCAGGGATGGCGAAGTGGGAAGGGAATGAAGGATGCGGACGAAGGGGATCAGGAATGGAGCGTGTGGAACGCGGGATCACGGCCGGGGCTGGGGAGAGGGGGATCAGGGTTGGGGTGGGGGCAGCGAACAGGGAGGGGAGGGGAGCCCGAGCAGAGATTTGGGGTGAGTGGGATCTTTGTGGTTGGGGGGTGCCCAGGGCAGGGAGGGGCCAGGGCAGCATCCGAGGGACCTTTATGGATCCTCTTCCATATGGATCCTATTCCATTCATGGAATAGAGGGTGACATGTCCCGTGGAGCCAGGCTGGGAGAGCTGGGAATGTTCACCTGGAGAGGAGAAGGATCCAGGGAGAGCTCAGAGCCCCTGGCAGGGCCTGAAGGGGCTCCAGGAGAGAGGGACTGGGGACAATCCTGCAGGGACAGGACACAGGGAATGGCTCCCACTGCCAGAGGGCAGGGATGGATGGGAGATTGGGAATTGGGAATTCCTGGCTGGGCTGGAATTGCCAGAGCAGCTGGGGCTGCCCCTGCATCCCTGGCAGTGCCCAAGGCCAGGCTGGGCACTGGGGCTGGAGCAGCCTGGGACAGTGGGAGGTGTCCCTGCCATGGCAGGGGTGGCACTGCAGGGGCTCTGGGGTCCCTTCCCACCCAAACCATTGCAGGATTCCAAAGACACGAATTCCCAGCAGGCAGGGCAGGAAGGTGTCCGTGCAGGATTCCCGGGGAAGGGAATTTCCCTGGCTTGGAGCAGAGCTGAGCCCCCTGTGGGGCCACAGAGGGTGGGGTTGGGGCGGGAAGGGCTGGACAGTCGTTCCCAGTTCCCTGGAATGCCCAGTGCTGGTCCTGCAGGAGGGCTTGGGGGGAGCTGGGTTCCTCAGGGGCTGCTCTCTGAGGAAAGCAGGGAAGTGTGGATTTCTCTGAACCTGAGGCTTCACCTCAAATTCCTTCTTATTTCTTGTGCGGTTGTGGGAGTCACTCCTTGCTCTGCCCCTTTTAGGGAGGTTGCTCTGGTTTTCAGAGGATTGAGCCTTCCCAGTTTTAAATGCTGGAGCTTCCAAAGGGAATGGGAAGCAGGAGGAACCAACTCCACCTTGTTGCTGCTCCCTTGCTTTGAATACTTCATTGTTTCTTTCCCTGGAGCCTGAAAGTGAATAAAAAAAAACTCCTCCAGACCCAAGTTTCACCTGTTTGATCCTTTTTCCTGCAAAACCAGGCCTGAAATACCCCAAGGAAGGGAGGAATGCTGGGATAATAATTAGCATGGTGAATTGAATGCTTTGTAGGTGTGTTTTGATGTGTAAAGGTGGGTTCTCACCTGTCTGCCTTTGTGACGAGGGGCCTTTGTGGATGAGGGATGCAGGAATGTTGTTTTCTCATCTCTGGAAAGGGTTTTTCCTCCTTTTCCTTCCTTTTCTCCTTTTGCCTGCATAAGTTTCAGTGGAAAAAATGTTCCTTATGTGGCACAAATGACTTAGGAAAACTGGGAACGTGTCAGTGGGGATGACACAGCCCCGCTGTCCCTCTTCCTCTGGAAAAACATTGTGGAGTTCTGTTCCAGGGGAAGGAGCAGGCATGAGACATGGGAAGGGAAGCCAGGAAGAGGAGAAGCTGTGGGGGCTTGGGGGGCTCTGGGGGTACCAATTTAGGGGGTCTGGCCATACAAACACAGGGGGTCTCTGAAATCCAGCTCCGAGAGATTCAGAAATGCAAAAGACACTGAGGGAGAGCCCAAGGATTCTGGAATTCAGCGGTTCCCACTCTGCTTCCATGGACAAGCTGTTGGAAAGAAGAACCCCAATCAAGACAGAAATTAAATGGAATTCCTGTTTCTGGCCCCTCCACCTTCAAATAATCAAATAAACATTTCAGGATGTGATTGAAGCCCTTTTGAGCTGCTCTGGAGACTTCTACACATCCTGATTTCCTTTTAATTTGCCTTTTTTTTTGGCTTTTGAAAAGTTGTAGTGACTCTGATTCCTTTTTGTCTTGGATTTGAGATTTTGAAATTTTGGATGTTTGGTGATTTCCCCGCACCCCAAACACAGAGAAACATCAGAGTTAAAGTGAAGGGGAAGCAGAGATGTGGAATCCCAGAGGGATTAAGGTTGGAAAAGACCTCGGAGATCATCAGTTCCAACCCTGGAGGTTAAAGCCTGATTTTCCAACCGTTCTCTTGCAGAAAGCCCCCCCAAAATCCAGCAGGAGAAGCAGAAGCCTTGTCCCAACCCCTGCTCTGAATTAGGCAGCAGATGTTGAGGAAAGCACAGTCCCTGGGATTCACAGGCTCCTGATGGACCAGGATCAGCTGTCCGGGGCTCCCAGTCCTGGCCATGATTCCCGGGGAATGAACAGGATAAATGTTTGGGTGGGGATTAATTAGTCCCAAGCACAGGGATGTGTTCGGGGCAGAACAAGGGGAGCAGGGAAGTGCTGCCTGGCACAATCCCAATCCCTTCCCACTGCAGCACCCCAGCCTTCCCTCTCCAATGCTGCCTGGTCCCTGGAGCTGCTCGGGGATCGTTCTGCCTCAGGATTCTCGTGGCTGTTCCCTGCAGCTCAGCTCTCATCAGTTCATTGGGAACTGGGCTGGCTCGGCTGGAGCGCCGCCCTCGCCAAGGGATCCGCGGGAATTGCCAGAGCTGGGTGAACTTCCAGCCCCTGGCACAGGGCCACCCGGGCTATTTATAGCCTGGGGAGGAGAGGCAGGCGCTGATGGGAGCTCCTGGCAGGAGCAGCAGCTGCCTCTGGAGCAGAACTCCCGGGGCCGAGAGGGGAGCTCCGGCTCAGCCCAGCCCCTGCCGGCTCCTTTCTGCTCCGCTGCAATTCCTGCACTTCAGCACGGCCTCTGCGGGATCCCTCTCCTCAGGATCCCACCCCTGTGCCCCCGCAGGTGAGACCCACCTGCAGAGCTGCCCCAGCCCTGGGGACGCAGCAGCAGCACCTGGAGCTGCTGGAGAGAGCCCAGAGGAATCCATGGAGCTGCTGCAGGGCTGGAGCCCCTCACTTCCCAGGGATCCAGGCTGGCAGAGCTGGGAATGTTCACCTGGAGAGGAGAAGGCTCCAGGGAGAGCTCAGAGCCCCTGGCAGGGCCTAAAGGGGCTCCAGGACAGAGGGACTGGGGACAAGGCCTGCAGGGACAGGACACAGGGAATGGCTCCCACTGCCAGAGGGCAGGGATGGATGGGAGATTGGGAATTGGGAATTCCTGGCTGGGCTGGAATTGCCAGAGCAGCTGGGGCTGCCCCTGGATCCCTGGCAGTGCCCAAGGCCAGGCTGGGCACTGGGGCTGGAGCAGCCTGGGACAGTGGGAGGTGTCCCTGCCATGGCAGGGGTGGCACTGCAGGGGCTCTGGGGTCCCTTCCCACCCAAGCCATTCCAGGATTCCCTGACTCTGTGACTTCGTGGTCTCCATGGATTATGAGAACCACAGAGTCAGGCTGGAGCAGCCCTCCAAGGTTATCAAGTCCAGCACAGATGGAATTCCTCCCTGTGGGGTTTGTCCCAGCCATGGCTGTTGAGCCCTCCCGGTGTCCCCCTGCAGTGCATCCCCCCACACCCACCTGCTCTTCCCCAGCTCCTTCTCCACCCTGTCCTGCTCCTGACAGCACAGATGTTTGCACATCTGGAATGCTCCCGGAGGATTTGGGGCTGTTCATTCACTTGGCCATCAGCTCTCAGGAATAAATCTAAACCAGGAGCCTTTGGGTCTGTCACCACATCCAAATAAAACCGGGTTCAGTGACAGGTTCAGAGTTAAATCACCCCAGGTGCTTTCCTGCGGGCTCTGTGGGGATCAGGGAGGAGGAGTTGTGCGTGGAGCTGTGGGCACAGGGGCTGACAGGCTCTGCTCTCTCCACAGCTGGTGTATCCCCACGACTTCAGGCTCACCGAGAAGGAGGTAACCACCCTTCGTTCCCCTTCTCCCTCCTTTGGCAGCAGTGGGGTCTCACTGGGTGCTGGTTTTTTGCAGAAAACGAGCATCTGCTACCTGTCCTTCCCAGACTCCTACTCAGGTGGGTGACAGAAGTGTCCCTGGTGGAAGGGCAATCCCCGGGGTGCAGCAGGGCTGAGGGGACTGCAGGGAGCACCCTGGGGCTCCTTGTGCTGATCCCCCCCTGCTCTGCTGGGTGGGAACCTGTGCTCCAAGGAAATTCCCAATGTGGCCAGGAGGGGTGGCAGCTGTCACATTCCTGTGTTTGGGAGCAGGAGCTGGGCAGGGGACACTTCCAGCAGAAATGTTCCCAAACCTGAGTTTATACTTCACAAACGGACAGTGAGAAATAAATCTGCTCATCCAGACAGGGGCTTTAAAGGTTGGGTTTCTGCATTTTCATGGGATCATGGAATGGTTTGGGTGGGAAGGGACCCCAGAGCCCCTGCAGTGCCACCCCTGCCATGGCAGGGACACCTCCCACTGTCCCAGGCTGCTCCAGCCCCAGTGTCCAGCCTGGCCTGTGACATTCCAGGGATCCAGGGGCAGCCCCAGCTGCTCTGGGCACCTGTGTCAGGGCCTGCCCACCCTGCCAGGGAAAAGCTTTTTCCTACAGTTCCATTTCCCTTTTCCTTCCCATTTTGCTTCCTTTTTCCCTTCCTTTCCCTTTCGGATTTCTCTGCTTTGGTTTCTCCCCTGTCCCTCCCCTTTCCCGTGTTGGACTCCCCGTAGCCCTGTCCCGTTCTGCTGGAGCCATTCCCAGCTGGCTGTCCCTGTGTCCTGTGCTGTCTCTGTCCCAGGTGGCCTCGGGGACACCCAGTTCAGCTTCCGGCTGCGCCAGGCCGGGGGTTCCCGGAATTCCCCGTTCCAGGATGACGGGAGGTACAACCGGGAGGCCCCGGTGACGCTGCAGGTAGGTCCTGGCCCTGCCCACCCCTGCCAGGGGGAAAAGCCAAGGATTCCATGGATTTGGGGTCCCTGGGGAAAATCCTCCTTTTCTTTGGCCGTGGGAGTAGTGAGACAAGAACGGTTCAGCACAGGGATTTCCTTCCGTGCTCACAGGGAGGGAGAGCAGGACAGGGAACTACTGGGAGAGGGAATTGGGTCAGGGGGATCAAAAAGTGAATTGAATTGGGGGGAGGGATTTAACTGAGTCATGGGGACCCCCAGCTATTCTGGGAGGTGGACCAGAAATAGGCAGACCCCACTGGGAGAGGGAACTGAAGCAGGGGCACCTCCCACTGTCCCAGGCTGCTCCAGCCCCAGTGTCCAGCCTGGCCTTGGGCACTGCCAGGGATGCAGGGGCAGCCCCAGCTGCTCTGGCAATTCCAGCCCAGCCAGGAATTCCCAATTCCCAAGATCCCATCCATCCCTGCCCTCTGGCAGTGGGAGCCATTCCCTGTGTCCTGTCCCTCTGCAGGCCTTGTCCCCAGTCCCTCTGCAGCTCTCCTGGAGCCCCTTTAGGCCCTGCCAGAGCTCTGAGCTCTCCCTGGAGCATTTCTCTTTCCAGGTGAGCACCCCCAGCTCTCCCAGCCTGGCTCCAGTTGTGTCTCTCTCTGTGTCCCCATGGAAAGCTCTCTTGGAGGGCTGGGATGGATGCTAGGATGTGTCAGAGCAAGGGGGTGGCCCAGGAGGGGTTGGTGACAGTGGGGCTGGGCTGTCCCTCACTGTCTCTTTCTGTCCCTCTCTGTTTCTCTGTCCCTGTCCCTCTGTCCCTGCAGCGAGAGGCTGCTCACTATTTTGGGTACGTGTACTTCCGGCAGGTCAAGGACAGCTCCATGAGGAGGGGCTACTTCCAGAAGGTCAGTGCTGAGTCCAGAATTCCAAAATCCCTGGGGCTGGAAAAGCCCTCCCAGCCCATCCAGTCCAAGCTGTGCCCAGTCCCCACCTTGTCCCCAGCCCAGAGCCCTGAGTGCCACCTCCAGGAATTCCCTGGACACCTCCAGGGATGGGCACTCCAAACCTCCCTGGGCAGCCCCAGCCGAGGCCTGACCCCCTTTCCATGGGGAAATTCCTGCTGGAAGCCCTCCCCTGGCCCAGCCTGAGGCCGTTCCCCCTTGTCCTGTGCTGGTCCATGGGGACATCTCAGTCCCAGCAGTGTCCTGAGCTTTGTGCCCTCCACCTCCAGGAGTTCCTTTCAGACTCCTGCTAATGCAGAAATCAGTTTTTCCATCCCCACTAAACCACTGAGTTTTCCGCTGGAACAGTGGGATTGCTCAGGGAAGGAATTGTCACATTTGGACGAGGTTTGAATTCAAATGGCCAAGTCTGGGGTTGGACAGGAGGTGTTTGAATGACTCCTGCATTCCTAATTATTGCACTCATTAGTGGTTAGAGGAAGAGAAGAATCAGTGTAACAATGAAACCTCTAGTGGGGCTAGGTTGGGACAGCTGTAAAAAACAGGGATTATTTCACAAGGAAGCCCCAGTTAGAACAAACAAGGCCTTGCTGGACACGATTTGTTATTCCAAGTTCCTTTGTCCTTTCCCACCATTCCTTGACTTTGTTTATCTGTCCAGTTCCCATTTCAGGAGTTGCTCCTTTGTGCTTCTCCACCTGAAATGGTTTTTGGGAGCTTTGAACCCACCAGCAACTGATTTTTATTCCCTCTCCAGCTGCTCTTTTGCCAGGCCATGCCCCCATCCCTTTGCTCTCCCAAATCCTGGCTCGTGAGCAGGTGGCAGCAAGAATTCCACCAAAGCTCTGCTTGGGAGCTGCTCTATGGATTTAGTGTTGTGGTTTTTAAGTTCATCCCTCTCTAAGCAGTACAGAAATGTGCAGTGCTGGGGTCAGGGGGGGTCCTGATCCCAAATGTGCCATTCCCAGTCCCTGGTGCTCGTGTCCCGCCTTCCCTACGTGAACCTGTTCCAGTGCCTGCTGCAGCTGATTGCTCCGGAATACTTCGACAAGCTGGAGCCCTGCCTGGAGGCAGGTGAGCTGGGGGCAGGGATTCCAGCTTGGGATAGAGGGGCTGCATCGGGAGGCTCCTGAAAAACAGCTGGAAAGCTCCGAATGGCTTCATTCTGGAGCAAATTCCAGCAGGGGAGATCTTTGTCCTGCTCATCCAAGCGGATAACCAGGTGCAAAGGAGGGATTGTGGGGAGGGAGGGAGGGAGGGAGGGAGGGAGGGGATGGGGCTGTCAGTGTGGATGCAGGAACACAGGGTGTTCCCAAAGCCAGCAATCTGCTACACCTCCAACAGGCCTTTTTTGCCTGGGTCGTTTCATCCTGATTTATCAGCTCTGGGTTTGCCACAAGCCAGGGGGATGTGTGAGCTGGGAACAGGGAATAATTCCCGTTCAGAATGCCAGGATGAGCTGGATTTTCCCCTCAGGTGAGACTCTTTCCCTTCCCTATGTCCCTCAGTGTGCAACGAGATCGACCAGTGGCCACCCCCAGTGCCCGGCCAGACCCTGAACTTGCCCGTGATGGGAGTGGTCATCCAGGTACCCGGGCTGTGCCAGCAGGAAGGGACCCGTGTTCCGTGGTCCTGGATGTGAAATCCCTGTTCACCCCACATTCCCCACAACCCTTCCAGCTGGAACTGGTGGCTGGAGAAGTTTGTCCCCTGCCAATCCACCCCAGCATGATCCCTGCTCTCCTTGCCCTGCAGGTGAGGATCCCATCCCGGGTGGACAAGCCAGGCTCCAGCCCAGTGAAGCAGTGCAACCAGGAGGTGAGAGGGGCTGGCACGGAGGGAGGAGCTGGATCCTGAATGCTGTTGGGAACACTTTGGCCTGGGATCAGTGTGGTCTCAGCAGTTCCACTCCAGGTTCTCCTGCCTGGAGTCTCACAGGGCTCTCAGCACCCAGTCCAGGTGCTTTACTCACTGTTCCCCTTGCTTTTCCTGGGAATTCAGGCCCTGCTGGGTCTCCTGCCTTCACCCTGGAGTTGTTTAGAATTTGCTTCAGTGTTTTGGTTCAGCTCTGGTTTGGATTCCTCCGCCTTTCCCTTTCTGTGCTGTGACTAACACTGGTGTGGTGCCACATCTCTAACCCCGCTGGCTCTGTGTCTCAAACCCTGGAAAATGAAGGGGCAGACATGGGCAGCCTTTCCCATCTGGAAAAGAGGGGAATCTTCCCGAGTTTGTAGGCACAGGAATTAGTTTGGGATTGAGTGCTGCACCCAGCCCTGCTCCTGCACACACCTCAGGATGTGAGCCTTGTTCCCTGTGTTCCCTGTGGTTGGTGCAGTTCCAGCCAGGCTGCTCCCATCTCCTCACAGTTCACTAACAGCTACTAACAGCCTTTTCTCCCTTCCTCATCCAGAATCTGTTACCAGCCCCCCTGGTTCTCCCCAGTGTTCATGAGCTGGATCTGTTCAGGTGAGAGGCTCCTCCCAACCCTCTCCCCTCCACCTGCCGCCCTCTCCCTGCTGGGAGCATCGTAAACCGAAGGGATGGTGCAGAATCAAACACTGCTGCATTCCAGGGGCTCCTTTGGGATTCTGGGCAGGATTTGAGCTGAGGGTTGTGCCCCGCACAGCCCCAGGGGCAGGGGAGAGGCTGTGTCCCCCTCCAGGGGCTGTGGAGCAGCTCCTGCCCAAAGCTCCCAGGGGAGCGTCCCAGGCACTCCCAGCACTGGAGGTGCCATTTCCATGTCCATCCTCTGGAATCCCGGGGTGTCCTGCTGTTTCAGACACGCTGAAAGCAACATCTATCCATGGGAATCGCATGAGGTTTAACAAGGCAGAGTCCAAGGGGCTGCACCCAGGTCAGGGCAACCCCTGGGATCCGTCCAGGCTGGGCATGAGCAGCTCTGGGAGAAGGATTTGGGGGTGCTGGGGGCGAGAGCTGGATCTGACCCAGCCCAGAACCCCCCAGCCCTGGGCTGAGCCCAGTGGGCAGCAGGGCAGGGGGATCCTGCCCCTGTGCCCCCTCAGGTGAGACCCCACCTGCAGAGCTGCCCCAGCCCTGGGGATGCAGCAGCAGCACCTGGAGCTGCTGGAGAGAGCCCAGAGGAGGCCCCAGAGTGGCAGGGGTGGCACTGGATGGGCTTTGAGGTCCCTTCCCACCCAAACCATCCCATGACTCTCTGATCACAGATTGCTTGACTTTGCTTAGAGCATTTCCTTTAAACTTGTATGAAACAATTGAGTGACAGCCCAGGTGAAAACACCTGAATTTCCCTGTAGAATGCTGAAAATCCATCCTAGATCTCAAACTCCCAGACGGGAGCACACCTGGGGGGTGTTGCAGGCCACAGCTGTGTCTGGTCCATCCTGAGTGACCCGACCATTGTTCCCATTGTCCCAGGTGCTTCCAGCCTGTGCTGATCCACATCCAGATGCTCTGGGAGCTGATGCTGCTGGGGGAGCCCATGGTGGTGATGGCACCGTCCCCAACCATGTCCTCAGAGATGGTCCTGGCCCTCACCAGGTAACACCCACAGCGTGTGAGGGACTGGGAGCTGTGACAGCAAATTCTGGCAGCTTTTCCCTCCCACATGCACTCTGTGCTGCTCACCTGGGTTGGGTTAGCTTGATCGTGGAAGCTTTGCATGACAAACTGCAAATACTCCACACCCATTTTCCAGCAAGGATAGAGAGGAGTACAAAGGAGTCTGATGGGTCCAGCCCTGAGGAACGTTCTCTCCCCAGCTCAGAGCTCTGCCTTAGCACAAAACCCCAAAAACCTGGAGCTTCCCCAGAGAGGCTCAGCCAGGCCAAGTGCCAGGTGCTGCCCTGGGTCAGCCCAAGCCCCTGGGGCACTCCAGGCTGGGGCAGGGGGGCTGGAGAGCTGGGAAAGGCCCTGGGGTGCTGTGCCAGCGGCTGGGCACGAGCCCAGGGTGGCCAGCGGGGCAGGAGGCCGATGGCCCCTGGGCTGTGGCAGCCCCGGTGTGGGCACAGCCCCAGGGCAGGGACTGTCCCCTGTGCTGGCCCAGGGTGACCCTGCCTGTCCCTGCAGCTGCCTGGCCCCGCTGCGTTACTGCTGCGACTTCCGGCCCTACTTCACCATCCACGACAGCGAGTTCAAGGAATACACCACGCGCACCCAGGCCCCGTGAGTGCCCCTGTGCCCTGCCGCCAGCCCTGAGGGACACCCAGGGCCACCAGCGCTCAGCCTGTCCCCTCCTTCCAGGCCCAACATCGTCGTGGGCGTCACCAACCCCTTCTTCATCAAGACCCTGCAGCACTGGCCGCACATCCTGCGGGTGGGCGAGCTCCGCATGTCAGGTGAGCTCAGGGTGTCTGCCAGGGGAGCTCAGGGTGCCAGGGTGTCTGCCAGGAGAGCTCAGGGTGCCAGGGTGTCTGCCAGGGTGTCTGCCGGGGGAGCTCAGGGTGCCTACCAGGGTGTTGCAGTCGAGACAGCCACAATACACAGAGTATCACCACACAATTTCAGAAGGCTTTAAGCATTCCCCCATGCCCAGTAACACCATACCACTTCAGAAGGCTTCAGGCATCTGCCCATCCAGAGTGACACCACACCACCTCAGAGGGCTGCAGGCATCTGCCCTTGCTCTGTACCCCCCTTTTATCCCCCACGTTCATGCGTGGCACCTGTGTGCCCTCTGTGCCCCGTGTGGTGGCTCAGCACACCTGGGCACTCCATGGCTCAGTGCTGCCAGCGCTGCTCACCTGCTGCTCACAGCTGTGCCCACGGGGATGGGGCTGGGGCAGCCCCACTGCCATCACCCGAACTGCACCAACACCCAAGGATCTCCCTGTTCCCAGCACCTCCCTGTTCCCACTGCCATCACCCAAACTGCACCCACACCCAAGGATCTCCCTGTTCCCAGCATCTCCCTGTTCCCACTGCCATCACCCAAACTGCACCCACACCCAAGGATCTCCCTGTTCCCACTGCCATCACCCAAACTGCACCTACAGCAGGGGAGCTCAGGATGAAGGGGGAGCTCGTGGTGTCTGTCAGGTGAGCTCAGGGTGCCAGGGGAGCTCCGTGTCTGTCAGGTTGAATCATTAAAACCAAAGATCACGGACAAGCACTCTCTAACTAGTCAAAGTTAGAAAGCAATGTGTTTGTTACGCCAGTGGGTGGCACGGGGGGATCGTCCCCGAAATGCGTGACTGCACTGCACGAGGATTTTTGCCTTTTACTTATTTCCCAAAATAACACACATGCACACCCTCAGCACCCCCCATCCCCGCTCTGTATTAAAATGAGGTTATTAGTCCTTCACACATGTGCAGTCCTTCTCTTGAATTGGGTCGGTGGTCTCAAATTGGGTCAGTGGTGCCAGGGATGAAGTCAGGAAGGTCTTTGTCAGGTCTCTGTGACCCTCTGGCAGGATCCAAGGCCCCCTGCTCTGTGACATAGGGTGGGCACTGTTCTACTGGTTTCAATATGTTCCTATAATGGTTCACTTGCTCCACTTCCTTCTACAAATGAGCTCATAATATAACAATTAGCTTTAGCTTAAGCATCTAATAATCATTAGATAGTTAATAATCATTAACTATCACTGCTGTATCTAACTTCAATCTGAATTGGTTCTATTAACCCTTTAAAATCATGATTCAAGGTGAGCTCAGGGTGTCTGTCAGGGGAGCTCGGGATGGAAGGTGAGCTGGCCCAGGGCTCAGTGGGGCTGGCAGAGTAGCTGGAGGCTGCAGGGAGCTGCCCTGGCAGTGATTTCCTCTCCTGGGAGAGCCCAGCAGCCACAGGAGCTCACCTCTGGCTGTGGCCATGTGCAGGATGAGCACAGAGCTGGGGCAGGGTGTGGGGAGCAGGAATTGCTGTCCTGGAGCTTCCAGGAGAGGAAAACCCTTCCTGGGCAGGAAATTGAGAGAGGTGGAGGGAGAGAGAAACCTCCTCTCCTTTATGGAGCACCTTTGTTGACTGGGAAGCCAAGGAAGCCCTGGGAGTGAGGAGCTGGTTTTTAGCACATCCTCATTCCAGAATTCCAGCAGGGAAGGGAGCTGGGATTGCTCTGAGGCTGGAGGGAGGTGGGGAGTGAGGGTGGGCACGGGCAGGGCTGGGTGTCCCCAGGTGCAGTCCCAGCAGGAAGGGACAGAGCCTGAATTGTCCCCCCTGTGTGTGACAGGAGACCTGCCCAAGCAGGTGAAGGTGAAGAAACTGGCCAAGCTGAAGACCCTGGACACCAAACCAGGTGGGTCCAGGCCTCAGGCATCCTGCAGGACTGCCCCTTCCCTTGGGGATTTGGCAGCAGGGAACTGTGTCCCTTTGTAACTCCTGTTTTTTTTCCCATCCCGTGTTTTTCCCATCCAGGAATCTACACTTCCTATAAAACATTCCTTCACAAAGACAAAACCCTGATAAAAAGGCTACTAAAGGTAGGCACCTCCCGCTCTGTCCTGGGTGGGAAAACTGTGCCAAGAGCTCGGTTTGAGCAGACAGAGCTCTCCAAAGGAGCAGAATTTACAGTTTGGGATGATCTAGTCCATACTGGGACACATTCATCATGCCAGGTTTAGGATTTTCCACTTGATATTAAGGATTAAATCCTGCTGCTAACAATAAACTGAGTGGGAAGAATTGATATTAGAAAAAAAGAGCCTGAAAAAAACCCAGATTTTGTGTAACGAAACTTGAAATTTTCATGTGCTTGAGTAGAGGGTGGAATCTGTGCTATGGGACCTGGATTTGGGGATCTGGAGTTTGGGATCTGGGTTTGAGAATCTGGATTTGGGGATCTGGATTTGGGGATCTGGAGTTTGGGATCTGGGTTTGGGATCTGGGTTTGAGAATCTGGATTTGGGGATCTGGATTTGGGGATCTGGAGTTTGGGATCTGGGTTTGGGATCTGGGTTTGAGAATCTGGATGTGGGGATCTGGAGTTTGGGATCTGGGTTTGGGATCTGGAGTTTGGGCAGCACTTCAGGCTCCCGTGGCTGTGTGTGATAGGGAGGGGACACCTGAGTGACACACCTGTACCATGGGTGACCCCGTGTGACACACCTGTGCCGTGGGTGACCCCGTGTGACCCCGTGTGACACACCTGTGCCCCGTGTGACCCCGTGTGACACACCAGTGCGTGGGTGACCCCGTGTGACACACCTGTGCCCTGTGTGACCCTGTGTGACACACCTGTGCGTGGGTGACCCTGTGTGACACACCTGTGCCCTGTGTGACCCTGTGTGACACACCTGTGCGTGGGTGACCCTGTGTGACCCCGTGTGACACACCTGTGCCGTGGGTGACCCCGTGTGACACACCTGTGCCCTGTGTGACCCCGTGTGACACACCTGTGCCCTGTGTGACCCTGTGTGACCCCGTGTGACACACCTGTGCCCCGTGTGACCCCGTGTGACACACCTGTGCCCTGTGTGACCCCGTGTGACACACCTGTGCCGTGGGTGACCCCGTGTGACACACCTGTGCCCCGTGTGACCCCGTGTGACACACCTGTGCCCCGTGTGACCCCGTGTGACCCCGTGTGACACACCTGTGCCCTGTGTGACCCCGTGTGACACACCTGTGCGTGGGTGACCCCGTCTGTCTCGCAGGGCATCCAGCGGAAGCGCCCCTCGGAGGTGCAGAGCGCTCTGCTGAGGAGGCACCTCCTGGAGCTCACCCAGAGCTTCATCATCCCTCTGGTGAGTGCAGGGACACCCCGGGGGGACGGGGAGACAGACCCCGGAGCAGGGAACCCCGGAGTGGCTGCGTGGGAAGGACCTTTAAACTCATCCCATCCCCCTGCCATGGCAGGGACACCTCCCCCTGTCCCAGGCTGCTCCAGCCCCAGTGCCCAGCCTGGCCTTGGGCAGTGCCAGGGATCCAGGGGCAGCCCCAGCTGCTCTGGGCACCACAAGAGACTCCCCAGCTGTAAGTGATTATTTTTATTTTTATCTTTTCTTGTTTTAGGAGCATTACATGGCCAGCCTGATGCCTCTGCAGAGGGCCATCACTCCATGGAAGGTAGGATGCACTTCCCAGTCCTCCTCCCCTTTGGGATTGGCAGTGTTACAGGGTGCTGGGCACACTCCTGGGAACCTCCCCTGTTGAAGGAAGAGGGGTTTTACTCCTTTAAAAATTCATTAAAAAGTTGAAAGAACTCTTGGGACAGATATTCCCAGTTTTGCCAGGAGCTGACTTCCTGGGAATCTCATGTGGGGATCAGCCTTGGGGCGTTTTTATCCTCAGTGCCTTGGGCACCTTTCCCACTGGAAGTGCAGCCCTCGTTTTCCTGGTTTCCTTTGGGATTCTCTGATAGGGATTTGCATGGACTAACGTGGGTTTCCCTGTGCAGAATCCGCCCCAGATCCGCCCCTTCTGCCAGGAGGATTTCATGAAGAGCCTGGAGCACGCCGGCCCCCAGCTCACCTGTGTGCTCAAGGGGGACTGGCTGGGGCTCTACAGGTGAGACCTGCAGGGAGCCCTGATCCCACCCCCAGCTGGGCCAGTCCCAGCGGGCACTGGATTAACTCAGGATGGTCAGGGAGAGAAAATCCAGGGCAAATTCAGCCCTGGGGTTCGTGTGTTTTAAACGAGTGGAGAAAATGCAGGGGAGCTGGTCCAGGGTTTTTGGATAATTGGTTCTGAGTGGGATGGGGAAGACACTTGGTGCAATAGGAGTGGGAAAAATCCAGAATTTGGATACCCAAGGAAGGAAAATGTGAAATGCACAGAGATGGAGAATGAAAAAAATCCCAGAAAGTCATCAGAAACAATAATTACAGAATTATGGAATGGGTGGGTGGGAAGGGACCCCAGAGCCCCTGCAGTGCCACCCCTGCCATGGCAGGGACACCTCCCACTGTCCCAGGCTGCTCCAGCCCCAGTGCCCAGCCTGGCCTTGGGCACTGCCAGGGCTCCAGGGCCAGCCCCAGCTGCTCTGGGCACCTGTGCCCGTGTCCTGGTGTGTCCCCGAGCCAGCCCCAGGTCCCCTTGACCCAGGGTCACCTCAGGGAGCTGTGGGGCACAGGGTGGGGTTGTTGGATGGGATTGTCCCTGTGGGTCCCTGCCAGCTCCAGGGCCCCACAATTCCACAATTCCACAATTCCTGACCTCTCTCCACAGGCGATTCTTCAAGTCCCCCAATTTCGACGGCTGGTTCCGGCAGCGGCAGCGCGAGATGACCCAGAAGCTCGAGGCCCTGCACCTGGAGGCCATCTGTGAGGCGGTGGGTGACAGGGACAGGGACAGGGCTGGGACAGGGACAGGGCTGGGACAGGGACAGGGCTGTGAGGCACTGGGTGACAGGAACAGGGACAGGGCTGGGTTTACTCAGAGATGAGGAGGCTCCAGGGAGAGCTCAGAGTTCTGCCAGGCCCTAAAGGGGCTCCAGGAGAGCTGCACAGGGACTGGGGACAAGGGATGGAGGGACAGGACACAGGGAATGGCTCCCACTGCCAGAGGGCAGGGATGGATGGGATCTTGGGAATTGGGAATTCCTGGCTGGGCTGGAATTGCCAGAGCAGCTGGGGCTGCCCCTGCATCCCTGGAATGTCCAAGGCCAGGCTGGGCACTGGGGCTGGAGCAGCCTGGGACAGTGGGAGGTGTCCCTGCCTTGGTGGCACTGGAGGGGCTCTGTCACTCTGTCTGTTTCAGGAATGAGGATGAGAAACCCCCTGCTCACCTTCAGGCTTTCCTTAGGGGAATCCCTTGGGAAGTGTCCCTGAGGGAAGCCACTCTCTCCTTAGGACATTGTGGCCTGGATGAAGGACAAGTCCGAGGTGGAGATCGTGGACCTGGTGCTGAAGCTTCGGGAGAAGCTGGTGAGTCCCTCCCTCCCTCTGCACTCCTCCCTCTCTGTCTGGAGAGAAATGCGGGACACGGATCACACCTGTGCCTTGGAAAACCTTGCTCTCCCTCCCCGGAGGGCTGGGAAGCTCAGGGAAGCTGGGTGTTTGTGTGAAATCCTCAGAGCTGGGAGGATCCAGGGAAGTTCTTCCCCTCCCGAGGCTCAGGTGGCGTTTCCTGCCTGTTTTAATCCAGAGCCCGGGCAGGGGGGAAAGGCCCCCGGAATGTGTCAATTCCCGTTTCCCCGCAGGTGAGGGCTCGGTGCCAGCACCTGCCCGTGAAGGAGGAGACCCTGCAGAGGGTGAGTCTCTACATCGACACCATCATCGGCTCGCTGCCCGAGGACCTCCAGGCTGTGCTGCACCACCCCTGAGCCCGGAGGGCTCCTGGAGCGGGAGACCCTTCCCAGCCTGTCGCAGCCTGTCCCAGCCGCTGGGGCAGCTCCTGCCCGGGATCGCCCGGGGGCACTGGGAGCGCTGCTCCCGGAGCTGGGCTGGGGCTGTCCCTGTGGAATTGGCCCCTGGGTGCCACCGGCAGGGCAGGAGGGACCCCAGGGCTCCGGGCGTGCGGGGCCCGCCCGGACACTTCATCCTTGTCCGTGCTGGGATCCTCGGCGTTCCCGCAGCCCCATCCCGCCCGGGAGAAGCGGGAGCGGCCCTGCAGGGGGCTGTGCTCAGGGCAGCTCCTGAGGACGGTGAGGAGGTGACAAAACCATCCCTGCCCCTGGACAGCCGGTGGGAGCAGGAGGAGGAGTTGCTGGACGTGGACAATTGCTGCTCTGTTTCTCCAGGGCAGAGCCAGAGGAGGGGCTGGAGCATCCGCAGGGATCAGAGCTCCCCGGAGTGCCTGGGAATGGCTGCTGGGAGGAGCTGGCCCCAAATCCCATTTATTCTGCTTGAGAACCCAGCCTGAGCTCCAGGGACACAGCGGGGCTGGGGCTCTGCCCGAGGCACTGGGAGAGCTGCTGACAGCCCCTTCCCAATAAAACCTGGACAAGCTGATCCCCACAGCCTGGAATGGGCCCTGCTGCTCTGCCCCTGCCTCCAGAGGCAGCTCCTGTGCCTGGGATCCCCTTCCTGCCTTGGGAATGGATTTGCTGGAATCAGGGCATTGGTACTCCAAAGCTGCATTCACCACCAGGGCAGGGCGTGCAGGGACAGAATTTTAGCCTAAAAGAAGGGTTTGTGAGGGATGTGGCAGCCTGGCGGGGTCGAACCCAGCACCTCTGCACGTGGTAGGGTTGTTGGATTGTTCCTGCCCTGAGCTGGGGCAGCTCCCAGTGCTCCCAGTGGAAGCTGTGCTGTCTCCATTGGTCCCTGCCCGTTCTCAGGGCTGGGAGGGTTCAGAGGGGGCTGAACTCTTCCTGAATTTCCCCTCTGGAGCCAGGCAGGAGCTGCAGGAGGCTGCTGGGTGTCTCCGTGCCCCTGGCCCTGCTGCAGGAAGGAGTTCTGAGCAATATCCTTTGGGATGGTGTGAATCCTTACTTATCCCAGGTGTGTCCGTGCAGGCCCTGAGCATTCCTGTAAAGTAGGAAATCAGTCCAGAAAAAGCCCTGGAGCCAAACTGGGTCCTGGTTTGGAGGCTGGGGAGGTTTATTGGGTTGGGAATGGTTGTCCCTGCTCTTGGTCACTCGTGGCCATCCCAGTTTTCTGAAGGGTTCACAGCAGCTGTGGGTGGCTGTGTGTCCCTCTGCCCTTCCCAAGGCATGGAATCACAGAATCGTGGAATCACAGAGGCATTTGGGTTGGAAAAACCTTGGAGCCCATCCAGTCCAACCATTCCCAGCACTGCCAAGGCCACTACTGACCATGTCCCCAAGTGCCACATCCACGGGGCTTTGAAATCCCTCCTGGAGTGGGGACTCCACCACCTCTTGTAGCTGTTCCTCAACAGCCCGAGCTTCCTCCTTCAGGAATTTTCCCTCAGGGATGTATTTTTAGCTTTGCATTCCCCAAGGAGGCCAGACCCCATCTCCTGCAAGCCCAATATCCCACAGTCCTGGAATGGTTTGGGTGGGAAGGGGCCTCAAAGCCCCTCCAGCACCACGCCAGCCTCAGTGGTTCCAGGATTCTGCACTCCATCCCGGTGGATCTGTGGAAGTTGGGGGGTCTCCAGCAGGGAGGGGCTGCAGGTGCCTCCAGCGCCGTGGGACCTGCCCAGCCCCACCTGTGTCCTCCCCAAACCGCTCCAGGCACGAGGGGCTGCATCCAGAGGATCCTGCCGGGACACCGGGGGCCGTGGGAGGTGTCCCTGCCCTGGCAGGGGTGGCACCCGAGGGGCTTTGGGATCCCTTCCCACCCAACCATTCCAGGATTCCCTGAGCTGCTGGGAATGTGCAAATCCCGCCAGGGCTTTGGGCAGCCCCCAGGGAACGGGATGAGGTGGGAGCTCAGGGAGCAGCCCCCAGGGAATGGGATGAGGTGGGAGCAGCCCCCAGGGAACGGGATGAGGTGGGAGCTCAGGGAGCAGCCTCCAGGGAATGGGATGAGGTGGGAGCTCAGGGAGCAGCCCCCAGGGAATGGGATGAGGTGGGAGCAGCCCCCAGGGAACGGGATGAGGTGGGAGCAGCCCCCAGGGAACGGGATGAGGTGGGAGCTCAGGGAGCAGCCTCCAGGGAATGGGATGAGGTGGGAGCTCAGGGAGCAGCCTCCAGGGAATGGGATGAGGTGGGAACAGCCCCCAGGGAATGGGATGAGGTGGGAGCTCAGGGAGCAGCCCCCAGGGAATGGGATGAGGTGGGAGCTCAGGGAGCAGCCCCCAGGGAATGGGATGAGGTGGGAGCTCAGGGAGCAGCCCCCAGGGAACGGGATGAGGTGGGAGCTCAGGGAGCAGCCTCCAGGGAATCGTCGTAGAAAGCCTTGAACCCCTCCGGGCTCTGCAGGGAGGGGCTCCGGGCCAGCACCTCCCGGCGGAAGTTCTCCCTCATCCAGCCGTAGACCAGACTGTGCAGGAAGCCCTGCAGGGACACGCTCAGGGCCTGGGGGACACAGGGACACAGGGTCAGGGCTCCCGGTCCCTGCAGGCACAGCCCAGGCAGGGTGGCACAGGACTCGGGGGAACTTTCCTCTTGGTGTGGCCAATTAAAGCACATCCAGGCCCTGAGAAGAGCCAAGGGGTGAAATCCCAACCCAAAACCCAGTGGGATGAGCCACTCTGGGCCCAGGGCCATGTCTTCACCCTGCCCGGGGTGCCCCCAAGGGCTGTCACAGCTCCCACGTGGGATGGGATGGGATGGGATGGGATGGGATGGGATGGGATGGGATGGGATGGGATGGGATGGGATGGGATGGGATGGGGACAAATGTCCAGCCTGGGAGCCCTGGAAAAGGGGCTTTACTCACTGTGGACACGTAGAGGACAAAGAGTGAGGCAGGGCTGATGCTGGTGAAGGAGAGGATGGTGAGGAGGAAGGCTGTGGGTGGGACACAGAAGGACATTCCTTGGTGGGACACTCCCATTGTGACCCTGCAGGGCTGGGGGCTTTGGGACACCCCCCTGGCCTTGCCTGGCGTCCAGCAGAGCAGGAAAACCAGCTGGAAGTACAGCGAGGCTTTGCTGACGCTGCGGCCGCTCCTGCCCCCGAAGCCGCCGTCCCTGCCCAGGCTCAGCAGCGGCAGCGCCGCGTTCCCCCGGCACCGGAGCCGCACCCGCCGGTACAGGAGCTGGGGGGCGTCCGGGGGTCAGCGGGGCGCTGGGGACCCCCAGTGCCTCCCCCCGAGCCGGGACCTCACCGAGCAGCAGCCGAGCACCAGCAGCAGGTACAGCAGGAAGATGATTTTCTCCTCCAGCCCCGCGTTCTTGTCCCCGCCGGTCTGGGAGGCAACGGGAAATGAGCGGGGCCGGGCCAGCGACCCCCGCGGCCCCGGAGCCCCCCCCGGCCCCGCAGGGAGGGTGGGGGGCAGCGAGGGAGGGGCAGCGCCCACCTGGGAGCAGATGTCCCGGTTCGGGTGGATCAGGAGGAGGCAGCTGCAAGGACAGAGCGGTGCTGGAGGTCCCAAAGCCTCCCCCGGTGTCCCGGGGGCCGCAGCGACGCCCCGGGCGGGGCGGGGGCGGAGGGGCCGTACCTGGAGCAGTAAAGGCTGAAGGTGTCGTTGGAGCCGGCCCCGGGCACCGCGGGCGCGATGTCGGCGGCGGAGGTGCCGCGGGCGAGCAGCTGCGCCAGGAGCGTCAGCGCCGGCACCAGCCTGGGGAAGGGACGGGTGAGAGCCCCGGGCCAGCCCGGCACGGCCGCGGCGCTCCGGGCGGGCCCGGCCGGGGGCACCTACCAGGCCAGGACATACGGAATTCCCTGCCAGGCGCTCTCCAGGCAGCGGCTCCGCTCCTGCGGGAGAACCGCCGTGAGCCGGGGCCGGAGGGGCGGCCGCAGCCGAGGGTCCGCCCCGCTCCGCCAGGACCGGGGGAACCCCGAATTCTCGGGGAAAGGGGCTGCCCTGGATCGCCCCGCTGCTCCCTTGTCCTGACGGGGCCGTGTGTGGCCAGGGCGATTGCCGGCTGTGCCCGGGCGAGGCACGGACCTGCAGCGCTGCCGGGGGCCGGGCTCGCCCCCCGAGGACGGTGCGGTGCGACTCGTACGCGTAAACAACGACCATGAGGAACGAGACGGCGTAGGAGGTCTGGGAGAGGGAGAGGAGAGGGAAAGGGACCGGGGATCCTGCTGTGTTCAGCGCCGCCAGGGCACCTTCCACCTTCCCTCTGCCCCCCGACACCCCCGTTCCCCCTGCCCATTCCCTCCTCGTGCTCCACAGCCCGACCCTCGGCAGACCTGTCCCGGTTCCTCCCGAGGAGGGGACCCCAGGACAGTGTCCCCAGGACACTCCAGCCGCAGACAGGGCCCAGCTGTCCCCAGCCGCGTCCCCTTACCGTGGTCAGCATCCGCCCGTAGGGACAGGCGGCGTAGGCGGGCACGGAGAGGGAGGCCGGCAGCAGCGGGATGGTTCCCGTGCCCAGCAGCGCCGTGGCACCCAGGAAATCGGCCAGGGCCAGGAGGAACAGGGGGCGCAGCTGCGGACAGGGCACGGCGTTAGCTCTGCTGGAAGCAGCCCCCGGCAGCTCCCGCGGCCCTTCCCAGGCTGGGCCAGGCGGCTCCCGGGGGCCGGGGCGAGTGCCGGGTGTTGGGCATCCCGCACCTCCTGTCCCCCGCCCGGGGCTTTAAACCCGGTGTTGGCTCGGCTTTGACTTGGGCTTAGCTGAGGCCAGACCCAGCCCTGTGTCCCTGGGAGCCGGTGACACTCACCTGGATGTGGCAGCATTGCCAGGAGCCGGTGGCACTCACCTGGGTGTGACAGCAGTGACACTGCCACAAGTTGGTGGCACTCACCTGGATGTGGCAGCAGCGCCCCTGCCAGGAGGTGACGGCGAGGACGGATCCGCTGCCCAGGAGGCTGCAGGGGACGGGGCGGGTGATGAACGTGCCGGCAGAGCCGCTGCCACCCCCAGGTGCCAGCCCGGGGCGAGGGACAGGGGACAGGACCCACCTGAGCAGCGCGGCCGGGACGGTGACGCCCGTCAGCACCAGGACCTGCGGGAGGCACGGGGGGAGCGCGGGCTCGGCCGGCCGGGAGCGGGGCCAGCCCGAGCCCCCCACGGGACGTGGGATGCGGGACCCTGGGCACGGCCGGACTGCGTCCCTCGGCCATCCCTGCCGAAGCCGTGGCCAGGAACCGCAGCAAAAGCGTTTCCCGTCGCTGCTGGGGGAATGGAGGGGCCAGGGCCGGCTCAGCAGCCCCTCGGCGGTGGCTGCACGTGGCGGGGTTTCCCGGCTTCTTTCGCCCGAGTTTTCCCGCTGGCATCTCCTCCTCAGTTGCCCGCACCCGGGGCTGGGGAGCGCCGAGAAGCCGCGTCCCGCCCGCGGCCCCGCGGGGAGCGGCTCCCGACGGCGCCTCTGGAGCCGCCGCCGAGGAACCGGAGCGGCCGCCGGAGCCGGGCGGATCCCAGGCCCGGGAGTCCGCCGGGAACAGCGGGGCAGGAGCCAGGGAAAAGCCGCTCCGGCCCCAGCGAAAGCCCTGCCCGGCTGTCACCCTCCTTGCTGGTGGCCGTGCCACCTTGGGCCGGTCCCCAAAGCGCTGGCCCCAATCCCGCGCGGGGGGAGCTCCCTCGGGCAGGATTTGTTGGAATGGGAACGCAGCGCTCAGCTGAGCCTCTCCCGGCCCTCCGGAGCGCCCCGCACGCCTTTACCTGGCTATCCGAGAGAGCCGGGGGCCGCTCCTGTGCTTTGGCCATGGCCGGCAGTCGGAGCCCGGAGCCTTCCCGGCCGCAGCCCGGGATGGATGGAATGGAAGCTGGAAGCGGCTCCCGCCGCCGCCGCCGCTGCCCGGACTCGCTGCACACCCAGCTGTGGGACACGGCCACGGCGCAGCCGGAGGAACCGGCCCGGCCGGGGCAGCAGGAGCTTCCCAGAGGAGCAGCAGGAGCTTCCCAGAGGAGCAGCCGGCGCCGCGCCAGCCCCGGGCGCGGGAGAGCCCAAATGGGCGCTCGGATGCCCCTGGGCACATCGGGAATGAGGGAACAGCGCTGGGAGAGCAGCTGGGAGCTCCTTGTGCTGCTGGAGAGCCCAGAGGAGTGCACAGAGCTGCTGCCAGGGCTGGAGCCCCTCAGTTCCCAGGGATCCAGCCTGGGAGAGCTGGGAATGTTCACCTGGAGAGGAGAAGGCTCCAGGGAGAGCTCAGAGCCCCTGGCAGGGCCTAAAGGGGCTCCAGGAGAGCTGCAGAGGGACTGGGGACAAGGCCTGCAGGGACAGGACACAGGGAATGGCTCCCACTGCCAGAGGGCAGGGATGGATGGGATCTTGGGAATTGGGAATTCCTGGCTGGGCTGGAATTGCCAGAGCAGCTGGGGCTGCCCCTGGAGCCCTGGCAGTGCCCAAGGCCAGGCTGGGCACTGGGGCTGGAGCAGCCTGGGACAGGGGGAGGTGTCCCTGCCATGGCAGGGGTGGCTCTGAGGTCCCTTCCCACCCACCCATCCTGGGATTCTCAGTGCCAGACTCCTCTGCATCCACTTGGCTGCCACACCACGACTGCAGGTGCAGGAATGAACCATTCCCGTTCTCACACTGCCAGGAACCTCAGGAAATCAAGGGATTTAACAGTTTTGTGATAATTTCAACCCAAGGATGTTCCAACATCCACCAAAAATCCCCAAGCAATGCCCATCCCGCCCCAGGAGCCACCAGAGTTCCCACAAACAGGCATTTAACCTTTATTTCAGGGATACTGGCTGAAGGGAGAGAGGGAAGAGGGAGGAAGGAATGTGTGGGAGGGTCTGAGGGAAGGAGGGAGAGGGATGGAGAGGGGCTGGAGGGGAGCAGAGGAAGGAATGGCACTGGGAGCTGCAGGAGGGTGACAGTGACACGGAGCCGGGCACTCCTGGAGATGCTCCCCAGCAGCAGCTTCCTCATCTTCCTCTGCCAGGAACAGACCGGGATGCATCCGGGTCCTCCCAGCCGGATCCCACCTTGTCCCTGCTCTCCCAGCCAGATCCCACTGATTCCCTGCTCCAAGCTGTGACCCCACGTTGTTCCCCTGCTCCCAGCTGGGTCCCACCCCATTCCTCCACCCTGCTGGGTCCCCACCACCCCATTCCAGGTCACTCCATCCTGCGGGAGCAGAGGGACAACAGGGATCCATCCCCTCAGCCTGGGCAGCGAAGCCACAGCTGGAGGAGGCTCCACCTCCCCCTGGAGTTGTGGGAATGGCTCCAGGGAAAGAGTTGGAGCCATCCCTGCCCCTCCAGAGGCACCCCTTGATTCAACACTTCCAAACTGGGAGCAGGGACTGGGCTCTCCCCTGGCTGAGCCAGCCCTTTCATTCTTCAGCAGCGTTTCAAACACTCCTGGGACAAACTCTCCCATCAGGGCAGCGCCTGGATCCTGCTGTTCCCGGTGGGAACATCCCTGGATGGAGGGAACACCCCCCAGCTGTGTCCCCCTCTCAGCAGGGACAGGCTCTGCCCTGTCCCAGGCACGTTTTCCCTGAGGATTTTTTTGAGGAGAAATTGGCACCAAGGGCTGCACTGGCCAGAGCAGAATCCAGGGAGTTTGGCTGCTGACAGGACCAGGCCAGACAAGGAGGAGAGAAGTCCCTGTCCTTGTCCCTGGCAGTGCCAGGAGTGGCTGATCCTTCCCAAGGCCCTCTGGGCAGTGCAGCACCAGGAGCTGCTCCCAAACCTGCTCTTGACTCGGCTCCAAGACCCCTTGGGGTGTTAATCCAGACTTATCCCTGTCTCTGGGCTGAGCTTTAGCAGCCAGGATTCAATTCCAAATGCAGGGCAGGAAAACACCACCCTCAGGATGGGAATCATGCACAGGGAGATCCTTTCTCCTTCCTAGAATCCCTGATATCCCAGAGAGGATCCCTGGGAAGGAAGGAGAGCCTGAGCCCCTGGATGAGCCTGGAGCTGCATCCACTGGTTAAATTAGTCCCTGGAAAATGGGAAATGCCCAAGATTTCCTGCACTGAGCCCCATCTTCCTGAGCCTTCCCCAGCCTGGTGCTATTTTAGCTCCACCTAAAGTGCTTCCCACCTTCCCTTTCATCTCCTGAGTCACCAGTCTGGCTGGAGCTTGAAGATCCAAGTGAACTCCACTTGATGCCACGCCTGGCAGCTAAGGATTGTTTTTATATCATCTTTAAAAAACCTCAGCATCTTCAATTCCACGGTTTTCAGATCAAGTCCCAACTCGGAGCAAATTCCCACCACGGAGGCTTTGGGGCTGGAAAAATTGGCACAACCACACTGCAAATTAGTGCTAAAAACACCAACTGGAGCCCAAATCCTCGAGAGACCCAGGCGTGGTTGGGATGAGGTTTTGGTCAGTCCTCGGGAAGGAGCTCTTGTGGAAAAGGGAACAAAAGCCAGCCCTCATCTCTTCCCGTGGAGCCACCAGGAGCCGTGGGCCGAGCTCTTGGCGATGCTCAGCTTCTCCTCGGGGCTGAAGTGCAGGATGGCCAGGATGGCCGTGAGCGTCTGCTGCCGGCCCCGCGCGTCCGGCAGCGTCAGGAACCGGTACACCACGTTCTTCAGGTACTCCAGGTTGGCTCCTTCCCTGCTCTTATCCCGGCAGCTCTTCTGGATCTCGCCCCGCAGCGCCGCCACCTCCTCCCGGTGCTTGTCCTCCTCGGCCAGGGCCCTGCCCTGGAGCTGGTGCAGCTGCACCTCCAGCCGGTGCTTGTGCTTGCGCAGCGCCGCGATCTCCACCTCCTTGCGCGCCAGCTGCTCCGCGTACAGGAAGAAGGTGGGCTCGGAGCCCGAGCACAGCTGCAGCGCCTGCGGCAGGATCTCCGAGGAATCCTGGCTGGGAGCGTCCCCGGGGCCGCCGTCCCGGCAGCCCTTGGGGCCGTGGGGCAGCGTGAGGGCGCGGAGCTGCTCCAGCTCCCGGTCCTTCTCGGCCAGCACAGCCAGTGCCCGGTCCCGCTGCTTGTGCATCTCCTCCTCCAGCCGCAGCGCCCGCTCCCGGAACTCCAGCTGGCACCGCTCCAGCTCCTGCCGGTGCAGCTGCTGCAGCTGGGACAGCTCCTGCTTCTTGGCCTCCAGCTCCTGCCGGCGCTGCTTCTCCACGTCGTCCGCGGCCAGCTGCAGCAGCACGTGCTTGTCCCGGAGCTCCGCCAGCTGCTCCCGCGCCTCCTCCAGCTCCTTGGCCAGGCCCATGTCCTTGGTGGCCTTGCTCTTGAGCACCTGCTGCGCCCTCACCTTGTAGCGCTCGAACTCCTCCTTGAGCTGCCTCAGCTCCTGCTGGCAGTGCCCGCCCGGGGCCTTGTCCCCGTTGCCGTCCCCGTCGCCCGGGGGCGGCTCCGGCTCCCGCGGCTCCTCCGCCTCTGCCGGGCCCTTCCCGGCCGCCGCCTGCAGGAGCTTCTGCAGCTTCTCCATCTTCTCCTTGAGCACGCTCACGTCCTGGGTGTTCTCCTCCACGGCCTCCTCGCCCACGGAGCGGCTGGAGGCGGCGATGGCCAAGGTCTTGTTCTCCAGGTCCAGCTGCACGATGCGGTCCTTGAGCCTCTGGATGGTGCTCTGGTCCCTCTGCTTGGCCTTCTCGTAGGTGCCCAGCAGCTCCGACACCTGGGCCACCTGGGCCTCCAGCTCGGCCACGCGCTGCTCCTCCCGCTGCGAGCGCTGCCGCAGCTGCTCCTCAGCCTGGGCCGTCTGCGCAGGGACACGGCAGCGGGGTCAGGGCAGCACGGGGACACGGGGGACACACCTGAGGTCACACAGGGCCCCCGCTCTGCTCCAAACCAACAGGGGCCCCTCCCCACCCCAGGAACCCTGCCTGAGAGACCTCCCTGTCCTGGCTTTCCAGGGATTTGTGTTTGGAATCCTAGAATGGGGTAGGTGGGAAGGGACCTCAGATCCCCTCCAGTGCCACCCCTCCATGGCAGGGACACCTCCCACTGTGCCAGGTTGCTCCAGCCCCAGTGCCCAGCCTGGCCTTGGGCACTGCCAGGGATCCAGGGGCAGCCCCAGCTGCTCTGGACACCCTGTGCCATTTATTTTGAACCTCCTGGAATCTGAGGGATTGGGAAGGGGAATTTGTCGACTCCAGCCCCACTCCCTGGATACATCCCACAGAGAGCTGTTCCCCAGGATTGTCATCCCACCAATCCGAGCCAGGATGCTTTGGACTCTGAGAGACCGGGAGAGGGGATTTGGCTCCTGTCGCCCCAAACCTCGCCCCAATTCCCGGACACCACCCTCACTCCCAGCCCGCCGTCACCTTCTTCATCTCCTGCACCAGCTGCAGCTGGAAGTGGTTCTTGAGGCCGGCCATCTCCTCCTGCAGCTCCTGGATCCGCGGGTCCGCCTTCCCGCTGTCCAGCTCCCTGCGGAGCTCCTCCAGCTCCCGGCTCAGCTGCCGGGCGTGCTGCTCGTGGCCCTGGGCCCGCTCGGCGTCGGCGTCGGCCGGCTCCTCGCGGGCCCGGCGCAGCTCTCGCTCGGCGGCGCGGCGCGCGTCGCGCTCGGCGCGCAGCAGCTCCTGCAGCTCGCGCAGCATCAGCCCGTGGTCGCCCTGCTCGCGCTCGCGCTCGCGCTGCTGCGCGGCCAGGCGGGCGCGGGTCTCGGCCAGCTGCTCCCGCAGCGCCCGCAGCTCCGCGCCGCGCCGCTCCGCCTCGTCCCGCGCCCGCCCCGCCGCCTCCTCCAGCTCCTGCTTCATCTGCCGCCGCTCCGCCTGGTACGAGGCCTCCATGCGCGACTTCTCCCGCGTCACCGTGGCCAGCGCGCCCGTCAGCGTGGCCAGCTGGGCCTTCAGCTGCGGCAGGCGCCGCTCGGGCTCGCCGGCGGCGCGGGGCTCCCCGCCCTCCGAGCCGCTCGGCTCCTCGGCTCGCTGCGAAGGGGCGGCCGCGGGTTCGTCCTCCTCGTCCCCCCCCGCGCCGTCCTCGCTGCGCTCCGAGCTCCGCTCGTCCGGCGAGTCCCCGGCTCTGGGCGGGGGCACCGCGAGGTCGCCGTCGTGGGACGCGGAGAGCACCTTCAGGCTGGCTTCCAGCGCCTCCTTCTCCTTCAGGAGGCTCTTGTAGGCGTGGACGACGTCCTTGAGGCGCGCCTGGAAGCGCAGGAGCTGCTGCTTCTGCGCCTCGATGGTCTCCAGCAGCTCCTTCCTGCTGGGGCCGCCCCCGAAGTTCATGCCGAACTTCTCCATGGCGGGGGGACCTGGTGGGGGGGGAAGCAGGGCAAGGAGAAAAGGCCCAGCAGGACACCAAAGGGCAGCAAAGATCACAGACACCACCCTGGCCGTGCCCTGCCCACGGCCACCATCCTGACCCCCCAGGACCCCCATCCTGACCCCCAGGACACCGCTCTGAAATCCCCTCCGGGACCCCCATCCTGATCCCTCTCGGGACCCCCATGCTGACCCCCCGGATACCATTCTAACCCCCCAGGCACCTCCCGGACCGCCCTGCGCCCTCCACTGCCACCTCCTCAGGACCACCCTGACCCCTCAGGGCCCTCCAGCCTCCACCCTGACCCCCGGGGCCACCGTGACCCCCCGGACACCAGCCGGGCCCCGCACCGTCACCCCTCCGGGACCATCCTGACTCCCGCCCGGATCCCTCCGGAGGCCCGGGCCCCCTCCAGTCCGCACCGCCCGGCGCCCCGGGCCCCCCTCACCTCCGGCCGGTTCCGCCGCGCCGCCACTTCCGCCGGAAGCCGCCGGGGGCGGGGCAAAGGGATCCGTTACACGGGGGCGGTGCCACACCCCATATAAGGCGATCTGTGGGCGTGGCTGAACGGGCGGGGCGGGGCCGTGCGCGCATGCCGTGTAGATGTGGGCGTGGCTTTACCCGCCGCGGAGCGCGGCGTGGGCGTGGCCCGGGGGCGATGGGGGCGTGGCCTGATGGCGCGGGGCGTGGCCTGAGCGCCAAGGGACAGCCGTGTCCCCATGGGGTGTGGTCGTTGGTGTGGGCGTGGTCAGGGATGGGGCGTGGCCTTCGTCCCGGCGCCGCGCAGCGGTGACAGCGGGGCGGTCCTCTGTCCCCCCGTGTGTCCCCTGGAGTGCCCCGTGTCCCCTGGAGTGCCCCGAGTCCCCCCCGTGTCCCCCCGAGTCCCCTCGTGTCCCCCCCGTATCCCCCCGAGTCCCCCCGTGTCCCCTGGAGTGCCCCGTGTCCCCCTGTGTCCCCCGTGTCCCTCGTGTCCCCTGGAGTGCCCCTGTCCCCCCGTTGTCCCCCCCCGTGTCCCCCGTGTCCCCCCGAGTCCTCCCGTGTCCCCTGGAGTGCCCCGTGTCCCCCCGAGTCCCCCGAGTCCTCCCGTGTCCCCTCGTGTCCCCCCGTGTCCCCCCCGTGTCCCCCCGAGTCCTCCCGTGTCCCCTGGAGTGCCCCGTGTCCCCCCGAGTCCCGCTGTGTCCCCTGGAGTGCCCCGTGTCCCCTGTGTCCCCCCGTGTCCCCTCGTGTCCCCTGGAGTGCCCCGTGTCCCCCTGTGTCCCCTGTGTCCCCTCATGGCCCTCATGTCCCCCCGTGTCCCCTCATGTCCCCCGTGTCCCGCCGTGTCCCCCCGTGTCCTCCCATGTCCCGTCCCGCGCCTCATGTGTCCTCGTGTCCCCCCATGTCCTCGCCGTGTTCCCCCACGTCCCGCGTCGCCTCCGTGTCCCTCCCTGTCCCTCCGTGTCCCCTCCGTGTCCCCTCCGCGTCCCCTCTTGTCTCGCCGTTCCTCCCCCATCCCCTCGTGCCCCCCCGTGTCCCCCGTGTTGTCCCCCGTGTCCCCTCGTGTCCCCTCATGCCCCCCCGTGTCCTCCCGTGTCCCCCGTGTTGTCCCCCGTGTCCCCTCCGTGTCGCCCCGAGCGGGGGTCTCAGTGCCAGCCTGCAGCGGGGGTCGCGGGTGTGGCAGAGCCCCCGGGCAGGGAGGTGACACCGAGCAGTGTCACCGCCGGGGACAGCCCAGCGGGACGAGCAGTGTCCCGCCCCCTCCCGCGCTGTCCCCACGGCGGTCGCTGTCCCCCCCCGGCCCCCGCAGCCCCTCTCCAAGGGGGTGTCCCCTCTGGGGAAGGCCTGGAGGAGCTTCCCGGTGCTCCAGACCCTCCGGATAACGACGGGGAGGAGCCGGAGCGCCCTCGGGCTTGTCCGAGCCACCCCTGGCGGTGCCACCTCAGCCGGGCCCTGTCCCCGCTGTCCCCTGCGGGAGGGACCCGGGGCTGCTCCCGGCGTGGCCGGAATCCCCCGGGGCCGCCGGGATAAACAAAACTCGAACCGTGCTGTTTCAGCGTCCGTGATTCCAGCCCTGCTCTGTCCCTGGCCAGGGGTCCAGCCTCCACAGAGACCCCGGGACAAAACTTTGTCACCCGCTTGCACATTCTGAGCCGACAGAGACACGAATGCTCACTGGTTCTAAATTACATAAAACCCTCTGTCATTAATTAGCATTCTGTCCTCCACTGGTTATTGAATTCTTCCTTGGGCAGGGACACCTCCCACTGTCCCAGGCTGCTCCAGCCCCAGTGCCCAGCCTGGCCTGGGCACTGCCAGGGATCCAGGGGCAGCCCCAGCTGCTCTGGCAATTCCAGCCCAGCCAGGAATTCCTAATTCCCAAGATCCCATCCATCCCTGCCCTCTGGCAGTGGGAGCCATTCCCTGTGTCCTGTCCCTGCAGGCCTTGTCCCCAGTCCCTCTCCAGCTCTCCTGGAGCCCCTTTAGGGCCTGGCAGAGCTCTGAGCTCTCCCTGGAGCCTTCTCTTGTCCAGGTGAACATTCCCAGCTCTCCCAGCTTGGATCCCTGGGAACTGAGGGGCTCCAGCCCTGCAGCAGCTCCATGGATTCCTCTGGGCTCTCTCCAGCAGCTCCAGGTGCTGCTGCTGCGTCCCCAGGGCTGGGGCAGCTCTGCAGGTGGGGTCTCACCTGAGCACGGGGGCAGGATCCCCCTGCCCTGCTGCCCACTGGGCTCAGCCCAGGGCTGGGGGGTTCTGGGCTGGGTCAGGTCCAGCTCTCACCCCCAGCACCCCCAAATCCTTCTCCCAGGGCTGCTCCAGCTGCTCATGCCCAGCCCGGTGCTGGGAGGGTCTGACCAGTCTCACCCCGTGCTGGCGCTCTGGGGCGCTGTCCCCAGACCATTCCACATCTCTGTGACACCGAGCTGCCCTCCCCGCACGTGGAACCGACCCTCTGTGACATCACCCCGTCCCGGTGGCACCGCGGGCACCGCCAGGGCCGTGGGTGGCACCGGAGGTGACAGCTCTGCCCCGGCTCTGCCACCTGCGCTGGCACCGATGGCTTTGCTGGCGCTGCTCGTCCTGCTGGCCCTGGCCGGGCCCGTCTGGGCCTCCTGGGACACCTGCAGGTCGGTGGCCCCGGGGGGCTCGGGGATGCTTGGGGGCTTCCCTGGCACAGCCCGGGCACAGAGGAGCCCCTCGGGGTCCCTGTCCCTGCTGTCCCCGAGCAGGGCAGTGATGGCTCTGTGCTTCCAGAGGCACCTGCGGGCTCCGGCCCTTGGCGTTTGACCACAGCTCTGGTGCTGGCACGTCCCGTGTTGTGGGTGGCACCGGTGTCCAGCCAGGGGCCTGGCCCGGCATCGTCAGCATCCAGGCCACCTGGGAGAACGGCACGTGGCACATGTGCTCGGGTGTCCTCCTCAGCTCCCAGTGGGTGCTCACGGTCGCACACTGCTTCGCCAGGGCCGGGTAAGAAACAGCAGGGACAGAAATGTCCCTAGAGCATGGACAGAAATGTCCCTAGAGCATGGACAGGTGCCCAGCTCACAGCACCACGTGCCACTTCCCTGTCCGCCTTGGGAAGCAGAAGGCCGGAAAATGCTGGGCTGCTGCAGCCTGTGGCTCTGCTCCCTGTCACCCCTCTGTCCATCTGCTCCCCAGGGGCATCTCCATGTGGGAGGTGGTGATGGGGGCCTCAGATCTCAGCCAGCCGGGCCCCGAGGCTGCGGTGAGACGCATCCAGAGGCTCCTGGTGCACCAGCACTACGTGGCTGCCACGGCCAGGAACGACATCGCCCTGCTGGAGCTGGACCAGCCCGTGGAGTGCAGCGACTACATCCAGCTGGGCTGCGTGCCCGACGCCTCGCTCAGGGTGTCGGAGCTGAAATCCTGCTACATCGCCGGCTGGAACTTTGCCAGAGGTGAGCTCCCCAACAGGGTGTGTGCTCCGAGGGTGAGCTGGGCACCCCGGGGACACGGACTGGGCACCCCGGGGACACGGACTGGGCACAGACAGGGACATGGACTGGGCACAGACAGGGACACGGACAGGGCACAGACAGGGACATGGACTGGGCACAGACAGGGACACGGACTGGGCACCCCGGGGACATGGACTGGGCACAGACAGGGACACGGACTGGGCACAGACAGGGACATGGACTGGGCACAGACAGGGACACGGACTGGGCACCCCGGGGACATGGACTGGGCACAGACAGGGACACGGACTGGGCACCCTGGGGGCATGGACTGGGCACAGACAGGGACACAGACAGGGCACAGACAGGGACAAAGACTGGGCACAGACAGGGACACGGACTGGGCACAGACAGGGACATGGACTGGGCACCCTGGGGACACGGACTGGCCACAGACAGGGACACGGACTGGGCACCCTGGGGACACGGACTGGCCACAGACAGGGTTCGGCTGCAGGATGTCAGTGGGGCCGGTCTTGGAGCAGCCTGGGCTGGGGGAAGGAGTCCCTGCCAAGATGGGGCATGAATGGGATGAGCTGTAAGGTCCCTGCTCCCCCAGACAATTCCTGCTGGCCCTGTGAAGCCTCGGGAGAGATGGGTCTGGCCCCTTCCCCAGGCCAACAGCAGGGACACAGCTGGACAGCATCGCTCCGTGGGGAAGGGGCAGGGACACAGCTGGACAGCATCGCTCCATGGGGAAGGGGCAGGGACACAGCTGGACAGCATCGCTCCGTGGGGAAGGGGCAGGGACAGGCCCGGGAAGGGGAGGGGATGGGTACCGAGCTGCTGGGGACTCATTCCCACGGTTCTGGGATCAGGCATGGTTCTGCGGGAGTCCAAGGTCCACCTCATGGACACGGCGCTCTGCAACAGCAGCCGGTGGTACGGGGGGGCCGTTCATGCTGACAACCTGTGTGCTGGGTACCCGCAGGGCGGCATCGACACCTGCCAGGTAAGAGCCCCCACGCACAGCCCAGCCTGTCCCCTCTCCACCCCTCCCCTCCCCACCCGCGGGTCCCTGTCCTATGTCCCCTTGTCCCCATGGCCTGTTCCTGCCCACAAAGCCCATCCAGTGCCCTCAGCAGACCCAAAGTGCAGATGTGACCCTGGAACATCTGTCTTCTGCACATCTGGGACCCATGTGAAGAGATGGGAGAGCCCCCGACCTGTGCTGGGAATGAGGACCTGGCAGGGACTGGGGGAGAGGAGCCAGCCCCGGGGCTGGCAGCTGCCCCCCACAGTCCCTGAGCCATCTCTCCTGGCACAGGGGGACAGCGGGAATCCCCTCGTCTGCAAAGACAACAGAGCTGACTACTTCTGGCTGGTGGGAATGAACAGCTGGGGAAGAGGCTGTGACAGAGCCAGGCACCCTGGGATCTACAGCTCCACTCAGCACTTCTACAACTGGATCCTCATCCAGACGGGCCTGAACCCAGCAGACATAACCAGTTCAGCACCGGAGCCGAACTGCGCCCCGACTCCTAAGCCAGAGGTCACCACAACTTCGGTGGAGACCCCGACGCCAGGGCCAGAACAAGAGGCAGAAACAGAGCCAACACCAGTGCCAGAGCCAACTCCAGAGCTGGTGACGGTGCCAGAGCCAACTCCAGAGCTGGTGACGGTGCCAGAGCCAACTCCAGAGCTGGTGACGGTGCCAGAGCCGACTCCAGAGCTGGTGACGGTGCCAGAGCCGACTCCAGAGCTGGTGACGGTGCCAGAGCCAACTCCAGAGCTGGTGACGGTGCCAGAGCCGACTCCAGAGCTGGTGACGGTGCCAGAGCCGACGGCAGAGCCGACGGCAGAGCCGGAGCTGGTAACCGAGCCAACGCCAGAGGCGACGTCAGTGCCACAGCCAAGCCCAGAGCCAGAGCTGGTGCCGGACCCGACGCCAGTGCCAGTGCCAGAGCCAACACCAGAGACAACGCCAGAGCCAACGACAGAACCGACGACAGAGCCAACACCAGAGCTAATGCCAGTGCCGATGCCAGAGCCAACGCCAGTGCCAGAGCCGACACCACCGCCAGAGCCGATGCCAGAACCAGAGCAGGAGCCAGAGTCGGTGCCCGAGCCGGAGCCAGAGCTGGTGCCAGAGCCATCACCCGAGCCAGCCATCCCCCTGATGCCCGAGGATCCGGTGCCACCACCGGCACCGGCACCGGACCGGCTTCTGCTGATCTCGGTGCCGTACCAGAGCCTGGTGCAGTTCTGTAAACTGCTCAGGGATTTCCTGCAGTTCCTCAGGGACCAGCTGGGCTGACCGCAGCAGGAGCGGACGCAGCTCCGGCTGCAGAAGGCGTCCGGCTGCCGAACGCGGCCCCGGCCCGTTCCGCTCCCGGCTCCATCGCCACCGCGGGGCCCGGGGCGGCCGCAGCCCCGGGGCCGCTCCGTCCCTGCCGCCCCTCCCGTGCCGCCCCCCGTGCCGCAGTTCCGTTCGCTGTTGAAATAACGCTGTTCGTGCTCCCCAGCACCGCGGTCTCTGCGCCAATTCCGCCGCCGGGCAGGGCGAGGAGGGGCCGGGCCGGGAGCCGGGAGGGAGAACGAGCGGGGCTGGCCCGGTCCGGGAGGAGACCGGGAGGAGCCAGGGCGGGGTGGGAAAAGCGCTTTAATAACGGAGCGGCCGGGAGCGGCAGCAGCCCGGAGCCCCGAGGGACGCGGAGGTGCGGGAGGTGCCACCGTGAGCTGCCGCGGCCACCCAGGGGTGTCCCCTCTGTCACCAGCTCCTGCCGGGACCCCCGACCCCAGTCCCCCCGCTGTGCCCTCGGTCCCAGCTGGGATCCCTGGATCCGGGACATTCCCTCTGCTCCAGCGGGATCGCGGCTCCCAGGAGCTGTCCTGGCTCTGGGGAGGGTGCTGGAGCGTGGTGATCCTCCTGGAACGGGTCGGGGATCCTGGAACGGGTCGGGGATCCTGGTTTCCGTGGTCCACCAGTGTCTGGAGGTGGTTTAGGGACCTGCCGCGGGCTGGCCCGGCCATGCTGGCCCGGCGGCCACCGAAGCCCGCCGTGCATGGATATCCTCAATTCCCGGCTCGGAGCCCCCCATCCTGCCAGGGCCCCTCAGGGCCGGGACACCCCGGGCCGTGGGGACGGGTGCGGGGCGGTGGCACCGGGGGCTCATCGGGGCTGCAGGCCCCAGGCTGGCAGCGGGGTGAGCTCGGGGGGCAGCAGGGCGAAGGGGGGGCTCTCCAGGGGCTGCCAGGGCGCTGGAGAGGGAGCCAGACCTGCGGGATGGACACGGGCTCAGGCATCGCCCCCGGCCCGCCGAGCCCTGGGAGGGGACACCCAGGGGACACACAGGGGACCCCCAGCCCCAGAAGCTCGGGGGTCCCTCACCCGCGGGCCGCTCCCACGCTGCCCGTGGCCGGGGCCGGCCCCTCGTACCGCAGCAAGCGTCGTCCCAGGCGCAGGGCCCGGAGGCGCAGAGGTGCAGCGGGGCCGGGGGGCGCGGGTGGGTGCCGAGGCCGTGGAGGGGCTGCGCCGAGCCCGCGGGGGTGTCCGGGAGGGACTGCGTGGGGAGCAGAGAGCGCCGTGTCCCAGGGCGTCCCTGGGCTGCTCCGGGACCAGGTCACCCCCAGGGGGCCGGCAGAGGGTCGGGACGCTCCAGACAGGGCTCCCCGACGGGAGCGCGGGCTCCAGAGGGTGCCCGAGCTTGTTGGGGTGTCCCCAGCACCCCGGGACCGGCCATGTCCTACCCGTGCGGCGGCTGCGGCGGCGGGACCGACAGCGGGCGGGATCCAGTCGCACCAGGAGCCTGCGTGGGCACGGGCGGGGACAATGTCCTGGCTCGGGCACCGCGCGGGCCCCAGCCCCGGCTCGCCGGGGCGCACGGGGAGCCGCCGTGTCCTCTCCCCGGCTCCCAGCGGGGCTCTGGGAAGCGACCCTCGGTGTCCCAGCGCCAAATGTCAGCCGCGCTCCCTCCCAGGGGCGCCCCTGGGTCCCTCGGGCGGCAGCTCCCACGTCCCGTCCCCTCGGTCCCCGGGCTGTCACCTGGGCCGCCAGCCTCCAGCTGCTGCTTGCTCTCCCGTCGCCACTTGGCTCGGCGGTTCGAGAACCAGACCTGGGGAGAGCGCGGGGGCTGAGGCTGCCGCCCCCCGCCCGTCCCACGGCCCCCGGCACAGCTCCGAGCCCCGGGACACGGGTGGGACACGGGCAGAGAAGGGGGCTCGTGCACAGACATGGGCACGGGCGTGGGCAAAAGAATGCCCATGTCCTGATCCCAGGCATGCACATGGCACGGGCAGAGGAAAGGGTTTGGTTCTGGGCATCGGAAAGGTCTTCATCCCAAACACGGACACGAACAAGGGGTTCCATCCCGGCAATGGGCACGGTCCCGGGCAGAGGATGGCTTTGATCCTGCATCTTCCCCACCTCATGGGCTGGGAGCGCACGGCAGGCTGCGGGCGTGTCCCCGGCACAGGGCACGGGACCCTCGTGGCTGCTCTCGTGTGTGCTCTGCCGTGCTGCGGGGTGCCCGAGGACAGGCAGCGCTGCCCTGGCACGGGGGACTCGCTGCTGGCACTGCCTGGCACTCAGAGGTTCGGCAGGGGCACAGGGATGTGGGTCTGGAGCTGCTGGGAGGAACCTGCGAGGCGTGGGTGCCAGGGAGTGTGCCATGAAATGTGCCGGGTGTGCCATGGAGAGACCCCCGAGCCAGGACAAACCCAGTCACTCCCACCATCTGGAGCCCGTCCCCACCCCTGCCACCGCCAGCAGCGCTGACACGGTCTGGAGATGTCCCCGAAGGCAGGAGGGCTCCCTGTCCCCATGGACTGGCGGCCCCGATCCCTGCGGCCCCTCCGGGCTGCTCCGGCCACCAGGACGCGGCCGCGCTCGCGTTCGGAGCCAGGCGGGTCCCCTCTTACCCTGATGGTGCTGTCGGGGAGCTGCGTGGCCGCGGCCAGGCTCTCCCGGGTGGCGGTGTCCGGGTACTGTCCCCTCTGGAACTCTGCAAGGGGCGTCGGGGTGAGCTGGGTCGGGTCGGGTCGGGTCGGGGCAGCCACCTCCGGCACCCGGGCAGGAGATGCCAGGACGTGTCTGCAGCCAGACCGCGGGGCCAGCGAACTGGGGCGCTCTGGAGTGGTTTGGGGTGTTCTGGGGTGTTCTGGGGCGGTGTGGAGTGCGCTGGGGTGGTTTGGGCGCTCTGGGGCGCTCTGGTGGGGCTTGGGGCAGTCTGGGACGGTTTGGGGTGCTCTGGGGTGATGTAGAACGCTCTGGTGGGGTTTGGGGCAGTCCGGGGCGGTTTGGGGTGCTCTGGTGTGGTTTGGGGCCCCGCACCGATGGCCAGGCCACCCACAGAGGCACGAGGCCCCCCCCCCCCCCCGAAAGCGGCATTTCCCCCCCGGGGAGCGGCCCCGCTCCGTCCCGCTCGGAGCCGGCGTCCCGCGGGGAGCGCACCTTCCTCCAGAGCCTCCGCCTGCTGCCTGGAGAACACGGTCCGGTTCCTGCCGCCGCTCCGGAGCCCGGGGCCCGGCGGGAGCCGCCGGCCGGGAGCGCAGCCCTGGCTCCCCGGGGCCGCGGGGGGCTGCGGGACGGGGGGCGCGGCCGGAGGGGACACTGCGGGGACAGAAGGGCAGAAGCTGGGGGCGGACCCGGTGCTGGGGCTCCCCGGAGGAGCCGGGAAGGATCAGGAGGGATCCGAGCTTTGGGGCAAGGCTCACCCTGTGGCCGCGGGTCCCAAGGCTCGGCCACCAGCCGGAGGTCGCTGGGCAGGGTCCTGAGCACGCGGTTGATGGAGGAGACCTGGGCAGGGGAGAGGGGATGTGCCCGGGAGGGGACGGGACCCCCGGGGGTGCGGGGGGACAGGAATGGAGGTGGAGCTGCCTCTGGGATGCTCTCCGGAGCCAGGGATTCTCTCCGGCCCGGGGCCGAACCCGTCTGCTCCCTATCCAGGACCCCCGAATCCCGGGGACCGACAGAGTCTAACGGGAGGCACTTGGCACGACGGGGCATCGCCGGGGTGGGTCTGTCCTTGGGAAGCACAGCTCTCCCCGCCCAGCAGGGACACTTGTCACGGAGCCACCGCGGTGTCCCGAGGCCCGAGGAGGCAGCCGGGCTCGGGGGGGGCGGTCGGGGCTCTGCTTCCGCTGGGGAAGAGCGATTTGCCTTCCCCTCCCCAGCCGCTCCAGCTCCGCGTCTCACCAAGCACCGAGCCCTTCCCTGCGGATCCTTCCCATGTCCGAGTCCTTCCCACGGACCCGAACCCTTCCCATCACTCCGAGCTCTTCCCGGGGCACGCACCCCGCTGTCCCGAGCCTTTCCCGGGGCACGCACCCCGCTGTCCCGAGCCTTTCCCGGGGCACGCACCCCGCTGTCCCGAGCCTTTCCCGAGGCACGCACCCCGCTGTCCCGAGCCTTTCCCCGCGCACCATTCCCACCTCCCGCCACCCTCCCGCCCCCGGCCGTGGGGTGGGACCCCCTGCCCTTCCCGGCCCCGGGAATTCCCGCAGCCCCGTGGTTCCCCGGCAGGACTCACGCTGGGGATGCCGCCGCTGGCACAGATTCCCTCGGCGTGCAGCTGCCGGCGGATCTCCCAGGCGAAGAGCCCGGGCTGCTCCAGCTTCAGCCGCGCGATCCTGGCCACCACGGCGGGGGTGGCCATGCGGGGCTTGCTGCCCCCCACAGCCTTGGGCCCCACGGCCCCCGTCCGGTAGTAGCGGCCCAGGATTTTGCTGACGCAGCCGTTGGACACCTGCGGGCAGAACTTCAGCGCGGGGAGGATTCGGGAGGAGGGGAAGGAGACCCCCAGCCCCGGGCCGGGCGCACCTTGAGGCTGCGGGAGATGTCGGAGCTGCGGGCGCCGCTCGCCGCCAGCGCGATGATTCTCTGCCTCTTGCACGTGGGGAGGGGGCGGCCGTTCAGGAAGAGCCCCCCGAGCTGGTTCACCCCGCTGGGCCCTGGGGAGCGCGACAGGGCTGGGGCGGAGCGGGGCTGCCGGTCCTGCCCTCCCGGCTTCCCGGGACGGCACCGGGGAGGAGGCCAGGACCGGCGGAGCTGCGGGGGTCTGGAGGGGCTGGGCAGGGGGAGCTGGGGTTTGCAGGGACGTGGGGCGCGATGCTGGGGGTGGGTGCAGGGAATGGGAGCGCCGGCCCCAGGAAGCAGGAAAAACACCCCCTGGGAGAGCACGGGGCGAATTTGGGCAGGGCAGGGGGGGTGACAGGCTGCGGGGCTGGATGTCCCCGGGGGCCGGGACATCCGCAGGGAGGGCCCTGCGGAACCGCGGGTGAATCGGTGTCTGGGAGGACGCGTTTGTGCCGGAGCAGGGAATGGTGGCACGGCGCATCCCCGAGTCCCACCGGAAACACCGGGACCCCGCGACGGAGCCGCCGCGTTCCTCACCTCGGTGTTGCATCGTGGAGAGTCTTCAGGGGGCTGTGGGTGCCTGGGAATTGCCAGTGGGACACGGGGGAAGGTGCAGGGCCGGATAAATCAGCGCCGGTGTCCAGGGCTCAGCCACGACCCTGCTGCGAGGAGAAGGGACAAGGGCAGGAATCTTGGAGCAGAGGATGGAAACGCTTGAGGGCAACTTGGGAAGTCCCTGCGCTCCAGGCACAGCGGATAAAGACCAGGAAAAGAGGTCACAGGGCTCTGGAGAGGCTCGGGAGACGCCGGGAATGCTGCCGGTGCTGCCTGCACCAAGCAGCCACCGGCACAGAACGGAGCCAGCGTGGCTGAGCCGCGTCCCAGCGCCTGCAGAGCTCCCCGGACACCCCGCGGGGGGCAGGGGGATCCCCACGCCCGCCCCACCCCAGCTCAGTGCCGGGATCCACAGGGAATGGAGGGTTCCCCCATGCCCATCCGTCACCCATCACCCTCCCAGCCAGGAATTCCTAATTCCCAATCTCCCATCCATCGCTGCCCTCTGGCAGTGGGAGCCATTCCCTGTGTCCTGTCCCTGCAGGCCTTGTCCCCAGTCCCTCTGCAGCTCTCCTGGAGCCTCTTCAGGGCCTGGCAGGGGCTCTGAGCTCTCCCTGGAGCCTTTCTGTCTCCGGGCCGGGCACTTCCAGCTTTCCCAGCCTGGCTCCCGGCAGGATTCCCACAGGGACACTGGTGCCAGTGCCTCTCCTGCCTGAGCAGCAGCGGAGCCGCAGAGGTGCCACCGAGCCTGGCGGCTGCTGCTCCCCTCACGGCCTTGCCAGAGCCCCCAGTTCACCCGGAGTTTCACCTGGAACATCCTAAAACCCTCCCGACACCCCCAGTGTGGGGCGTTCCCTGCCACAGTCCCCAAATCCCACCGCGCTCTTCCCTGCACAGCCTGAGGGAGTTTGGCGACACCGACCCTCGGTGAAATTCGGGAAAAGCGGAATAAATCCAACAACTGGGACAAGTCCGCAGGTTTCCCGCAGGTGAGCAGCAAAGCCGAGGCGCATCCCATCTCCCTCTGCTCGGGGAGGGACGGATCGCCCTGGGGCGATGCGCGGAGGCTGCTCCGGGAAGGAGGGAAGGGAGGAACAGGACACGAGTCCCCTCGGGGGCCGCGCAGCCCCCCAGCACTCCCTGGCTGTGCCCGGAGGTCACACAGGGATTTTTCCCCACGGGGAACCGGGAGCGCCGGGAAAGCCGAGCTGCGAGCCCTCGGTGCCCTTGGATGGAGCCCTGGGCCCGGGATGAGCCAGCGGGGAGCAGCGAGGCCGGGCAGAGCCGGTACCTCCCGGGGACCCCGGAGCTTCCCCAGGTTAAAGCACGCTCAACACCAACTCCCGCGGCAGCTCCTGCAGCTTTCACACGCAGGGAAAGATGCTCGGGAGAGCGGGAATGCCCGGAGCGGCGCAAGGAGGTACCTGTGGAGCCTCGAGGGAGCTGGACCGGATCGTCCTGGGAGCCGGGCGGGCGCTCAGTGCCGGCAGCGGGGCCGTGATGTCACGGCAGGAGGGAGAGGAGGACGGGGAGGAAGGGGCGGCCCGATGTGACCGCGCCCAGCACACGCCCGGCCCGGGGGGCTCCGTCGGGACTCGGGGGCGCTCGGGGCGCCCCGGGCCGGGCACGGACTCGGTGCCGGGTGAGCGCCGGTGTTTCAGCACCTGCGGCCGGCGGACAGCACGGTTCGGCCGCGTCCCCGCGCCCCGGAGCATCCCCGGGGATCCCCCGCCGGAGCCCCCGAGGGGCTTCGCTCCCGCGTCTCTCCCGCAAAGCAAACAGGGACATATGGGATTCAATCATAAATCCATCTTCTCTTTTATTACATCGATTTAATTTATTTTGGGTGCTGAACAAATAGAAGGCGGCCCCCGGGGTGGCGGCTGGGCCCCGGCGGGGACTCCCCGGTGTGCTCCAGGCGAGGCACCGGCACAGATGGCCCCTTCTTGGAAGATTAAAAAAAAAAACAACGTTGTAAACCTTTCAAGTAAAATATTTGAAGAGCAAATATTAGCCAGCGAGGAGCCCATCACCGTGGCCCTCCGCGCCCGGCCCCGCGAGTCATCCAGCGTTATTTGCACCCCGGCCCGGCCCCCGGGCTCCGCGCTGCTGCCCGCCTTTGGAAAATACCATATGCTCCGAATTACATATTAACCACGGCCCTGCGGGGCCCGGGCCCGGCCCCGGCCCCCGGGGAGCCGCCGCGCCGCCCCCCCCGCCGCCCCCGGGGCGCCCCGGCTGTCCCGCACCCCGGCGTCGGGCTCGGGCTCCCGGCGGCGCGGGGAGCGCTGGCACCCAGGGCTGGGCCCCCGCCGCTCCGCGCCGGCCGCCCCGGACCCCCCCCGCTCCGCCCCGGCCGCGGGGGAGCCCCGGTGGAGCCCCCGGGCCGGGCGAGCCCCGTGCGTAACGCGGCCGCGGGGAGCGGGGCGCGGGGCTCGGCACCGGGCCGGGGGGGGCCGGGCCCGCCCCTGTCCCCGTGTCCCCGGGCCCGGGCGGGGGGCGGCGCGGGGGGCTCCGGGCCGGCCCCGGAACGGCGGGGCTGCCCCCGGGGCCGTGCGCGCTGGCACCGGGCACGCCGGGCTCCGGTGCGCACGGCCCCGGCCGGCTCCTCGCCGCTCCCGGGCCGGCCCCGCGGTGCCCCGGCGGCGGGAGGAGCCCCCGGAGCCGCCCGGAGCTCGGAGAGGCCGGGGGAGCCCCGGGGGCCCGGGAGAGGCGGCGGCGGCGGGCACAGGGCGGCGCGTCCCTGGCGCGGCTCGGGCGCGGCGGCTGCTGCGGCCTCGGGCAGCGGAAACCGGGACGGGGAAAGGCGGGGAGGAGAGCGGGGAGAGCGGGGGAGAGGGGCAGAGACGGGATGGGGGAGATGTGGAGAGGGGAGGATGTGGGGAGGTGGAAAGAGAGATGGACGCGTGGGGAGCAGAGATGGAGACAGAGATGGAGAGATGGCGAAATGGAGAGGTGGAGACGTGGGGAGATGGAGTCGGGAAGAGACGGGGAGGTGGAGAAGTGGGCACGGGAGGGGTGGAGAGACACAGATGGAGAGGTGGTGAAATGGAGAGAAGGAGAGGAGGAGATGAGGAGGAGAGGGGGGCAGATGTTGGGACATGGAGAGGCGACGATCTGGAGAGGGGAGACATGGAGACGTAAGGACACAGAGAGGTGAAAAAGCAGAAATGGAGAAAGGCTAAAATGGAGAGATGGAGAGGTGGAGAGATGGAGACAGAATCATGGAGACATGGAAAGGTGGAGAGGTGAAGGTGTGAAGAGATGGAATGATGGAGGGGGGGAAAAAGGAGAGGTGGAGAGGTGTGGAGGTGTAATCGGGGAGGTTGGAGAGCTGCAGAGGCAGAGGTGGAGAGGTGGAGACAGATCTGGAGACATGGAGAGGTGGGGACAGAGCTCTGGGGAGGTGGAGGGAAGATCCAGCACCCACCGTGGCAGCTGCATTTGTGCCCCTGTGCCCCTGCTCCTCAGGGAAGAGCTTTTGCAGGGATTCTGAGGATGCTGAGCACCCCGGGGGTAGCGTGGGGACGCTTCCCTTGGAAAGGCCGGGGACGCCGGGCTGTCCCCAGGCAGCAGCTGGCGCGCGGTGCCTCTGCCCTGGTGGCCGGGAATGCCAGCACGCAGCGGGGGTGGTGGGGACCCGAGTGTCCCCTGCTGCCAGCACCCCTGGTCACTCCAGCTGGAGCTGGGAGGAAGGGAAAGGGAAAGGGAAAGGGAAAGGGAAAGGGGGAAAGGGAAAGGGAAAGGGAAAGGAAAGACCTGGTCACTCCAACTGGAGCTGGGAGGAGGGAAAGGAAGGAAAGGAAGGAAAGTAAGGAAAGGAAGGAAAGGAAGGAAAGGAAGGAAAGGATAGGAAAGGAAGGAAAGGAAGGAAAGGAAGGACCGGTCCCCACTGTCCCCAGGCAGGATCAGGGGCGTGTTGGGGACACCGGGGGCTGTGGAGGGGAGCACAGAGCTCCGGTGTCCCAATGGGAGGGCGCGTCCCAGGAAAGGCGCCCATGGCAGCCGCTCGGCCGGGAGGGGTGTCCCCCGCGGCTCTGCGGGAGTTTGCAGGGCACAGGGATCCCGCTGAGCAGATCCATCACCTTCACCTTTGTGTCCGTCTCCATTTTCATCTGCATCTTCATTTCTCTTTCCATCTTTATTTTTGCCTCCGTATTCGTGCCTTAGTCTCCATCTCCATCCGTGTATCCTTTTTTCTTTCTCTGCTTTCATCTCTGCTTCTTCTCCATCTCTGACTTTATCTCCATCCCATCTCCTCCTCCACTCCCAGACCATCTCCATCTCTATTCCCAATCCCATTCCCCATCTTCATCCCCGTTTCCATCCCATCCCATCTCCCTCTCGGTGTCTCTGTTCCAGAGGAGGAACCGGGAGAACCCCGTGCAGACCGGGCCAGAACTGGAACGTGGCTCGGGGCAGAACTGCTCTGCTCGGGGCTCAGGGCCCGCCTCCCTCTCCAGCGCCGCATCCCCGATCCCACCGCGATGCCCAGAGGGATTTTGCCCTCCGGCGTCACTCCAGGGAGGGGGTGCTGAGCCCCTCCCTGCCCGGGAGCACGGCTGGGGCCGGGGACAGCGGATCCTTGTCCCCACTGCAGGCTGGCACCAGGAGCGGGAGGGAGTGTGCTGGGGGTCGGGGTCTGCAGCTGGGAAGGGACACAGGAGAGAGGGACCCTGCAGGGACAGCGCGTGAGGAGCTGGGAGGAAGGAGGGGACCGGCTCCGCCCGAGGAGTGACAGCAGCACTGCTGGGGAATGGGACAGGGGTGGCACAGGGACAGGGAGGGACACGGGAACAGAGACACAGAGTGGCACAGGGACAGGGAGAGACACGGGAACAGAGACACAGAGTGGCACAGGGACAGGGAGAGACACGGGAACAGGGACACAGAGTGGCACAGGGACAGGGAGAGACACGGGAACAGGGACACAGAGTGGCACAGGGACAGGGAGAGACACGGGAACAGGGACACAGAGTGGCACAGGGACAGGGAGGGACACGGGAACAGAGACACAGAGTGGCACAGGGACAGGGAGGGGGTGGAACAGGGATGTGGAAGGGATGGAACACGGACACAGAGTGGGTGTAACAGGGACATGGAGAGACCAGGGAAATGGAGAAGGTGGAACAGGGACATGGAGCAGCACAGGAAGAGGGACAGGAAGGGAATGGAATGGGGACATGGAGGGAAACAGGAATGGGAACAGGGACACAGAGGGGCACAGGGACAGGGACGGACACGGGAACAGGGATATGGGAACAGGGCCACAGAATGGCACAGGGACAGGCACACAAAGGGAGCAGAACAGGGAATGCCATTATCCCAGGAGATTTCCGCAGCGAGGCAAAGCTGCCAAAGCACCACAGCTCATTGCTGGGGTTTTGTCTGGAATTCAGCCTCTGCATTCCCTGAGCGGCACTGGCGGGGGCAGGAGGGGCAGAGCCCCCATCCCACGGGGAACATCTGCCAGCGGCTCAGAGGAACCGGGTCCCAGGGCCCCCTCAGTCCCAGGGCCCCCCCAGGGCTCTCCCAGGCTGCACACAGGGATGGGTGCTGGGATAGCTGGATTTGGAATAACTGGATTTGGGAATTCCCAGCCCTGCCCAGAGGAGACCTGGCCGTTCCGGTGCTCCACGCCCAGTTCCTGGTGTTCCCGCTCCTCATCCCAGCGCAGAGCCAGCTCCGGGGATGGCCGGGAGGGCAGAGGGATGAGGTGCAGCTCCCAGGGGATCCACTCAGCATTCCCATCCCTGGCAGCGCCCAAGGCCAGGCTGGGCACTGGGGCTGGAGCAGCCTGGGACAGTGGGAGGTGTCCCTGCCATGGCAGGGGTGGCACTGCAGGGGCTCTGAGCTCCCTTCCCACCCAAACCATTCCAGGATTCCCTGATTTCCCTCCCTCTGTCGCTCCTGTCTGCACGTCCAAGGCTGTTTTGCACCATTCTGGGCTTTCTCCCTGCAGAAGGTTCCTCACTGAGCAGCAGGGTGCCTGGAAAATCCCATTCTTCTCTCCTGCAGAAAGCACGGGTGGAAGTTAAAAGCCCAGATGACTCAGCCGACCAAGAAAACGGAGTCTATCCCCACGTTCCCACCTACAATTTCACTTTCTTTTCCATCAAAATGATGATTATTAAAGGATTTGGGCTAAAAGAGGCAATTTAGGGGCTTGTAGGTGTCGTCCCCATCATCTCTGGTGGGATGCAGGTGCAAGATGGGACAGTGATATGGCGGGCCCAGAAATTCCATGGATCAGGACAATGGAGCTGCTTTTCCAGGTTTTTGGGCAGAGATTTCCTGCCCCAAAAAAGGGGCTAACTATTAAAAACGGGGAGAAAACAACAACAACAACAAAAAAGATAAATTATCACCAAAATGCTGGAGCAGGGAGATCAGAAGTGGTGGAAGGTTGTGGCAGGTAGGGAGAGGGTGGGAAGAGGATTCCTCATGGGTCGGGAGGCTCTGGCACAGGCGGTGCAGTGAAATCCTGGAGCGGGACCGCCGGGACCCTCCGGAAAAGGGGCGGGGGCTGCACCGGGACCTGCGCGTGGGGGACAAACCCCGGAGGGAGAACACACGGGAAAACATCAGGAACACGGGAAAAAAACATCAAAACACGGCCAAAATAAAACCCCAGAGGGTGGGGAAACGTGCCGTGCCCAGCGGGAGACACCGGCGGGGCGGATTCCGGTGGGATATCGTCGCCCCCGGGTGCGCTCCGATCGCCCCCAGGTGCGCTCCGATGCCCCCCGGGTGCGCTCCGATCGCCCCCACACTCGGGGGGCTTCACCTGCGGGACACGGGGCCCTCTCCCAGCCCGGGGCCGCTCCGTTCCCGTTCCCATCCCCTGGATTCCCTCCGTGGCCACTCCAATCGTCCCCTGGCACCCAGGAGTGACACGGCTCCGCTCGGGGCCGGCGGAGGTGACACCGGGATCGGCACCCGGAGCACCCCGAGGGGCGGGGGGACACGGCGGGAGGGAGCCCCGGTTCCCCCCGCTCCGGGCTGGGTTCGGGGTCACCTGGGGACGGGAGGGACCCCCAGAGGGGTGGGCAGTGCCAGTGTCCCCTGGGGGGGGGACATCCCGGAGCTGTGTCCGGACCGCGAGCGTCCCCAGCCGGGACGCGGTGACCGTGGGTGACACCGGGTGCTCGAGGCCACCTCGCCGGGCAGCGCCGCTGTCCCCGGTCCCCTCGCGGGACGCGGGCGGCCCCGGCACGGTGCGGTGCCCGTGGGGGTTTTGGGGCGCGGGTGCACGGTGGGAGCGACCCCCGGGGCAGCGGGGCCGTCCCTGCCACCGCCCCCAAACCAGCCAGAGCTGCGTGCCCCATTCTCCCCCCGTTTTCCCCCAGACCCGCGGGGGGGGGGCCGGGCTGGGAGCGGGCGGCTCCGGTGGCCCGGGGGGGTCACTGGGGGTGTCGTGGGGGGGGGGGGGGGGCTGCACCGGGGGATCCCCCGGGCCCTGTGGGAACGGAATGGAACGGAATGGAATGGAATGGAACGGAATGGAACGGAATGGAATGGGCTGGAAGGGGCGGGGTTGGGTCTGGGGTCCCCCCCGGTGCGACCCCGCCCCCGGGACCACCGCCCGGCCCCCTCCGCTGACGAAACGGGCGTGTCCCCGCCAAGCCCCGCCTCCCGGTGACGGAAGGGGCGTGTCCCGTCGCGGCCCCGCCCCCGGCGCGGCGCGAGGCCACGTGCGCGCGCGGGCGGCCTTTGCCGACGTGTCCCTGGCGCCGCGCGCCCCGGAAGTCCCGCCCCCCCCATCCCGCGCGCCGGGCCGGGCGGGGCCGCGCGGAGGGGGGGGGGGGGGCGCGACGTCACCAGCCGCGCGCCGCCATTGGCCGAGGCGCGGCGGGGCGGGGCGGCGCGCGCGGCGGGAGCGGCCGCCCGTTGGCCGCCGGCCGCGCCGGGGGGCGGAGCCGCGCCGAGGCCGCGCCCCCCGCCGGCTCAGGCCCCGCCCCGCGGTCCCTTCCGCGCTCGCCCCGGGCCCCGCCGCGCTCGCCCCGGGCCCCGCCGCGCTCCCGCCGCCCGTGCCCGGCCCGGCCCGACCCGGCCTCTCCGCCCGCCCGGCCCCGCCATGGCCTCCGCGGCCAACCCCGGCCAGGGCGGCTCCGCGCCGCCGCCCGTCGTCCAGCGCGGCATCGTCAAGATGGTAAGGGCTGTGCCCGCCGCTCCTCGCACCGACCCCGCGCCTCGCCGGTCACCGGGCGCCCCCGTGTCCCGCAGGCTCCTCCGGGGCCCCGCTCCGCCCCCCCCCCCCCCCCCCCCCCCCCCCCCCCCCCCCCCCCCCCCCCCCGCTCCGCTTCCCGCTAAGCGGCAGCCTGTCCGCTCCCCGGCCGGTGCCCGGCTCCCCCAGCCCGGTGCAGCCCGCCCGGTGCTCCCGGGCCCCGTGCGGCGGCAGTTGCTGATCCGTTACCGCCCGCGGCCCGGGCACCTCTCGCTGCAGCCTGGCATCCCCCGGCAGCCCGCGTCCCCCACGCCGTCCCGGGACCGGGCACTGCGAGGTCCCGGTGCCGTCCCGGCTGCGGGGATGGGGCAGGAGGAGCTTTGGGTCCCGGGACCGGAGCCGGTGGTCCCGCTCCGCTGCCGGCCCCGCAGCGCCCGGAGCCCCGAGGGGTGGCGGAGCAGCGGCCTCGCGGGGCCGCCGGCAGCGGGGCCGTCCCGGGGGTGCCGCACGTGCTCCGCTCGCCGCCCTTGCCGGGACATCCCCGCGGGACGGGATCCCCGCGGGACGGGTCGGGTCCCCACGGGGCAGCGCGGGGATGGCGTCCTCCAGAACCGGGAACCGTCCCGGTCCCCCGCGCCAGCTCCCCACGTGTGCCGGCCGCGGGGCCGGGAGAGCGAAGGTCGGGTTCAGTCCCGGGCGCCGTGTCCCCGTCCCGTGTCCCCGTCCCGTGTCGCTTCCCGGTGCTGTCCCGCCGCAGCCCGTTCCCTGCCGTGTCCCCGAGCTCCCCAGAGCCCCGAGTCCGGGTGGATCTGGGGGTCTCGGCTGAGCCCTGCACCCAGTGCTGCCTCGGGAGTGAGACCTGTTCCCGGGGTGTCACTGCAGCCTGGAGCCTGGGGCCGTGCTGGGGACACCGCGGGAAGGACCCTGGAAGCCTGGGGATGCTTCCAGGGATCTAGGGATGGATCCCAAAGGTTTGGGATGGGCGCCGGGGATCTGAGGCTGGACGCTGAATCTGGGGGTGGACACTGGGGGTGTGTGGTCGGACACCGGGGGTTTGGGGACACCGGGGGGCTTTGGGGACACTGCAGGTCTGGTCTGGCACCATCCCCGTGCTCTGTGTCACTGGTGACGGGGGATCTGCTGCTGCCACCCCGCCCTGCCTCCTGCCCAGCCTGCAGATTTTGGGATGCTCAGGACGACCCTCACCTGGGCTGCTTGCGCCTGCCCGGCTCCATCCACGGGGATGTGGGTCTGCAGCAGGATTTTGGGGAGGATTTTGGAGTCTGCTGGCTGGGAGGCAGCTGTGCCTGTGCCCCAGACCCCGGGATGTGCTCTGTGGTGCCCTCCCAGGCCAGCCAGCCCAAAATTCCCCTGGGAGAGGGGGCTCCCTGTGGTGCCAGCCACGTGCTCTGCTGTGGCTCCCATCACAGCTTCGAGGTTTTTGGGGTTTTTTGCACCTTCCTGCTGCAATCACAGTGAAACTACGGGGTTTGAGAGCAGGAGTTTGGCAGCAGGATGGGGATGAAGAGCAGGAATTTTCCTCCCACTCCTGTCAGGGTTTTTAACCCTCTGTGCCCCACAGGGGCAGCTCTGGATTCCGGATGTGCCCGTGGGATTTCGGTGCCGTCCCCTCTGGTGCCCTGGAGCCGCCTTGGCAGCACGAGTTGGGGCTGTGCACCCCGTGTGCCTGAGCTGTTTCCAGCTTGGATTAAGCCTGGTTTAAGCCCAGATTTCTCTGATGGAGCCCTGAGTGGGACGGCTGGGCCCAGGGGTGACTCTTGCTGGCAGGCTGGGACAGTGACCCGATCCCACTGCTGTCACTGACGGATCCCTGGAGCACTTCCCCTGCTGGGATCCCGATAGCCAGGCGGGCGTGTGGCCACTCCGTGGGCAGGGACAGGGCCACAGGGATCAGGAGCCGGGATGGAATGTCCCGGAACGCGGAGCAGCTCCACCAAGGATCCCACCCTGGGATCCCGGGCTCGTGTTGGGGGTTGAACAGAGCAGCTCCAGCATCCCCTGGCCTCCCTGTGCCCTATAAATTAAAGACTAAGGTTAATTACAGCCATGAAACCTCTAAGTCCTTAAGCACAGAGCACTGGGCCTTTGCTGGGATCGCTCCGGGCGCGGCTCGGCCGCAATTCCCGGTGGCTCCCGCAGCATTCCGGGCTCTGCTGTGGCTCCAGGGGGTGGGGGGTGCAGGGGCACCCAGAGCCTCGGGGTGGGCTCGGCAGGGCTCATCCTGAGGGATTCGGTGTCCTGGGCACGGGGCTGGGCTGGCTCTGGTGATGGGACAGAGCTGGAGGAGTTTGGGATCCCTGCGAGCATCCGTGGGGATTTGGGGGTGGCAAGGAGCCAGGGCAGGCACTGGAACCTGACCCCAGAGAGCTGGGAGCGGGGACGGGGACGGGGAGATCCCAGGAACAGGGAGATCCTGTTGGGAGCGGGGAGATCCTGTTGGGAGCAGGGAGATCCCAGGGACAGGGAGATCCTGTTGGGAGCAGGGAGATCCCAGGAACAGGGAGATCCTTGGGTGTCGGTGCAGTTTGGGTGATGGCAGTGGGAACAGGGAGATCCTTGGGTGTGGGTGCAGTTTGGGTGATGGCAGTGGGAACAGGGAGATCCTTGGGTGTCGGTGCAGTTTGGGTGATGGCAGTGGGAACAGGGAGATGCTGGGAACAGGGAGATCCTTGGGTGTGGGTGCAGTTTGGGTGATTGGCCGTGGGGCTGCCCCAGCCCCATCCCCGTGGGCACAGCTGTGAGCAGCAGGTGAGCAGCGCTGGCAGCACTGAGCCATGGAGTGCCCAGGTGTGCTGAGCCACCACACGGGGCACAGAGGGCACACAGGTGCCACGCATGAACGTGGGGGGATAAAAGGGGGGTACAGAGCAAGGGCAGATGCCTGCAGCCCTCTGAGGTGTGGTGTCGCTGTGTGTGGGTTGAAGCCTTCTGAAACTGTGTGGTGTCACTCTGAGTGTCGTGGCTGTCTCAGCTGTGACATGTGCTGAGGCACTCGGGAACAGGGGGATCCTCAGGGTCAGGGAGATCCTTGGGAACAGGGAGTTCCCAGGAACTCCAGGGAGATCCCTGGGAACAGGGAGATCCCAGCACACTCTGGCTGCTGGCCTGGAGCCCAGCCCTGCTGCAGGACCTGGGGAATGTGGCTGGGAATGTGGGGTCTGGGGGTGTGAGGGAGCCCTGGGAGAGGGGATTGGCTGGGATTGCCCAGCTTGGAGCTCTCGGGGCCAAAGCTGTGGTGGAACATGGCTGGGCTCATCCCAAAAGCATCTGGTGTAAAATCCCGATTTTCCAAATCCTCCTTGGTGTTCTGTGTGCACAGAGGTGACCCCGTGTCCGGGTGTGCTGAGCTCTGAGGGACCCCAGAGCCCTCCAGTGCCACCCCTGCCATGGCAGGGACACCTCCCACTGTCCCAGGCTGCTCCAGCCCCAGTGCCCAGCCTGGCCTTGGGCACTGCCAGGGCTCCAGGGGCAGCCCCAGCTGCTCTGGCAATTCCAGCCCAGCCAGGAATTCCCAATTGCCAAGATCCCATCCATCGCTGCCCTCTGGCAGTGGGAGCCATTCCCTGTGTCCTGTCCCTGCAGTCCTTGTCCCCAGTCCCTCTCCAGCTCTCCTGGAGCCCCTTTAGGCCCTGCCAGGGGCTCTGAGCTCTCCCTGGATCCTTCTCCTCTCCAGGTGAACATTCCCAGCTCTCCCAGGCTGGATCCCTGGGAGCTGAGGGGCTCCAGCCCTGCAGCAGCTCCATGGATTCCTCTGGGCTCTCTCCAGCAGCTCCAGGTGCTGCTGCTGTGTCCCCAGGGCTGGGGCAGCTCTGCAGGTGGGGTCTCACCTGAGCACAGGGGCAGGATCCCCCTGCCCTGCTGGGGATGAGCCCAGGACGTGGATTTTGGCCCCGTCTCCAGCTGGGGGGGGGCAGCTCCTGGCTCTCCGTGCCCGCGGCGCTCAGCGGTGCCGAGTTCCCGAGCCCTGCCAGGGCCGGGCACGTCGCTGGAATTCTGCCCCTGGAATTCTGCGCGTCCGGGGGGCGCCCGCTGAGCCCCCGGTGTCCCCGCCGGTGCCGTGGTGCCTGAGCCCCCGGTGTCCCCGCAGGTGCTGTCGGGCTGTGCCATCATCGTGCGGGGCCAGCCCCGCGGGGGGCCCCCCCCGGAGCGCCAGATCAACCTCAGCAACATCCGCGCGGGGAGCCTGGCGCGGCGCGCGGCCGCCAGCCAGCCCGACGCCAAGGACAGCCCGGACGAGGTGGGTGCTGCGCCGCGGGGGCCGCCGGGCCCTGGGGGGATCCCAGAGAATCCCAGAGAATGCCAGAGAATCCCCCCAGCGGGGCTTTGGGGGGAATCCCAGAGAATCCCAAAAAATCCCCCCAGCAGGGCTTTGGGGGGAATCCCAGAGAATGCCAGAGAATCCCCCCAGCAGGGCTTGGGGGGGAATCCCAGGGAATCCCAAAAAATCCCCCCAGCAGGGCTTTGGGGGGAATCCCAGAGAATCCCAAAAAATCCCCCCAGCAGGGCTTGGGGGGGAATCCCAGAGAATGCCAGAGAATCCCAGAGAATGCCCCCAGCGGGGCTTTGGGGGGAATCTTCTCCTTTGTCCCTCTGCACTTGGGACGGGGCCGGTGTTGTGGGGGGCACGGGGGGTGGCGTGGGACACATGGGGTGCTTCGGGACTCGGGGGACGGTTGGGGATCCATGGGGTGGCTGTTTTGGGATACTTGGGGTGGCTGTTTTGGGGCACGGGGGTGGTTTGGGATACTTGGGGTAGTTCGGGACTTGGGGGATGGTTGGGGCACATGGGGTGGCTGTTTTGGGGCACACGGGGGGTGATTTGGGACCCAGGGGTTGGTTTGGGGCACAGGAGGGTGGTTTGGGACCCAGGGGTTGGTTTTGGGCATATGAGACAGTTTGGGATACATGGGGGGATGGTTTGGGGTGTACGGGGTATGGTTTGGGGCACAGGGGTGGCTGTTTTGGGGCACACGGGGGTTGGTTTGGGACTTGGAGTATGGTTTTGGTACACATGGGGTGGCTGTTTTGGGGCACAGGGGGGTGGTTTGGGACCCAGGGGTTGGTTTGGGGCACAGGAGGGTGGTTTGGGACTCGGGGGATGGTTGGGGACACATGGGGTGGCTGTTTTGGGGCCCAGAGGGGTGGTTTGGGACTTGGGGGATGGTTTCGGGCATATGAGACAGTTTGGGATACATGAGGGGATGGTTTGGGACTTGGGGTATGGTTTGGGGCACATGGGGGTGGCTGTTTTGGGGCACAGGGGGGTGGTTTGGGACTCGGGGGATGGTTTGGGACACATGGGGTTGGTTTGGGGCACACAGGGGTGGTTTGGGGCACAGGGGGATGGTTTGGGGCACAGGGGGGTGGTTTGGGACCCGGGGCTTGGTTTGGGGCACAAGGGGGTGGTTTGGGGCACACAGGGGTGGTTTGGGACTCGGGGGACGGTTGGGGCGTACGGGTTGGCTGTTTTGGGGCACACGGGGTTGGTTTGGGGCACACGGGGTGGCTGTTTTGGGACCCAGGGGTTGGTTTGGGGCACAAGGGGGTGGTTTGGGGCACACGGGGGTGGTTTGGGACTCGGGGGATGGTTTGGGGTGTACGGGGTGGCTGTTTTGGGGCACAGGGGAGTGGTTTGGGGCACACAGGGGGTTGTTTTGGGGCACAGGGGGGTGGTTTGGGACTCGGGGGATGGTTTGGGGCACACAGGGGGTTGTTTTGGGGCACAGGGGGGTGGTTTGGGACTCGGGGGACGGTTGGGGCGCACGGGGCGGTCCCGGAGCCGCTCGGTGCCGGTGGGGCCCGGCTCCCCCCCCCCCCTCCTGCGGGCCGGGGGCGGCGGGCGCAGCGCTGGCAGATAATTGCTCTCCCCGGGGAGTTTTGTCTTCCGAGCAGCCTCTAAATGTCACTCTCTGCCAAAGTGACGCCTGTCAGCCCCGCTAATTGTTTATGAGCGCGTCACGTTCCCACCTCCGGCCGCGCTCCCGCCCACCCGCCGGGGCCGGAGCGGGAGCGCGCACCGGGAACGCGCTCCGGGGACGCGCTCCCGAGCCTCCCGAGCCTCCCGAGCCTCCCGTGCCCAGCGCGGGGCTGCCAGAGCCCGGCGCTCCCGGCCGGGAGCCCTCGGTGCATCCACGGGAGCTGGAGCCGCTCCGGCTTTCCCGGGCAGCTCTCCCGGGCTCGGCGCGGTTCTGGGGCGCTGGAACCCGCCCGGGGTCGCTCTGTGTGGGGCGTTTCTGCCGAGGAGTCGGTTCCCAGCAGAGCAGTCCTGGCGGGGAACGGGAGCTGCCGGGCAAGCGGGGGCTGTGCCCCCCAGCCCTGGCCCGGCTCACGGCGCCTCCCTCCCGGCAGCCCTGGGGCTTCCCGGCCCGGGAGTTCCTGCGGAAGAAGCTGATCGGGAAGGAGGTGTGCTTCACCGTGGAGTACAAGACCCCGCAGGGCCGGGAGTACGGCATGGTCTACCTGGGGAAAGGTGGGTCACCTGGGAAAAGTGGGGTCACCTGGGGAAAGGGGGGTCACCTGGGGAAAGGGGGGTCACCTGGGAAAGGTGGGGTCACCTGGGAAAAGGTGGGGTCACCTGGGAAAGGGGGGTCAGGGTCACCTGGGGAAAAGTGGATCAGGGTGGGTTCTCTGGGAAAAGGAGGGTCACCTGGGAAAAGGTGGGTCGGGGGGGTCACCTGGGAAAAGGGGGGTCACCTGGGAAAGGGGGGTCACCTGGGAAAGGTGGGGTCACCTGGGAAAAGGTGGGGTCACCTGGGAAAAGGTGGGTCACCTGGGAAAGGGGGGTCTACCTGGGGAAAGGGTGGGTAACCTGGGAAAAGGTGGGTCAGGGTCAGCTGGGGAAAGGTGGGGTCACCTGGGAAAGGGGGGTCACGGTCACCTAGGAAAAGGGGGGTCAGGGTCACCTGGGGAAAAGTGGATCAGGGTGGGTTCTCTGGGAAAAGGAGGGTCACCTGGGAAAAGGGGGGTCACCTGGGAAAGGGGGGGCAGGTCTGGATGGTTTGTCTAGGAAAAGGTGGGTCCAGGGTATTTTACCTGGGAAAAGGGGGAGTCAGGTGGGTTTTTTTTGGGAAAAGATGGGTCCAGAGTGTTTTACCTGGGAGAAAAGGTGGCTCTGGATGGTTTGTTTGGGAAAAGGTGGCTCTGTGGGGGAGCACGAGGGGAGGTTTGGGGTGTATTGGGATGTGCCATCAGCAGGAAGATGCCTGCCTGCTTTTCCATCACTTTTCCACGACTTTTCCATGGCCTCCCAGCTCTGGGAGGGGAGTGAGGGGTGCCTGCTCCAGCCCCCCAGGTTCCCACAGCTCCAGCCCTGCTCTCCCCGCTCCAGGAGCTTTCCTGGGCTCAGCCTGGAATGCCTTAAGCTCAAATCCAGCTGGAAAAGCACCTCTTGGGGGGATGCAGTGGGAGAGTGGAGGTGTTGGGGTGCGCTGTGGCAGCAGCAGGAAGCATTCCCACTTTTCCATGGATTCCTGATTTTGGCCTGGTGCTGATCCCAGCTGAGCCGGAGCTCACAGGGAGCAGCACTGGGTGAATTCCCACAGCTTTCCCATCCTTTTTGTTGTTGCAAATCTCTTGCTTGTCTGTGGCTGAGATCCCAAAAGGAATCCGCCCTGAGCATTCTGGGTGGCTTTTGGGGCTCTCCCTCCCTGGTCCCATCAGCCACGGCCCTTTGGAGGCACCAGCTTTGTCCCTGCCCGGAATTCCCGTGCCCTGGGGATTCAAGGGATGAGATCTGGGCTCCCAGCTCATCCTCCGGAGCCTCCCTGTTGCTGGAGCAGGGGGATGCTCCATGTGGGGCTGGGACAGCCCTGCCGTGAGATATCTGGGATGCAGTCGGGCTTGGACATAGTTCCCAGGCACTGAAATCCCATGGGAAGGAGCTGGGGGGCTGCTGAATTTGGGGGGAAGTCCCTGGGGAGCCCCAGTGGGGACTGGGGTGGGGTTGGGTGCCCTCAGCCCCACATCCCTGCAGACTCGGCTGTTTTCCATGTGGGAATGGGCTGGAGAGGGGGAGTGGCTGCTCCAGGTGTGCTCCCTGCGGCACTCAGAACCTTCCCATGGTACTCTGAGCCTTTCCAGGCATTCCTGTGGCACTCTGAGCCTTTTCTGGCATTCCCGTGGCACTCTGAGCGTTTCCTGGCATTCCCATGGCACTCAGGACCTTCCCATGGCACTCAGGGCCTTTCATGGCATTCCCATGGCACTCAGGACCTTCCCGTGGCACTCAGGACCATTCCTGGCATTCCCATGGCACTCTGAGCCATTCCTGGCATTCCCATGGCACTCTGAGCCTTTCCAGGCATTCCCATGGCACTCAGGACCTTCCCATGGCACTCAGGAGCTTTCCAGGCATTCCCATGGCACTCAGGAGCTTCCCATGGCACTCAGGAGCTTTCCAGGCATTCCCATGGCACTCAGGACCTTTCCTGGCATTCCCATGGCACTCTGAGCCTTTCCTGGCATTCCCATGGCACTCAGGAGCTTCCCATGGCACTCAGGAGCTTTCCAGGCATTCCCATGGCACTCAGGAGCTTCCCATGGCACTCGGAGCCGTTCCTGGCATTCCCATGGCACTCAGGAGCTTCCCATGGCACTCGGAGCCGTCCCTGGCATTCCCGTGGCACTCAGGAGCTTTCCCAGGGCGGGAGCAGGGATGGGCTCAGCAGCCAGGCTCGCTGGCCCCGGGCAGATCCCGAGGCCGGCAGGATGGGGCAGTGGGCTCTGCCTGGAGGGAGGAGGGAGGGGGCCCAGGATGGGGCAGAGGCTCCCTGTGGCTCCGGGATCTGAGGGTGCAGGGCCCGGCTGGCTCCCAGCGGATCAGCAGTGCCGCCCGGCAGGGCTGGAGCTCCCTCCGTGGAGGTGTCTGGGCTCAGCTGGAGGTGGCCCAGGTGGGCAGAGCCTGCTTGGAGCCCTGCCCAGCAGCCCCTCGCTGCTCCCAGCCCATCCCCGAGCTGAGCTCCCCGTGCTGCTGCGTCCTGGCACCTTCCAGGGAGCTCCTCCCGTGCCCGCCGCGGGGCCCAGGCTGCCCAGAGGGGAGTGGGACCCTCGGTGCTGCCAGGTCCCACGGATCCCTGGGTGTCAGAGCTGCCTCTGTGCTTGAGGAGCGTTTGGACAGCGCCCTCCGGCACAGGGGGGGATTTTGGGATGTCCAGGTTAGGGCCAGGATCTGGACTGGTGATCCCCGTGGGTCCCTTCCCGCTCAGGGCGTTCCATGAGGCTTTCCTGAGCTCCCGCTGTGCCAGGGGACTGGGAAGCCCTCTGGGATGGGGATCCCCTCCTGCAGACGGGATTGGGATTTTGGTTGGGAAGGACCCCCGAGATCCACGATCACTGAATCCAAGGTTTGATCTGGGGAGCTGCTGCTCTGCTGTCCCGCTGAGCCGCCCTCCAGCCTGGGCCAGGGAATGAAGCTGGGAAGGGTTGGGATGCTGGGGCCTCTCCTGGTGCCGTCCCCATCCCTGCTCCAGCCCAGCCTGGCGCGGCGCGGGCGGGAGAAATGAGGCAGAAAATGTTTCCTGATGAAGTTTGTCAGGGTTTAAACACCATTAATGTGGGAATGCTGTGACAGATTCCCTGCAGCAGCTCCTGGGCGGGGAGGATGGAGAGCAGGGAGCTCTGCAGAGGGGTGGGGACAGGCTGGATCCATGGGCTGATGCCAGCAGGGTGAGGGACAGCCAGGCCAAGTGCCAGGTGCTGCCCTGGGTCAGCCCAAGCCCCTGGGGCGCTCCAGGCTGGGGCAGGGGGGCTGGAGAGCTGGGAAAGGCCCTGGGGTGCTGTGCCAGCGGCTGGGCACGAGCCCAGGGTGGCCAGCGGGGCAGGAGGCCGATGGCCCCTGGGCTGTGGCAGCCCCGGTGTGGGCACAGCCCCAGGGCAGGGACTGTCCCCTGTGCTGGCCCTGCTGAGGGACCCCCTGGAATCGTGGGGGCAGCTCCGGGCCCCTCCTGCCAGGAGAGCCCTGGAGGGGCTGGAGAGGGTCCAGGGAACGGAGCTGGGAAGGGGCTGGAGCCCCAGGAGAGGCCGAGGGAGCTGGGAAGGGGCTGAGCCTGGAGCAAAGGAGGCTCAGGGGGGACCTTGTGGCTCTGCACAAGTCCCTGGCAGGAGGGGACAGCCGGGGGGGTCGGGCTGTGCTCCAGGGAACAGGGACAGGAGGAGAGGGAACGGCCTCAGACTGGGCCAGGGGAGGTGAGGTTGGACATCAGCAGGAATTTCCCCATGGAACGGGGTCAGGCCTCGGCAGGGCCTGCCCAGGGAGCCCAGGCTGGGGGCAGTGGTGTGTCCAGGAGAGCTCTGGGGTTGTTCCAGCACTGCTCACCTGGGATCACTGGGAATGCTGCCCCATTCCCGTGTCCCTGTGGCTCCTCTCAGCCCCCTGCTCCTCTCCTCTCTCACAGACACCAGTGGCGAGAACATTGCCGAGTCCCTGGTGGCCGAAGGACTGGCTTCCCGGCGGGAGGGGATCCGAGCCAACAAGTAGGTGCCCCGCTCCCATCCCCATCCCGATCCTGGGCTGGTGCTCGGGGCATGGAGCCCCCGGGACCCTCGGCTGCAGGGCTCAGGCCCTGCCCCTCGGCTCCCGAGGTGCCCACATCCCACAGGCGTCCCCGGGGTGTCCCGTGGGCTTTGGGGGTGTGGCGGGGCTGGCAGGGGCTGTCTCCTTTCCTGGATGCCGAGGCACCGGAGCTGTGTCCGTGGGCTGGGGAGCAGGGACTCGCCGGGAGCCTCCAAAGTCACTCCTGGGGTGGGGTTGAATCCCCTTAATTCCCACTGGAGAGGAGGTGCTGGGACATTGCTGCTGCTGGAGCTGGGGGGGTGATCCCTGTGCCAGCAGAGCCGAGGCTTCTCCCGGGCTCCCTCACGTCCCGGGCCTGGGCTGTGCAGGGCTGCAGCCCTGGGATCCATTGCAGAGGTGCAGGACACCTCCAGGGCAGGGTCAGCCTCGTTTGTGGGGTCGTGGAGTCCTGGAATGGGTTTGGGTGGGAAGAGAGCTCAGAGCCCCTGCAGTGCCACCCCTGCCATGGCAGGGACACCTCCCGCTGTCCCAGGCTGCTCCAGCCCCAGTGCCCAGCCTGGCCTTGGACATTCCAGGGATCCAGGGGCAGCCCCAGCTGCTCTGGGAATCCTGTTCAATATCCCTGAGTTTGTTGTGGCAGGGCTGGTGCCAGGGCTGGGAGGGGGTCGTGGGCACTCTGGGGGCCCCTCAGTGGCCGCCCGTGCGTGCAGGGCCGGGATGATCCATGGATTCCCAGGGAACGTGCCTTCCCTGCTTTCCCAGACTTGCTGTGCCCTGCAGGGAGTCGGGAACGCCGCTGCCTTTCCCTCGTGGTGCACAGGGCAGCCTCTGGAAGGGCTCCCGGGCTCAGCCTCCCTGATCCATGGGAGGGGAGGTGCTTCCAGCTGTATTCCCGCTGGGCTGGGCGGCGCGAGGAGCTCGGTCCGGGCAGGGATATGGCGGTGGCCGCAGCACTGAAGCACCCCGAAGGTGCCCGGGAGAGGGGGATTTCTGGGGCTGAGTCCCGGCGTGTCCCGCAGCCCGGAGCAGAGCCGGCTGGCCGAGCTGGAGGAGCAGGCCCGCAGCGCCAAGAAGGGCATGTGGAGCGAGGGCTCGGGCTCGCACACCGTGCGCGACCTCAAGTACACCCTGGAGAACCCCCGGCACTTCGTGGACTCCCTGCACCAGAAACCCGTCAATGGTAAGGTGTCCCCGCGTCCCCGCGTCCCCGTGTCCCCGTGTCCCCTTCCCGGCCCAGTGGGCTGAGCTCCGGTGTCGCTCCGCAGCCATCATCGAGCACGTGCGGGACGGCAGCGTGGTGAGAGCCCTGCTCCTGCCCGACTTCTACCTGGTCACCGTCATGCTCTCGGGGATCAAGGTGAGCCCGTTCCCTCTGCCACGTTCCCACTGCCACGTTCCCACTGCCCAGTTCCTTCCCTGTCCGACCTCCTCGGCACCTGCCGCTCTCCGGGTCCCAGGGCCGCAGCCGGGAGGGTTGGAGGGACGTCCTTGTCACCTGCTGGACCTGCGGTACCAGGCTGGGAGGAGCCCCAGGTGTCACCGTGGGGTGGGGACAGGTGTGGGTTGGGTGGGGCTGTCAGACGCCCTGCTCAGGATAGTGCTGGGAGTTCACAGAATCCCGGGATCCCTGAGGCTGGGAAAGCCCTCCCAGCCCATCCAGTCCCAGCTGTGCCCGATGCCCACCTTGTGCCCAGCCCAGAGCCCTGAGTGCCACCTCCAGGAATTTCTTGAACTCCGTGGGCAGCCCCTTCCAATGTCTGATCACCCTTCCCATGAGGAATTCCTGCTGATGTCCAAGTTCAAGGAACCACAGACTTGTTTATGTGGGAAGAGCCCCTGCAGTGCCACCCCTGCCATGGCAGGGACACCTCCCACTGTCCCAGGCTGCTCCAGCCCCAGTGTCCAGCCTGACCTTGGGCACTGCCAGGGATGCAGGGGCAGCCCCAGCTGCTCTGGCAATTCCAGCCCAGCCAGGAATTCCCAATTCCCAAGATCCCATCCATCCCTGCCCTCTGGCAGTGGGAGCCATTCCCTGTGTCCTGTCCCTCCATCCCTTGTCCCCAGTCCCTCTCTCCTGGAGCCCCTTTAGGCCCTGCCAGAGCTCTGAGCTCTCCCTGGAGCCTTCTCCTCTCCAGGTGAACATTCCCAGCTCTCCCAGGCTGGATCCCTGGGATCTGAGGGGCTCCAGCCCTGCAGCAGCTCCATGGATTCCTCTGGGCTCTCTCCAGCAGCTCCCAGTCCCTGTCCAGAGGTCCCCTGAGCTGGAGTTGTTCTCTGTTTCCCAGGGCAGTCAAAGGGCTTTGTCCTGACACAAATTCCCTGATTTCAGTCCTGAAAGCACCCCTGGAGCGGGGGAATGGGGGCAGCCTCCTCCCCAGGGGGGGTTTCCACCCTCTTCCCGAGGTTTTGGGCCCATCCCGTGCCCTGACTGTCCCCGTGTCCCGCAGTGTCCCACCTTCAAGCGCGAGGCTGACTCCGAGGTCCCGGAGCCGTTCGCGGCCGAAGCCAAATTCTTCACGGAGTCACGGCTGCTGCAGAGGGACGTGCAGATTGTCCTGGAGAGCTGCCACAACCAGAACATCCTGGGCACCATCCTGCACCCGGCAAGTGGCGGCACCGCCTGGCTCCGGGGGGGGCACAGGGTGCTCCCAGTGGGGGAACTGGGACTGTGGTGGATTTGGGACATCCTGGTCCCTGTGAGCAGAGCAGAGCCTGGGATATCACTGGGAATCGTGGGCTGTTTCCTGGTGGATTTGGGACATCCTGGTCCCTGTGAGGAGGGCAGAGCCTGGGGTGTCACTGGTGGGGTCTCCAGTAGCACTGGGAGCTCAGGGGGTGTCGAAGGGGCTGTGCAGATCCCCCCCAGCAGAGCCAGGGCCTGGGGGGATCCTGCTGACCCTGGGGGGATCCTGCTGACCCCGGGCCATCTCCTGCTCCCCGCAGAACGGGAACATCACAGAGCTGCTGCTGAAGGAGGGCTTTGCCCGCTGCGTGGACTGGTCCATCGCCGTCTACACCCGCGGCGCCGACAAACTGCGCGCGGCCGAGAGGTGGGATGGGGATCCTGCTGATCCAGCTGATCCCTCTGATCCCACTGCACCCAGCTGATCCCTCTGATCCCACTGCTCTCAGCTGATCCTACTGCTCCTGCTGTTCCCACTGCACCCAGCTGATCCCAATGCTCCTGCTGATCCCAGTGTTCCCATTGCTCCCAGCTGATCCCATCTGTTCCCACTGTTCCCAGCTGATCCCAGTGCTCCTGCTGATCCTGGCTGATCCCACTGTTCCCATTGCTCCCTGCTGATCCCACTGTCCCCACTGTTCCCACTGCGCCCAGCTGATCCCAGTGCTCCTGCTGATCCTGGCTGCTCCCACTGCTCCCAGCTGATCCCAGTACTCTGGCTGATCCTGGCTGTTCCCACTGCTCCCAGCTGATCCCAGCTGATCCCACCGTTCCCACTGCTCCCAGCTGCATCCATAGGGTGCCCAGAGTGACTCCAGCCCCCCGCAGCCCAGTGTGGCTCATCCGGGGTGGGATTGATGGGATCTCCCCGGGGCTTTGCTGGGAGTGCCGCCCCCGGCACGTCCGGGTGTCCCAGCCCCGGTGTCCCACTGTCCCCACCCCGCCAGGTTTGCCAAGGAGCGCAAGCTGAGGATCTGGAGGGATTACGTGGCCCCCACGGCAAACCTGGATCAGAAGGACAAACAGTTTGTGGCCAAGGTGAGCGGGGCTGGGAAGGGACATTTGGGGACCAGGGGTGCCCAGCTCCCAGTCTGGCCTCTCCGAGGGGGTTTGGACAAGCCCCAGAGGGGTTTTCCTTGGCTGGATCCCGGCCATGGATCCCAGGCCACTCTGGGATCGCCAGCACAGCTGGAGTGGGAAGAGGTGCCAGAAGAAGGGAGGAGCCCTGAGAGAGGGGCTTTGGTTTGTGGGCACGGACTGGGGCTGTCCTGGCACCTCGCTCCGGTCAGCCAGGGCCACAGGGGTGGGCTCGCATCTCGAGAGGTTCCTGATCCTTCCAGAGGAGTGGCTGCCCCTTGGATCAATTCCCCATCCTCCCAGGGGAGTGGCTGCCCCTTGGATCAATTCCCCATCCTCCCAGGGGAGTGGCTGCCCCATGGATCAATTCCCCATCCTCCCAGGGGAGTGGCTGCCCCTTGGATCAATTCCCCATCCTCCCAGGGGAGTGGCTGCCCCATGGATCAATTCCCCATCCTTCCAGAGGAGTGGCTGCCCCTTGGATCAATTCCCCATCCTCCCAGGGGAGTGGCTGCCCCATGGATCAATTCCCGATCCTCCCAGGGGAGTGGCTGCCCCATGGATCAATTCCCGATCCTCCCAGGGGAGTGGCTGCCCCATGGATCAATTCCCCATCCTTCCAGGGGAGTGGCTGCTCCGTGGATCAATTCCTGATCCTCCCAGGGGAGTGGCTGCCCCATGGATCAATTCCCGATCCTCCCAGGGCAATGGCTGCCCCATGGATCAATTCCCAATGTTCCCAGGGGGATGATACCCCATGGATTGGTTCCCATTTCTCCCAAAGGCTGGAGGTGCCACTGAGCCCCTCTCCTGGTGGGTGCTGGTGTGTTCCCTGCCCATGGATACCCTGGGAATCCCTGCCCATGGATACCCTGGGAATCCCTGCCCATGGATACCCTGGGAATCCCTGCCCATGGATGTCCTGGAATCCCTGCCCATGGATATCCCGGGAATCCCTGCCCCGGTGTGGATTCCAGGGTGCAGCGGTGCGGGAGGGAGGTGAAGCTGCGTGGGATGATCCGGGGTGGGATGCAGGAGCTGCGGGATCCGGGCAGGATCCGTGGGATCAGCCCCACTAGATGGAGCTGCCGCCTCGCCCAGGTGGCGGCCGCGGCTCCGGAGCTGCTGGAATTTCCCTGGGAATGGGCAGCAGCCACATTTCTTGGAAAGTCGGCCTGGTCCCTGCGCAGGGTCGGATCCTTCCAGCTGCTCCGGTCCTGCCGGGATCGGGATCGTGTCCGAGCAACCTGGCCTCGCCCGGGTGCTCCTGGGGAAAAGCAGGAATGGGATCAAACCTGGCAGTTCCATGGAAAAGCAGGAATGGGATCAAACGTGGCGGCTCCTGGGGGGTTCCTGGGTGCTGGGGGTTGAATGGAGCACAGTGGAAAAGCTCTGGAGCTGCCGGGACAGCCAGGAGTTCCTGTAGCTGCTCAGAGTTGATCCCTGTGGTGCCACCGGCTCGTGTCCGCTGGGATGAGGTTGGGAATGGCTCCTGTGCTTGCTCTGGTGGATGGGATGTGGCTCGGATGAGCTCCCCAAAACCTGCCCAAACCAGGAAGGGTTTGCTGGGCATTCCCTGTGGGAGCAGTGCAGGGACACGGAGCTCGGAGGGGCTCCGGGAGGCCGGAATTGAGAGCCCATCCCTCGGGATAAGGACGTGGCTGTCCCCTCCCCGTGGCAGTGACAAATGACACCTGGGCAGGTGTCCCGTGGGCACGGCAGGGCCGTGTGCCGGCGCTGGAACGCCGGGAAGCGCCGCTGGCAGCGGCTGTGCCAGGAGCTGTGCCAGGAGCTGTGCCAGGAGCTGTGCCAGGAGCTGTGCCAGGAGCTGTGCCAGGGCCGTCAGTCACGCTCCGCTCAGCTGCTGGAGGGGGCGGCTGGATGCTCCCAGCACTTCCAAGATGCCGTGATGTTGTGGGATAGCAGCAGGCGGGGCTCCCCCCAGCCTCTGTTCAGGGATGTCCGGGGTGGCTTTGGGATCAGCAGCATCTCCCCCCCCCATCCCCAGGAGCGGTGGGGATCCAGCTTTCCCCTGGGAATGGTGGGGGTTGACGCCGGTGCTGTGGAGTGGGATCCCCATGGGTTGGGGGGGGCAGAGATTGCAGGATGCCCCCAATTCCCTGGGCTGGGGGCGCTCCCGGTTCCGCTCCGGCTTCCCTGGGAGCCCCCAGAGGCAGCAAAGACCGTGTCCTGCTTTTGGGGGAGGAGACGTGGAATTTCTCCGCCTGTTGGGTCGATCCTGCTGTTGGAATTTGGCCTTTGGCAGCCGCAGCGCCCCCGCATTTCATTTCGGTGTCACTTTGGGGGCTTCTTTTTTTTTTTTTTTTTTTTTTAATTTATTTCCCCCCTTGCCCCGAACTGTAAGCGACAGGGGAAAAATGAGGACAGATGCCCACGCGGCTGCAGCGCCGGCGCTGATCCCGCAGCCGGGCACGTGTCCGGCCTCCGCGGGGCTCCGGCCGTGCCGGCGGCGGGGGCACGGGGCGGGTGGGCAGGGATGGCGCCGGAGCCGCCTCCGTGCTCGGCACAGCGGGGCTCGTTCGCAGCGGCAGAGCTGACGCAGGAGCTGCTGGAAGGGGCTGCGAGGGGAGGGGGAGGAGGAGGAGGAGGAGGAGGAAGATCCCAACCTGCCTTTGCACCGTTGATCAACCGCGGCAAACGGGCTCCGGCTAATTTTGGCTGCGGCTGCCGGCGCTGGGGGCGCAGGGCTGGGCTGGGGGAGCAGGGGAGGCTTGGCCTCGGTTGTGGGTTTGGTGCTGGTGAGGGGCGAGGAGGAAGAACAGAGGGATGGAAATGTCAAAGGGGCTGGAGGCTCTCTCCCGAAATCCCTACGTCAGCTTGTCTTGGAGCAGCGGGATTTGGGACACGCTGCGGAGCCGTGCCTGCCTTGGGCTGGGAGCCATCCTCTGCAGGGGGGGCTGCGGCAGCCCGGCCCCGGCTCCCCTCGGGCCCGGGGGGCTCCTGGCAGCCCCTGGGCCGTGTCCCGCCCTGCTCCCGTCCTGGCTCCGGCGGATGGGGCTGAGCCGGGCCCAGCTCCTTTGATCCTGGCTTTTATTCCCTTTGCTGGGAGCTCTGGTCGCGGCCAAATCATCCCGGAGCTCGGTGGGATGTGCCAGAGCTGAGCCCAGGAGCTGCTGCTGAGCTGAGCCGAGTGCCAGACCCTGCCAAAAACCCCTCTAAAGGACATTTTTGGGATATGGGCGCACTCGAGCCTCTCCTGGTGCTGGGCTCTGGCTCCCCGAGTGCCACCGTCCTTGTTGGGGTGCAGGAGGTCACCCTCAGCTTTGGGGATGCTCCCTGTGCATGCCAAGAGTGGATGCTGTCCTAGGAGCACAGCAGTCAGGAGCCTTGGGAGTGGGGACACGTCCCCATGGTCCCCAGGCACGGGGGTCCTTGTCCTCCCTAGCTCCCAGGGAAACCGTCCCTAAAGGTGGAATCCCGAGCACCCCAGGGTCCCATCCCAGCACCCCAGGGTCCCATCCCAGCACCCCAGGGTCACATCCCAGCACCCCGAGGTCCCCGGATTGCCGCGTGTGGCTGCTCTGTGTCTGTCCCTGGCTGTTCCCATGGATTGGGATCAGCATTTGGAATCAGCTGCGCCTTTAGGGCACATCCAGGGTTTGTTGGAGGCGGGGTTCTGCTGCCAGATCCCCTCGGGAAGGGTGAAATTCCCTGTCCTCAGAGGGAAGAGCTGCTTCCCTCTGCCTCCTCTGCTTCCTCCTCCTCCTTGGGCTGGTCCTGGCTCTGGGTCTGTGCCAGCCCTGCCCGGGGCACACAGCCTGGGAGGTTTTGTGTCCTTTACTGGTCCCAGTTCTGGGCACAAGCAAAGCCCGGGGTGGAAAATCGGAGGCTTTTTTGGGCCCAGCTCTTGCAGTGAGGAAAAACATCTTCCCTGATAAATCTGGCCAAGGGAGGGCTGCGAGCTCCGTGCCCTGGAGCGGTGATGGGATGGGGGTGACCAGCGTGGCCGGGCCTGGCCGGTGCCACAGGGACATTCCAGGGCTGCCCTCCCTGCTCCCAGCCCGGGGGACGTGGGAAGCAGCAGCCGGAGCGTGCTGGCTCTGCAAGAAACAGCTGCAGAGCTTTAAAAAAATAATCCTTCCAATCCCGTTATCAGAGGGCCTCTCATAGGCGGGAGAGGCCACAGTAAATATTGGATAAGGGAAGTGGCTGCGGTGGGCTGGGAACATGGGGGGAGACAGAAGCCCCGGCCCCGTGGCGGTGCTGAGTTGTCCATTCTGTCACCGTGTCACCCCCCGTGACCCTCCTGCCCTCCCTGCAGCTCCAGCAGGAGGAGGGAGTGGCTGCCCAGGGAGGGTGGGCACCCGGGCGTGCCCCTCCTGCCACCCTGCTCTGTCTGCCTGGACTGGCATCCCGTGGGAGCCCTGGCTCCAGGTGCCATGTCCTGCTGTGCCCCATGTCCTGCTGTGCCCCGTGTCCTGTATCCGCTATCCCGCTGTGCCCCATGTCCTGCTGAGCCCCTTGTCCTGTATCCCATGTCCTGCTGTGCCCCTTGTCCTGCTGTACCCCATGTCCTGCTGTGCCCCTTGTCCTGCTGTGCCCCTTGTCCTGTGTCCCGTATCCTGTGTCCTGCTGTGTCCCTTGTCCTCCAGCATCCCATATCCCACTGCGTCCCATGTCCTGCAGGGACCCTTTGTAACTGGGTCAGGGCCCTGCAGAGACCCTGGAGGTCCCTCTTGGCTCCTGCTGCCACCCAGCTCTGTCCTGCCTGGGGGACACAATGTCCCTGCTCCAGGTGCTGTGTCCTGCTGCATCCTGTGTCCTACATCTGTGTCCTGCTGCATCCCATGTCCTTCATCCTGTGTCCTGCTGCATCCCATAATCTGCTCTATCCGTGTCCTGCTGCCTCCTGTATCCTGCATCCCATGTCCTGCTGCATCCCATGTCCTGCATCCATGTCTTGCTGCATCCCATGTCCTGCATCCCGTGTCATGCTACATCCATGTCCTGCATCCCATGTTTTGCTGCATCCTGTGTCCTGCTGCATCCCGCATCCTGTATCCTGCTACATCCATGTCCTGCATCCCATGTTCTGCTGCATCCTGTGTCTTGCTGCATCCCATGTCTTGCATCCTGTGTCCTGTTACATCCCATGTCCTACATCCCATGTCCTGCATCCCGTGTCCTGCTGCATCCATGTGCTGCTGCCTCCCGTGTCCCGCAGCCCCTCGCAGCCGGCCCATCCCGGCGCAGGGTCCCGTGAGTTGGTCCTGCCGGGAAGGGACGCCGGGGGCCGGAGGGGCCCGGCCAGTCCCCGCTGCTGCTGCCGCACGGATCCGGGCCGTGCCTCCGGGAGCCGCTGGAATGCCGGGAGCCGCTGGAGCGCTGGGAGCCGCTGGCCGGCTGCTGCCTCCTGCCAGGGAACAAATGAGATGTGACCGCGGCTCCCGCGGCTCCCGGGGAAGCATGTGCTGGATGTGTAATGGAGCGCGGGATCTGCCCCCAGAGCTGACCCGCAGCGGCCCTGGCTGCGGCAGCTCCGCTTCACATCCTGCTTTTCCCAAGTCTTGGGCGGCAGGAGGGAGAGAGGCCGCTCCCTCCTCGCCCCTGGGTGCCCTGGAGCGTGAGATTGGATTACTCCACTTGGCAGGCACACGGCTTTGGGCTGCTCCTGCCGAGGAGACATCCAGGAGCTGGGAGCCGGGAGAGGCCGGGGCCGCGCGCTGGGACGTTCCCAGGGGCTTTGCTGTGCCCTGGCGATCCTTGGTGTCTGCTCGGATCTGAATTCCTTAAATCCTGCTCTCCCTCCAGCCCAGGCAAAGAGGGCTGGAGTGGGACCAGCTCCTGCCTCCCTCTGCAGCTCCGGGGATGCGTGGGACTGGGATAAGGTTGGATAAGCAGCCGTGGGAGCCTTTTGGAGTGGGGGGACTGGGTTGTGCTGGGAGCAGGCAGGGGAAGGTTCCTGTCCTGCCAGTGGGAATATCCAGCGGCTCCACTCAGCTGGGCTGGAGAACTGGGAATGTTAAACTCGTGTGTCCTGAGCACCACTGGGATCCTCCCGCCCCCTCCGCCTGGAGCCAGGCTGGGAATGCTGGCAGTGCCCAGCCTGGAGAGGAGAAGGTTCCAGGGAGAGCTCAGAGCCCCTGGCAGGGCCTAAAGGGGCTCCAGGAGAGCTGCAGAGGGACTGGGGACAAGGCCTGCAGGGACAGGACACAGGGAATGGCTCCCACTGCCAGAGGGCAGGGATGGATGGGAGATTGGGAATTAGGAATTCCTGGCTGGGCTGGAATTGCCAGAGCAGCTGGGGCTGCCCCTGGATCCCTGGCAGTGCCCCAGGCCAGGCTGGGCACTGGGACTGGAGCAGCCTGGGACAGTGGGAGGTGTCCCTGCCATGGCAGGGGTGGCACTGCAGGGGCTCTGAGCTCCCTTCTCACCCAACCCATTCCAGGATTCCCTGACTTTATGATCCTGATTAGTTTGCTCCCACCATGGATAGTCCTTGCTCTCTCCTCCCTGAGCCTCATCCCTTGTCCAGTGTCCAGCTGGTGCTCCTGCCCCTCTGGAATTGCCTCTGGAATGAAACCCAGGGGGCTGAGCCCTGGCACAGGACACACACGGCTGGCAGTGCCCTGGTGTGCCACATGTCACCATCCCAGGAGTCACATTCCCCTGGTGACAGCCGGGATGGGGCTGGAGCTGCTCACTGTGCTGGGGATGGGAGTCAGGGTGGCAGAGCCGCTGTCACGGCGGCACCTGGCCCTTGGTGTGCCCAGGTAGCTGCTGTCCCCACGCTCAGCGCTGTCTCTGTCCCCAGGTGATGCAGGTGCTCAACGCCGACGCCATCGTGGTGAAGCTCAACTCCGGGGACCACAAAACCATTCACCTGTCCAGCATCCGGCCACCGCGGCTCGAGGGGGACAGCACCCAGGTGACACTGCGGGGACAGGGCACAGGGAGGGGACAGCGCCCAGGTGACACTGCGGGGACAGGGCACAGGGAGGGGACAGCGCCCAGGTGACACTGCGGGGACAGGGCACAGGGAGGGGACAGCGCCCAGGTGACACTGCGGGGACAGGGCACAGGGAGGGGACAGCACCTGGGGACACTGCGGGGACAGGGCACAGGGAGGGGACAGCACCTGGGGACAGGGCACAGGGAGGGGACAGCACCCAGGGGACACTGAGGGGACAGGGCACAGGGAGGGGACAGCGCCCAGGTGACACTGCGGGGACAGGGCACAGGGAGGGGACAGCACCTGGGGACACTGCGGGGACAGGGCACAGGGAGGGGACAGCACCTGGGGACAGGGCACAGGGAGGGGACAGCACCCAGGGGACACTGCGGGGACAGGGCACAGGGAGGGGACAGCGCCCAGGTGACACTGAGGGGACAGGGCACAGGGAGGGGACAGCACCTGGGGACACTGCGGGGACAGGGCACAGGGAGGGGACAGCGCCTGGGGACACTGCAGGGACAGGGAGGGGATGGGAATGGGCTGGGCAGGGGGCCGGGGTCGGCTCTGTTGAGACCCCTCTTGTGGAGCTCCTGCTCCCTCTGGGATGACCAGGCCCCCTTTCCCTTCCTGTGGGAGCCCATCCCATGGGATGCAGGAGGCCTGGGAAGGGCTGAACACGCACTGGTGGCTGCAGGGAGACGGATCCGTCCCTCTCCTCCTGCCTCAGTTTCCCCTCTGTTCTGTGGGTGCTCCCAGCTGGGGGCGTGGGAAGTTCCTTAGGGATATGTGTCCCTGTGGCCTCGCGCCGTCCGTGGGGCAGGCAAGGGAGGCTGCGCCGCTGCTGGAGGTGATTGCGAGCGGGTGAATCCTCGGTTCTCCTGCCCCTGGGCCGTGGGGCTGGCCGGGGTCCGGGAGCGCTCCCCACACCCCGGAGGAGCAGCTGCTGTGTCCTCGGCTCCAAGGGACGCCGGGGCCGGCTCGTGACCGGCGGCGTCAGGGTCCGATGGGTTCTGGAATGTTTGGAAGGGTTGGAAAAGGCCGCATTGTTCTCGCACAGTTTGGTCCCTGCTCTCTGTGTTTGAGGCTCTGTCAGGCCGGCGCCGCTGGAGCCGGATCCGAGCGCGCGGCAGGGACATGAAAGCACCGGGATGAGCTGGGATTGAGCACAGGGAGCGCCCTTGACCCTTTTTCCTGGGCCGGGAAACGGGATGTGGCTCCGGACGTGCGGCACACGCTGAGCGCCCTTGACCCTGCCCGGAGCTCTGGGGCTGTGCCAGGAGCTGGGATGAGGGATCAGTCCCTGTGTCACACACGGAGTGTCCCTGACTCCGCTTGGAGCTGTGCAGGATGAGAGATCAGTCCCTGTGTCACACACGGAGTGTCCCTGACTCCGCTTGGAGCTGTGCAGGATGAGGATCAGTCCCTGTGTCACACACGGAGTGTCCCTGACTCCGCTCGGAGCTCCGGGGCTGTGCAGGATGAGGATCAGTCCCTGTGTCACACACGGAGTGTCCCTGACTCCGCTTGGAGCTGTGCAGGATGAGGATCAGTCCCTGTGTCACACACGGAGTGTCCCTGACTCCGCTCGGAGCTCGGAGCTGTGCTGGAAACTGGGATGAGGGATCACTCCCTGTGTCACAAAGTCTCCTTCATCCCCTCACTGCTCCGGAGCTGCTCCAGGAGCTGGGATGAGGGATCGGTCCCTCTGTCACACAGAGTGTCCTTGACCCTGCTTACAGCCTTGGAGCTGTTCCAGAAACCAGGATGAGGGATTGATCCCTCTTCACTGAGTCTCCACCCCACTCAGAGCTCCGGAGCTGCTCCGGGAGCCAGGATGTGGCTCCAATCCCTGTGTCCCTTTCTGGGACAGCGCTGTGGTGCAGGAGCCGGGCACTTCCCGCTGTCTCCCGGTGATCCCAGTCCAGCAGGGGCTCCTCAGGGCAGGGATTTATCCCCGTGCTGCTGCTGTTCCCTCTGTTACTCCATTCCCTCCATGGCTGATGCGCTCGGAGCTGTGGGATCACGGAGCTCCCGAGACGCTCGGAGCGCCTGCCTTGTTCCTGGCACATCCCTCCTCCTCCTCCTCTTCCTCCAGCGCCTCTGGAGATGCTGGGAAGGCTCCTGGGAGGGCTCCTGCCCGTGCACATGATGGGGGCCGAGCCAGGATTGCTCCAAACCCACCTTTTCCAGGCTGTTTTCCATCCTGGAGCACCACGGGCCGGCCTGGCCGTGCCGATGGGTGACAGCTCCCGAGGTGACCCCGCGTTGCTGAGGGAACGGGAATTTGGAAATTCCTGCCTCCCTGCATGCCGCCTCGTTCTGGCCACACGCAATTATGGATACCTTCCCAGATCGGCCTCTTCCCGCTGCTCCTCTGGCATCAGCTCGGCGGGGCTGGGCGCTGCCGCGAGCCGGGGGCTTGGGGGAGCAGCGGGAGCAGCGGGATCTCCTCTGGAGCGGCCGCAGTCTCCAAGGAGACTGCAGGCAGGCAGCGGCCCGCCCGCCGCGCCGCCGGGTGGATCCGCTGCCAAATCCTCCCGGGTCCGGCCCCGGAACGCGCCCGGCGCTCGGCTCCTCCCGAATTCCGGGAGCTCCCGGGGGACCCCGCAGCGTGGGCTCTGTGCCCCCGAATCCAGGGTGTCCCTGTGCATCCCTGGCAGCCCGAGGTGACATCCCGGCACCCCGACGTCACATCCCAGCACCCCAGGGTCACATCCCAGCACCCCAGGGTCACATCCCAGTGCCACATCCCAGCACTCCAGTGTCCCATCCCAGCATCCCGAGGTCACATCCCAGCATCCCGAGGTCCCATCCCAGCACCCCAAGGTCCCATCCCAGCACCCCAGGGTCACATCCCAGCACCCCAGTGTCACATCCCAGCACCCCAAGGTCACATCTCAGCACATCAGTGCCACATCCCAGCACTCCAATGTCACATCCCAGCATTCCAGGGTCCCATCCCAGCCCCCCAGGGTCACATCCCAGCACCCTGAGGTCCCCGGATTGCCGTGTGTGGCTGCTCTGTGTCTGCCCCTGTCTGTTCCCATGGATTGGGAACAGCATTTGGAATCAGCTGCGCCTTTAGGGCACATCCAGGGTTTGTTGGAGGCGGGGTTCTGCTGCCAGATCCCCTCGGGAAGGGTGAAATTCCCGGTCCTCAGAGGAAGAGCTGCTTCCCTCTGCTTCCTCCTCCTCCTCCTCCTCCTCGGGCTGGTCCTGGCTCTGGGTCTGTGCCAGCCCTGCCCTGGGCACACAGCCTGGGAGGTTTTGTGTCCTTTACTGGTCCCAGTTCTGCCCCACCAGAGTCTCCTCGAGGTCCCTCTGGCCTGGGATGCTCCCGTTAAATCCCAATTATTTCTCCCTGGGTTTCATCCTTCCGTAGCTCTGTCATGTTTCCGTCCCTGGTGCTGTCATTAATTACCTGGCAGTGCAATTAATGATGGGTTTGCTCCTCCCTTCCACACCAGCAGTTAAAATTATGGAAAAAACATCCAAGAATTCCACAAGGGACCAAACCCACCCCCGCTGGGGCTCAGGGTGGGGACCCCCATCCCGGCTGCCATTCCAGAGGTGGATCCGGAGCTCAGGGAGTGTGCACACATCTGTTTATGGATCAAATATCAGCATGGACATCTCTCCCATGCTGGAAGTCTGTGGAATGTGTCAGGATTTGCAGAAAATCCATGGGAATATTTATAAAATCCGAGTATTTATTGAAAATCCACCACTGGAGGGGTCTGGGCTCTGTTCCCAGGGACAGGAGGAGAGGGAACGGCCTCAGGCTGGGCCAGGGGAGGCTCGGGGTGGACATCAGCAGGAATTTCCCCATGGAAAGGGGGTCAGGCCTTGGAAGGGGAAATTTGGAGCCCCCATTCCTGGAGGTGTCTGAGGAATTCCTGGATGTGGCTCTCAGGGCTTTGGGCTGGGGACAAGGTGGGAATCAGGCACAGCAGCTTGGACTCAGTGACCTTGGAGGGCTTTCCCAGCCTCAGTGGTCCTGGGATCCATATAAATTCTAGGAACATACATGCCTTTATTTAATACAAAGTATCCAATGTATAAAATACAACTTAGAGCTGATTCCAGGAAGGCTTTTCCCCTCAGTGCCCCTTTGTGGGCTCTTCCCACCCCCTCATCCCTGCTGGAGCGGGAGCACCGGGATATCACAGCTCCGTCGGGAATCCCATCCCGACCTGCCGAGCGCTAATTGCTGCTCCCACGGCTCCGGATGGAGGAGATGGAAAGTGACAGACGGAAAATGGAGTGTGATGGGATCCTGCAGCCTTTCATCTCCAGCCTTTCATCTCCCAGTGTTGGATGAATCCCGGGAGCGACGGCCGGGAACGTCCCCAGCGCTCTGTCCGGGAACGTCGCGGATCGGGATGGAGATGGATCTCCCACTGCTGCACGGGTGCCATGTGCTGTGAAACAGCTGGAAAACCTCACCTGGATGGTTGGAATCTTCATCAGGATAGCTGGAAACTCACTGGGATGGCTGGAAACTCACTGGAATGGCTGGAAACTCTCACTGGGATGGTTGGAAACTCACTGGGATGGCTGGAAACTCTTACTGGGAAGGCTGGAAACTCACTGGAATGGCTGGAAACTCCCTGGGAAGGCTGGAATCTCCCCCTGGGAAGGCTGGACCCTCTCCCTGGGATGCAGCCCCCATCTGGGGCTGTGAACATGGGATGTTCCAATCCTTGGGATGCTCCAGGTGCCTGTGGATGTGGGAAGCTGTTCCCGAGGTGCTGCTGGCACCCAGCGCTCAGCCCCTGAGCCCTGTGCTGGGGTTTGGGATCCGTCCATTCTGGAGCCGGATCCATCCTGCTCCCTGGAGCACTTTGCTGGCCTTGGATCCATCCAGAGGCAGAGCTGAGCCGTGTCTGGCAGTTCCATGGGATGGAGGAAGAGCCAGTTCCCAGGAAGAGCAAGGAGGGCTCAGACCTGCTGGATCCAGCTGTGGTGATTCTGCCTCAGAGCTCGGTGGCACCTGGGTGTCGGTGCCACCACTGTTCCCGGAGTTTGGGACATTTCCATTCCCTTTTCCAGTCACCAGCTCGTTCCCTTGGACAGCCACATTCCAGGGCTCATCAGCCGCTCCGGCGGAATTTTCTGGATTGCGGCAGTTGCAGCACAAATCTGCTCCAATCCCCAATTTATCTAAATTGATCTCTTAATTGGGAATTCTCTGGAGGAGGGGGAGTCGAGCACATGGATCCTGATTCAACGGGAGGAGCAGGGAACAAGCAGCCTGCTGGGGGTGTGCTGGGAGCTGGGGAGCTGGAACTGGGGCAGTGCCCCCGGCCGGAGCAGGGACGTGGAGGCTGCCAGGGCTCGGGGGTTTGGGAGCTTTTGGGAGCCCTGGAAGTGGGATTGGGAGCAGAGATATCCCAGCTCCTTTCCCAGCTGCTCCAGGACTCCCTCATCCCACCTGCACAGCTGAGATCAGGCTGGCACTGCAGGTGTGGGATTTCTCCAGGGATTGTCGTGACGGCCCTGGGACACTTCCAGATTTCTTTTCCAGGGATGTAAAGCTGAGGCTCTCTGGTTTTCCATGTTTCCCTTGGATGGCAGCTCATTCCTGTCCCTCTGCCCCACACCAGTGCTGGGCAGGGATCCCGGGCCCCTCTGGCCAGGATTTGGGATGAGGGATCCTGGTGCTCTGCCTGCTCTGGCCTCTGGAGCGACAGGAGCCTCCCAGAGCTGCCACCACCCCGGCAGGGAAAAGCTGGCGGCACAGGAAAGCTGGAAATGGCTTCAGAAAGAGGGAGAACAGATGGATTTGGGCTCGGATATTTTTTTCCCAGCTCTCAGTGGAGCTGCATGCAGGTTCCTTGGCTTTCTGCTGTGATTCCAAAGGCAGGGAGCTGCTGGATCATCCAGGCCCCACTCCTGCGGGACCCTCACAGCCAGGGATTGGCATCCCGGCTGGAATGTGGGACATTCCAGGGTGCTCCCGGGGGTGGTGCCAGGTGGGATTCCCGTGGCTGTGTCTGGCTCTCCGGACACTCTGTGTCCTGCAGATCCCAGTGACTCCAGGGCTCCGGTGCTCCGGGGTTCCAGTTGCTCTTGAAGGTCCCGGGGTTTGAGTCCTGGATTCAGGATTTTTGCGTGCCGGGAATGTCGTGGCCGCTCCGTGTTCCTCGTTCCCTTGGGAGGGGTGGTGGATGTGGCTGCTCATCCTGCCGCATTCCAGCAGATTCAGGGAGTGTTTTACCCACACCTGTCAAAGCTGGTGCTTCCTCTGCTCCTTTCCCTGTGCCTCGCTGGCTCCTGGGATATTTCTGTGGGATTGGAAGAGCTCTGTACCAGCGACCTGCCTGGAGCTCTGCCAGCCCCGCCGGAGGCAGCAAGGGCAGGAGTGACCTTGGGCCCAAGGGCAGCCCGGCCCCTGGAGCTCAGCTTTTGAGGCTGTTCCAGTTGGATTTATAACCCTGCAGGAGAACTGGGATAGGAGCTGGGAAAGATCCCATCCCACCCATTTTTAGCAATCCCAGCTGCTCCATCCCTGGAAAAGAGCTGCTGCTCCCGGCTCTGAGCCACCCTGGATACCCATGGAGAGCCTGGGGCGCCGTGGGCGCCCGGTCCCGCTCGGTGTGTGCCGCTCGACAGATGGTCTGCAGGTGTCCGCCGGGAGCTTTTCCAGGGAGCAGCCAGCTGGATTTTGGGAAGAGGGCGGCTGCACGGCTTGGCAGCGCCTTGCCGGGAGCTGGGAACGTTCCTCAGGCCCTGCAGAGGCTGCGCTGGCACCCTCGGGAGCGCGGGCGATGCCACAGCCCTGCCAGGCGAGGGCTGGGAGGAGGGGCTGGCACAGGGAGCGTTTTCCAGGCGGGAATGGCTGGGTGGGCTCTGCCAAACCCTCTGCAGGGATGGAGGCGCCGGCACAAATCCCCGGGGCTGCGATGCTGTGTCCGCCCCTGGATCCCTGGCAGCGCCCAGGGCCAGGCTGGACACTGGGGCTGGAGCAGCCTGGGACAGTGGGAGGTGTCCCTGCCATGGCAGGGGTGGCACTGGACGGTCCCTAAGACCCCTTCCCACCCAACCCATTCCGTGATCCTTCTGGTAACGAGCCTGGAGGAACCGGGGATCCCCAGCTGGGCTGAGCCCCCCCCCGTGTCCCCGCCTTGTTGTCCTTGTCCCTGTGGGTGCCGTGAGGACAGTCCAGGGAGCCGTTCCCGCGGATGCGGGGGTTGAATCCGAGGCCGCGGCCCGCTGGGAATGCCGGGCGGGATGCGCGCGGAGCAGGTCGCGGCTGCGATTTGTGGCGCAGGGTTTGTACTACACAAATTGCTCCGCACTCAACGAGCATGAAAGATTAACGAGGAACAAAGCCATGAACTCATCCGGGCCCGCTCCCGCTAAATTACAGCTACAGGGATCACGGCAGCTCATCCACGGGTTGTGTAACCGAACTGATTTGCCGGCGTGGCCGGCGCGGAGCCGCCCCGGCTCCGAGTGCTCCGCACGCGACTTTAATGGATTCTAAATATTGGCAGAGCCAGGGAGAGGAGGCGCGGGGGCACCGGAGTTCCCGGATCAATATTTAATGGGAGCTGCAGTCGCTTCCAGGGAGAAGACGAGTGCAGTCAGCATGTTCTGGGAACCTGGAGTGTGCCCTCCGGGCAGCAAGTGCTGCGCCGGGAAAACTGATTCGCTTGCATCTGCGGCTGCCGAGCCTCCTGCCGCTCCCAAAGTCATTCCTGCCTGGAAAAGCAGCCCTTCGGTGCTTAACCCGCGCCTCTGGACTGCGGCACCGCGGCTCCCGGCAGCGCAGGGTGTTAAATTCCAGCTGGGGGGCGTTCCAGGGAAGGGCTCCGCTTTGCCTCCGGAGCGTTTTCCCTGCCCGGCCGCGAGCAAATGTCCAAACGCACAGAGCCGGCTCCCAGGGGAGCTGCCAGTGCCAGGTACAAGGCCTGCTCCGGGTTGGACTCATTTGCGAGCTGGCACAGTTGGGTTCCTGTATGGATTACAGCTGCTGGCATCCCAGGAAATTGCTCATGGCTCAGAGAGCAGCAGCTCGGCAGCGAAACGGGAACAGACTCCAGCCCGGAGCGCTGGAGCGGCAGCAGCGGCAGCAGGAGCCGGGCTGGTGCTGGAGCAGCCGGCCGGCCCCGCAGCCGGCCGGGAAGCTGGGCAGGAGCTTGCCAGCAATTATGGAGCAGCTTTTCCATGAGGCAGCAGCTCCGGGAGGCCCCGGGGCCGCGCTGCTCCGAGCAGGCCCCGCTCAGCCCATCTGCTGCCGCCGAAACCTGGCTCTGCCGCGTGGCAGGAATAATCCCCGGAGAGCGGGCTGTGCTGAGATCCTTCCCCAGCCGCTTCCCGCTAAGTGCTGCAATTCCTCTGTTGTAATTCCTGCCTGGTGTTGTGACACCAATGCTTGGAGGGAGATCCAGGCACCTGCCAGCTCGCATTCCCGGGGATGCTGCTCCAGCCTCGTGCGCTCCGGGAGCCGCTCCAGAGGTTTGGTCCGTGCCCAGCCCCGGCTGTTTCTCGCTCGGCTGGATGAGCGTGAAAACGCTGCTGGGAGAGCGGAGCTTTGACCTTCTGAGCTCCTCGGGAGCTGCTGGAATTCCTCAGCGCATGGAAAATTGCACTGGATTGGAGCAGCGCCTCGGTCCTGGCACAGAGCTGAGCTCTGCAATTAATGCTCCGGCCCTTGTGCCTCGGGAATCGATCCCTGATTTTAGTGTGGGATGAGCCCCTGCACTGGCTCCGTTCCCATCTCCCAGCTCCGGAGCCTCTGCTCCGGGTGGGAAGCAGGCACGGCTCCGGCATCGCCCCGACCCTGCCCGGTCACCAGCGCGGGTGGCCGAGGGGACACTGGGGACAGAGCTGGGCCACACGGTGCCATCACCAGTGGGGCAGGGAGGGGACAGGAGCGGCTCCATCCGCACATGACAGGACAGGGAAGCTCCGGCCCCAAGGCCTGGCCCAGGCTCACATCCCACTCCCCAGTTCCCGGCTCGGGGCGGTCACAGGGGGTCCCAGCCGGGCCAGGGCTCCGTGTTTATCCCAGGGCACCCATCCCTCTGTGCTCAGGAGTGGGAGCTGGGAGCCTCCCCAGCCCCGGCAGCGCTCGGGGGTTGGAGCCGTGGGAGCAGTGGGAACACCCCCATTCCTGCACCTCTGCCGGCGCCGCTCCCAGAATCGGGAATCATGAATATTCCCCCTCCATTAGCACCGGCTGCATTTAGTGCCAGACATTTGGAGACGTGACGGATGGATGGGATGGACGGGGGATGGATTGGGAACATCCCTCACTGGCACCTGCAGCCCCCCCAGTCCCTTCCCCCAGCTCGAGTTCCTGGACTCCTGTGGCACCGGCCATCCTTGGGGACACTGGGAGCACCTCAGAACCTCCCAAAATTCCCAGTGCAAGTAGCAAAGCCATGAGGACCCTCGGAAAGGGCTTTCTGTGGAGGATCTGCCCTGGATCTGCAGGGCTTGGTGGTGAGGAAGGGCTGGGCCCCTCCTGGCACAGGGGTGGCGTGGCCTGGCATGGCCCCAGGGTCACCGTGGGTGTGCTGGAGGTGACCTGGGCCATGCCAGGGACTGGGGCTGGACCAGGGATCCTGTCTGTGCCATGGACCATGGATCCATGCTGCCTGTGCCAGGGATCCTGTCTGTGCCTTGGATAATGGATCCATCCTGCCTGTGCCAGGGATCCTGTGCCGTGGCTGATGGATCCATCCTGCCTGTGCCAGGGATCCTGTCTGTGCCTTGGATAATGGATCCATGCTGCCTGTGCCAGGGATCCTGTCTGTGCCATGGACCATGGATCCATGCTGCCTGTGCCAGGGATCCTGTGCCGTGGCTGATGGATCCATCCTGCCTGTGCCAGGGATCCTGTCTGTGCCTTGGATAATGGATCCATCCTGTCTGTGCCAGGGATCCTGTCTGTGCCATGGACCATGGATCCATGCTGCCTGTGCCAGGGATCCTGTCTGTGCCTGTGCCTGGCTGACGGATCCATCCTGCCTTTTCCCCGGACCCGCCGGCACAGCGCAGCCCCCTGGGGATGGCAAGGGGGTCTCAGAGTGTCCTGTGAGCAGGGCAGGGGTGACAGTGATGGTGACAATGACGCTGATGGTGACAGCTCCGAGTGTCCCCTATCCCAGGCCCCGCAGAGGGGAGGCAGCTCCATCCTTCAAAGCTCTTCCCTCGCTGCTGCCGGCCCCGCTGTCCTACTTTTCTCCAGCTGCTTTTCCTCCTTCCCTCCGTCACGTGCGGGTGGGCTTGGAGCGCTCCGGTGCAGCTCTGGCTCCCCAGGCTGGGCTCTGAGCTGGGCTCTGAGCTGGGCTCTGAGCTGCTCCCACATTCCAGCGCTCCCCATTCCTGCCCTGACCCTGCTCAGGGTCCCGGTGCCCGCGGGGTTGTGCGGGAGGATCCACGGGAATGAAACCCGCCGGGAGCGGGGACAAAAGGGGCCGGGGGTGAGTCCCCTCCCACGCGACCCCAAATCCAGGGCAGGGAGGGCTTGAAGGGACAGCCCCGCTCCGCATCCCTCAGGGTCTGCAGTTATCCTCTGAAATCCGGGATAACAGCAGGGACAGTGTGGAGCTCTTCCCGGAGCCCTGAAATGGCCGTGCCTGGCAGCAGCTGCCGCCTCCGTCCTCGTCCCTGTCCCCGGTCCCGTCCCCTTGGTGACGGTTTTAGGAAGCAGAGGCATCTCCCGGTGTCACAGTGTCCCGCAGCCGGGCCCTGGGTTGGGATCATCCCTGTTCCGGGAACGCTGACCCCGTTTTCCCTCTCTGTGGGAGCGGAGCAGCCAAAACGCCGCTGGATTCCCAAATCCACGTGGCCCTCGGAGCCACAACCCCAATGCCTGCAAAGCCACATCCCGAGGCTGCTGCAGCCGGATTCTGGGCTGAGGGAGCCTGGAACCAGCATCTCCCACCATGGCAGGGCTTGGGATGCATCCCCTAATTCCAGGTACCCAGTTTGGGATGCAGTGCCCAGTTCCAGGTGCCCACTTTGGGGTGTCCAGGATGCCTCCCCCAGTTCCAAGCGCCCAGTTTGGGATGCCTGGAATGCCGTGCCCCAGTTCCAGGTGCCTGCTGCTGAGGATCTGCATTCCAGCAGCCAAAGGGTATTCAGCAAAAATCCAGCTTCTGTGATTTCCACCTTTTTCTGGGCAGTTCGTTCCTGAGGGAGACGCAGGCTGAGGATGGATGAATTCCAGCGGCTGGGACAAGAACCCTGCGGCAGCAGAGCCGTGTCTCCCGTTTATCTGGGATAACCTGGATGCCTGGAGCAGGGGTGCTGCTGGCACAGCTTTTCCAGGGATCTCAGCCTCCCTGGGAGCAGCTCTTCCGGGGCTGCCGGGGAAGTCGGACTCGCTTAACGCCGAGTTCCAGCGTTGCGGTGGGGAAATGACGAAGGGAAAACCACAAATGATCTGTGGAAGGAGCGGATATTTTGGGATGTCTCAATTTCCTCATCAGCCCCGGAGAGGGGGCAGCGAGCCAAGCGCTGCCGGATGATGAATCCCCCGGGAGCAGGCAGCGCCGTGCCCGGATGATTCCCCCATTAATTCCCTGGAAAGGGCCCTGCCCACCCTGCTGCCCCCACAGAGGGGTTTGGGGCCGGGCTGGGGCTGGCACGGAGCTGCCAGCGGGGTTAAAGCCCCTCGGGAAGCTCCCGTCAGCACCCCAGCCCAAATTCAGGGACTCTCCCAGTTCTTCCTCAGCCAGGAATGTTGGAATCATAAAACCATGGAATGGGTTGGGTGGGAAGGGACCCCAAAGCCCCTGCAGTGCCACCCCTGCCATGGCAGGGACACCTCCCACTGTCCCAGGCTGCTCCAGCCCCAGTGCTCAGCCTGGCCTGGGGCACTGCCAGGGATGCAGGGGCAGCCCCAGCTGCTCTGGCAATTCCAGCACAGCCAGGAATTCCCAATTCCCAAGATCCCATCCAGCCCTGCCCTCTGGCAGTGGGAGCCATTCCCTGTGTCCTGTCCCTGCAGGCCTGAGCTCTCTCTGGAGCCTTCTGCTCTCCACCCTGGGACAGTGGGAGGTGTCCCTGCCCACGTCAGGGATGGCACTGAAGGGGCTGTGAGGTCTCTTCCCACCCAACTCGTTCCCTGATTCCCAGATTCTATAATTTATAACTTTATTATTTCTAGTTCTCCGTCGTGCTGAAGCAGCCCCGGTTATTTCTGTGCCGTCGCTTCCATCGTTCCCCGCCGTTCCCATTTGTCCTGCGGCGTTCCTGCTCCAGCTCCTGGCGGAGCCCGGGCTCCCTGGGCCTTCATCCCTGCCCAGGATGATGAGGATGGTCATGCACAGCGTGTCCTGGAGCGAGCAGGGAGCAGAGCCTGGCATGGGAGCACCAATCCCGCTGGAGCCGGGGCTGTCCCGCTCCGGGCTCTCGGGGTCGCAGTTCCGACCCCAACTTTGTCCTGACCACAGGGTCCTGTAGCCCCCATTTGGGGTCCTGTCCCACCCATTTGGGGTTCTGTACCCTCCTTTGGCATCCTGTAGCTCCCTTTGGGGTCTCCCAGCTGGAATGTTGATGCCATGGAGCTGCTGGGGGAGGACTTGGTGCAGCTCCAGTTGTGTTTGGAAGTGGGGGCGGTCCCCAGTCCTGAGGGGACAGAGCTGTGCCCACAGTGCCAGCCATGCTGTGGGGGCATCCCAAGCCCCTGGGGCGCTCCAGGCTGGGGCAGGGGGGCTGGAGAGCTGGGAAAGGCCCTGGGGTGCTGTGCCAGCGGCTGGGCACGAGCCCAGGGTGGCCAGCGGGGCAGGAGGCCGATGGCCCCTGGGCTGTGGCAGCCCCGGTGTGGGCACAGCCCCAGGGCAGGGACTGTCCCCTGTGCTGGCCCTGCTGAGGGACCCCCTGGAATCGTGGGGGCAGCTCCGGGCCCCTCCTGCCAGGAGAGCCCTGGAGGGGCTGGAGAGGGTCCAGGGAACGGAGCTGGGAAGGGGCTGGAGCCCCAGGAGAGGCCGAGGGAGCTGGGAAGGGGCTGAGCCTGGAGCAAAGGAGGCTCAGGGGGGACCTTGTGGCTCTGCACAAGTCCCTGGCAGGAGGGGACAGCCGGGGGGGTCGGGCTGTGCTCCAGGGAACAGGGACAGGAGGAGAGGGAACGGCCTCAGGCTGGGCCAGGGGAGGTCAGGGGGGATTTTGGGGAAATTCCTCCTGGAAAGGGCTGTCCAGCACTGGCGCAGGGCTGGAGTCCCCATCCCTGGAGGGATTCCAGAGCTGTGTGGATGTGGCATCTGGGGACAGGTCAGCAGTGGCCTTGGCAGTGCTGGGAGCGGTTGGACTCGATGGGCTCTGAGCCTTTTCCAGCATCAGTTGTCCCACGGCTCTCAAGCCGTGCTGTCCTTCTCCCAGCAGCCCCTGGCTGTGCCCTCTGTCCCCCGGGGCCATCAGAGCCTCCAGCGCCGGCCGGCTCCCATCGCTCGAGTGGCTCTCGGGGATTGCAGCGGCTGCAAGTGAGGGCAAGGGGGGAGCGGGAGCAGGAGAGGCTGGAGAGGCTGGAGAAGCCAAGTGCCCACTTGAGGCGTCCTTCCTTGAACAAGCACCTGCCTGGGGCTGCCTGCGAATGTCACCGGGAGCTGCTCATCCCTGTCCCCGTGCGTGGCACATCCCCGCAGTCCTCAGGGCTGTCACTGCCCCGGGGCCGCGGCCGCTCCCGGTGTCATTCCCAGCCCTGCCGGGCTCCTGGGACGCCGGGAAGGAGCCGCGGGAGCGGCGCCGGGCCCGGGCGGAGCGGACCTTCCCGGGCTGCGACGTGGAGCAGCCGCTCCCGAGCGCTCCTGCTGCTCCTGCCACCGCCCCGCCGGCCCCGGGATGGATCTCCGGGGTGGATTCCCCACCCGGCACATCCCAGGCGGGTTCAGCCGAGGGTGAAGCGTGCCGTGACACCGCTGATGAGCCATCGCCTTCCCTGCTTTGGGAGCAGGAGCTCTCTGGATCCCTGGGGACTCTCCTGCTCTGGGTGGCAGCAGCACTCGGCTCTGCCCCGGCCCAAGGCCCCACCCTGGGGGCCCTGGGGGCTGCAGTGTCCCAGGGTCCCCCTCCCGGCGCTGGCGTTTCCAGCTGGCAGCTCCCGCTCTCCTCCCGCTCATTCCGCCCTGGCACTGGGAGTTGATTAGCTCTGCTAATTACTTTACAAATAATGAGCTTCCCTAATTGCGCTGGCAGGGGTGGGGGGGCTCTCCCCACCTGCCATCCCACAGTGCCACTGGGCTCTGGGTCCCCTCGGCTCCACTGGGGACCCCCCTTGAGTGTTGGCACCCAGAATTCTGGGAAAAAACCCCGAAACCTTGGCATGGGGAGCTGGGAGCTCTGGCTCATCCCGGGGGGATCGGGCCATTCCCCATGCTCTGAGCACCCCAGATCAGTGGGATGCGTGTTCCAGACGCTGCCTGTTCCTTGTCGTGGCCTCTGGGATGGATCTCCGGGATGGATTTCCCACCTGGCACATCCCAGGCGGGTTCAGCCGAGGGTGAAGCGTGGCGTGACACCGCTGATGAGCCATTGCCCCTTCCCTGCTTTGGCTTCCTGGGAGCAGGAGCCTGCCACTCCATGGATTCCCAGGAGCCTCTCATGCTCCGGGTGGAATCCTTCTCCCTCAAGGGGGATGGAGCAGGTTCCCCCCACCCTGGGATCCGTCAGGGGCTGCAGAGTCCCTGGGGAGTCCTGGAATGTGGAGCTGGATTTGCCATCCCAGGTGTTTTCACTGCCCCAGCTGTGACTGCATCCATCATCACCCCCACCCTGTGCCCTTGGGAAAGGGCAGGGGCTGGAGCGGGACCCCCGGCAGCTGGGAATGGCAGCACTCCATGGTCAGTCCTCCCCTGGAATTCTGGCAGTGGATACAGCCCGCTGCTTCCCTGGAAGCAGACCTTGATTAGGCCCTGCCCGGTGTAACGCTGTTAATTGGAGAGGAGAGCCGGAATTCTGTCGCCCTGTTGAGTGTTCCAGGCTGTGGGGGGTTGTTTTGGGAGGAGGGAATTCAGGGGTCTCTCATCCCCCTCCGGAGCTGCTCTGGAACCAAAAAGTGGCATTCTTGCCTGGCTTCCCCAGCCTGGGATAAAGCAGAGCATTCCCATCGAATTTGGGATTGAAATCTCCGTGTTCCGGGAGGGAAAGGAGCGGGTGCCCCCCTCCTCCGGCAGCTCCCTGAAGATGCAGCTCCGACTCCGTCGCTAATGGAGCGACATCCTCGCTGCTCACCTTTAATTAAGTGAGCCTCAGATCCCTGGGCTTAATTAACTTCTCAGTGGCTGATGACTCCCTCCAGCAGCCAAGGAGAGCCGGGACTGGCATTTCATGGAATTGTGGGATCCCAGAATGGATTGGGATGAGTTGGGTTGGGTTGGAAGGGACCTTCAAGCCCATCCAGTCCCACCACAAGCAGGGACACTTCCACTATCCCGGGCTGTTCCAAGCCCTGTCCAGCCTGGATGTGAACATTCCCGGGATGGAGCAGCCACAACTCGCGAGGGGATTCATTGTTGGGATCCAACTCCCGCCTCGGAAAATGGGTTAAACCCAACAAAATCCTTCTCCGTGTCGGAAATTGCCGGAGTTTGCCATCTGTGGAATTCCGTTAACTTCCCGCTGTTCCATTGATTATTTGTGTTTATTTGCAAAAGCTCTGCTGAGCGTCCGAGGTCTTGAACGGCTTCCCAGAGCCGTCAGCTGCTGCTTTCCCTGCGCCGGGAGTGTCGCGGCTGTGGGACAACAGAGCCGCCTTTAATGGGGGCTGACAGGGCGGCGTCGGGGCGGTTTGGGCTGGGCACTTAAACGTTCCCATTATCCAGCTCCTGGCACCGCCAGGCCGTGTGGGGAGGATTCCCAAAGGGAATTGGCGTTTTGCAGCAGCAGCAGCAGCAGCAGGATGTGAGGGCTCGGTCGGCGCCGGCACATCCGGGGCTGGAATGGTGCAGCCGTGGGTCCCAGCACAGCACCGGGGCACCTGTGCTGGTGACCCCCTTTTTGGGGTGACCTCTTCTTGGGGTGACTCCTTTTTTGGGATGGTCCCTTCGTGGGGTGGTCCCACACGGCTGCAGACCTGTCAGCTGCTCCAAAGGAGCTTTGTGGAGGGCTCAGATCCCAGCTCCATGGCACATCCAGGAGTGGCAGGATGGCACCGTGGATCCCAGCATGGCTTAGGAATGTCACTGGTGCTGTGGAGTCTGTGCTGGTTGTCCCTTTTTGGGATGGTCCCTTTTTGGGATGGTCCCTTTTGGAGGTGGTCCCAGTGGCTGCAGACCCGATGGAGCTTTGGGGAGGGCTCGGATCCCGCCTCCACGGCTCCTTCAGGAATTCCCTGCTGGCCCCCGAGCCCCCGGCACTGCTGGGAGGTGCCGGGGCCACCCAGGGCTTTGCCGTCCCGCTTCCCGCGCTCCGGCGGGATGGGATTAGGGATTTAACAGCCTGTGCCAGACAGACACTTAACTAAGCCATAAATTTGGAGTTCGTTAGTGAGGATTAATTAGTGTTTGCACAGGGCTTTGCCGTGCGGAGCCGCGCTCCGTGTCGGAGCTCTGCCGTGACCTTGGCGAGGGGGGGAGCGTCTCAGGGCCTGGATCTGTCAGATCCCACTGACAGAAGGGTCCGGAGTCACTCCGAGGATTTGGGGACTGGGAATGCTCTAGGAGCCCATGGGCAGGGGCTGGAAGTTTGGAAAGGGGGAGCTGTGCTCCCCTGGGAAGGGGCAGAGAGAGAGGCTGGTGGTGCCACAGTAGCTCCTCCATGCTTGTTCTGAGCTCCTGCAGCTCCAGGGCCTGGAGCAGCGCCTGGGATCTGCTTTGGGATCTGCTTTGGGATCTGTTTTGGGAGCCGCTGTGGGGGCAGGAGGTGCCAAAGTTCCCAGGGATCCCCTTGCTGGATCCATCCCGTTCCCATCCCCGGTGCCGGCAGGGCTGCGCAGTGCAGGCGGAGGAGGGAACGTCTCCAAGGAGCAGCCTGGGAATGAGCGGCGTCAAGGACAATAAACTCTGCCAAAGCCTCGTTCATTAGGGAGGATCCGAGTGCCGCCGCCTGTGTCCCCCCTCCCTCTCCGTCTGACTCCGCTCCATTTCCAGCTCCTTTGGCCTGATCTCCCTCTTTTCCATTATTTCCTCCCCAGCTCGGGGAGGTGTGAGGGGGCCATGCCCACGGCACCGTGGCGGCGAGCAGAGCGACTGCCCAGGGCCATCCCCCACCGGGGCTGGCTTGGGTTGGGCTGGGTTGGGTTGGGTCATGCTGGGTCCTGTTGGGTCACTTTGGGTCACTTTGGGTCACTTCATGTTGGGTCACGTTGGGTTACATTGGGTTGTGTTGGGTCACTTTGGGTCACTTTGGGTCACTTCATGTTGGGTCACGTTGGGTTACATTGGGTTGTGTTGGGTCACTTTGGGTCACTTCATGTTGGGTCACGTTGAGTTACGCTGAGTTGGGTCACACTGGGTTGTGTTGGGTCACTTTGGGTCATGTTGGGTCACTTTGGGTCACGTTGAGTCACACTGGGTCGTGTTGGGTTGTGTTGGATTGCGTCGGGTCGAATTCCCATTTCCCTTGGGAGTCTCCCCTTTTTGCTCAGCCTTTGCAGGGATGTGACTCCAGGAGATGCCCTTGGACAGGGGCCAGGACACACTGGGGGGGTCACCCTGGTCACCCCCACCCCAAATTGCCATCATCCCGTTCCCTCCTGGAGCTGTCGCTCAGGGATGCCCGACCTGGCCCCACGAGGCTGCCGGCACCTGGGGGACGTCGGGATTATCCCGGGGTCCCCTCGGGGTTCAGTGGAGCCTGAACTGGGATGTGGAATTGGGTGGGGCCCTGGGAGAGGGAATCCCCTGACCTGAGTCCCCTCTCTCGGCAGGACAAGAACAGGAAGCTGAGGCCCCTCTACGACATTCCCTACATGTTCGAGGCCCGGGAATTCCTGCGCAAGAAGCTCATCGGGAAGAAGGTACGGAAATGAGGCTGGGATGAGGTTGAGGATGAGGGGAAAAGGGATGGGACAGGGCTGAGGATGAGGGAATGAAGGAGGGGATGAGTCTGATGCCGGTGCTGCATGTGGCTCCTTGGGAAATTCCAGGATGCCCCCAAGCCTGCAGTGCCCCTCGAGGTGTTGCACTCCCCATTTCCCAGGAATTCCGCCTCACTTCTCCCTTTGTTTCCCCGGAGTATTTTCCGAGGCTGGTTCAGAGCAATTCCGGGAATGAGGAATGTGTTAACCAGCGGAGTGAAAGCTCCAGATGCAATTTTCCAATGCTCATAAAACAGTCAAATAAAATCAATTCCCTTCATGGCGCGGCCGTCGCTGCTCGTCGGGGCTGCTTCGGTGCCTAATTGGATCTTTCCAGCTCGGAGCCTGCCTGGGTAGTCCGAAAAAATAGGGAAAGGGGAAAAGAACAGCTTGGAAGATTTTTTTAATGGGAAATCTAGTGCTTCCTGGAGTTGGAAAATAATGTGGGAGTGTTGTTGGGATTTGTGATGGGAGCACTGGGTCTGGAATGGGATTGTGGCACCTCAGAGCGGTCCCAGTTTGAGCCATTCCGGGGTTACTGGTGCCAGTTTTCTGCCATCCGCCGTTGCTGTGCTCTGTGTTGGATCAGGGGTTGGAATTGCCTCTGGCACTGGGTGCCTTTGGAGGGTGACTTTGGGGATATCTGGGATTCCAGGGTGTTCTGGGATTAAGGGAGCTCAGCCTGCCCTGGCTGTTCTGAGGATTTGTGGGATTCCAAGGAGTTCTGGAATTAGGGGAGCTCAACCTGCCCTGGTTCCTGGCCTGCCTCAGGAGCTCCGTCCATCCCCATCACTCTGGGGCTCATCCTTATGGATCCTGTCCCTGTGCCTTGGGAGGCTCCTCATGGACACATCCCAGCCCATCCCAGCCCATCCCAATGGACGCAGCACCCACCCCCGGGGCGTGGCACTGGTCCCTGGAATGTCCCATCCCAGGGCAGGGACCGTGCTTGGGGCAGATCCCTCAGATGCCCCATCCTGGCGCAATGGGAACCTGGGAGGTCCCAGCACCCATCCCGGCTCCTCATGGCCATTCCCAGCTCCAGGGGGTTGGGATTCACCGGCAGTCACTGGTCTTACTGGGGGTGTTGCTCTTCCAGCACATCCTGCTCCAGTGCTGTGGGCAGGAGCCTCGAGGGATGGGATTTGGATCTCTCAGAGCTCTCCTGGAGCTCCTGCTGCCTGTTCCATCCATCCCAACATTCCCAAGGGATTTCCAGCTCCGGCTGCTCCAGAGCCAGCCCCAGTTCATGACTGAAACACACCCTGAGTTTCATCCCAAAATTACGATGCCAGATTCCATCCCATCCCATCCCATCCCATCCCATCCCATCCCATCCCATCCCATCCCATCCCATCCCATCCCATCCTGCTGGAGCGCTGGGTCAGCCCTGACATTGCTTTCCAAAATAATTCCCTCTGGAGAGAGCACCGAGGGGGGATGAGGAAGGATCCATCCCTGTTGTGGCTGCCACAGCTCCATCTCCTCCATTTCCTGTTGGGAGAGGAGCTGGGATGTGGGAGCCCACCTGTGAATTCCCTGCTCCCTGGGAAGAGATGGAAGGCAATGTATTTCCCTCTTTCCCTCTCATTCCTGAGCAGCAGGAGTTTTCCAGGCTGGGATTTTCCTGGCACAGAAGGGCTGGATTTGGGGATTTTGGCTCTTGTGCCAGAGCCTCTCCCTGCGCCGCTGTGTCCTTCCCAGCCGCTGGAATTTGCCCGGCGGTGTGGGATGAACCGGAGCCAGCGCCCGGCTGCCCAGGCCACTATGGATTTGTGGAATAAATCCGTGGAGCGTGTCGGGAAGGGCCGGCTCCTCCGCCCATCGATCGCGCTGCGCCGTGGAGCGGCTCCGGATAATTGCGCCGGGCGCGGGAGATGGATCGTGGCTCTTCCCTAATTAACTCTGGGATTAATCGCTCGGATGGGGGGAGCCGGCAAGGGAGAGCTCCGGGATGAATATTCCCTGTGCATGGAAGCGCTGCCGCCCTGCCCTTGCCAGCTGCTCGGGGGAAAGAAATGAGGGGCTCCCTGGGGTGTCCCAGGATGCCATCCTTGTGCCTCATCCCTGTGTCCCATCGTGTCCCATCTCTGTGTCCCATCCCTGTATCCCATCCTGTCCCATCCCTGTGTCCCATCCTTGTGCCTCATCCCTGTGTCCCATCCCTTTGTCCCATCCCTGTGCCTTATCCCTGTGTCCCATCGTGTCCCATCTCTGTGTCCCATCCCTGTATCCCATCCCTGTGTCCCATCCTGTCCCATCCCTGTGTCCCATCCCTGTGTCCCATCCCTCTGTCCCATCCTGTCCCATCCTGTCCCATCCTTGTGCCTCATCCCTGTGTCCCATCCCTGTGTCCCATCCTGTCCCATCCCTGTGTCCCATCTTGTCCCATCCCTGTATTCCATCCCTGTGTCCCATCCCTGTGTCCCATCCCTGTATCCCATCCCCGTGTCCCATCATTCCCACCCTCCCACCCCATCCCTCTCGGGAAAGCTGATTCCAGCCAGGAGTGCTGCCCATCTCCAGAGCCCTGAGTGGTTTCCCGATGGTTTTCCAGGGCATTCACCTGTCTGGTCCCCTCAGATGCTTCCAGGGATTCTCCTTTTGGGGTTACAACAGCAGCAATCCCAGTGCCAGCACTGCTGGGGACCAGGGCTGGGATAAAACAGGGATGGGTTTGACCAGGGAAAACCTCCCTGGGAACACAATCCCAGTCCCGGGAAGAGGGAAGGCTTTGGTAGACTGGAGGATTTTTGGAATGTCGGGCAATTTCTCCTGCATCTCGCAGGAGCTTGGAAGCTCTGGGAGAGCTCGGCACGGCAGCGATGCCCGGGGGGATTTTGGGAAGATCCCAGTTCTTAATGCAGCCGGGGCTGGGGACGGTGGGGACTCATCCCTCGGGAAGCTGCGCCGTGCCTGAGCCGGGATCCGGGATGCTGCTCCCAGGAATGTGCGGGCGCCGGGGCGGCTTTGCCAGCTCTGGAGCGTCACGGGGACGGCTGCGTCACCCGCCGCTTCCACGTGTGGAATTGGGCAGGATTTGGCTGCCGGGGAGGATTTGGCTGCTCGGAGCCGAACCGGGAGAGCTGTTGGGGAGCGCAGTTTTCCCGCCTGGATTGCGCTTGGAATCCGCGGCGTGCGCGGCTGCTGCAGTGGGCTGGGCTGGCTCCGGCACTGGGAGGGGGCAGGGGCGAACGGGATTATTCCCGGTGTAACGATCCCAAATTCAGGGACCTTTCCTTTCCCTGCATCCATCGCCCTCCCCCGACGCTTCCCAGCCCGGCACTTCCATGGTTATCCCAGTCCAAGGTCAATCCTGCCCCGGGGGTCTCCGTGGCCCCTCCGGCATCCGCTGGAGCGGGAGGGAGGAGGGAGCTCGGATCCTGCTGGATCCGCTCCTGGCGATGCCTGAGGCGCTGGAGGCTCCCGGGAGCTGCTGTGGAGCATCCTTATTCCACATCCCGGCCTTTTCCAAGAGGGATGATGGGAGGATGGAGAGGTGGAGGTGGTTAGGGAAGCGGAGCCGGCTCCCGCTCGCTATTCCCAGGAAATCCCGCTACCCGCAGCAGGATGCGGGGTGGGGGGTGCTGGGATGAGCCGGCCCTCGGGAGGGAAATCGCTGCTCCAGAGGGAAAACGCTTCCCTGGATCTGCCCCGCGGGGGTCCCCGCCGTGCCTCCTGCAGCCCCCATCCCGCCGGGATCATCCCGCACATTCCTGCTCCCAACCCCTGGCCCCCGCCAGGTCTCCGGGAACCTCCTCCGGCACGGGAGGGACACGGGGGGGGCACCCACCGCCCCGAGCCCCCCGCCAGCCCCTTCCCAACCCCCCCCCCCCCGCCCTTCCACCCGGCACGAGCTGCCGGGGAAGTAAAAATATTCCCGGGAGCGGGTGACGCCGCCGGGCCGGGAGATCCGCGGGCGGGTGGGGTATTTTTAGCCCGGCAGGTCTGGGCTGCCACCCACCCCCCATCTGTTGCCCCCGGCCCCCCCGTGTCCCCGCGGCCCCTCGGAGCCCCCCGTGGGATGAGGGAATAGCAGGGAATGGCACCGGCACGGCCCCGAGCCCACCCCGCCCTCCCCATCCCAAAGGTGGGGCTGCTCCTGACCCTTCCCGGCGGGATGAGCCCCCCTGCCCCCTCTCCAGGCAGCCCCCGGGAGGGGGTCCCTGCCCCCCCGCTTGTACCCCTGGGATGGGGACATGTCCCCACTGCCTGGGGTCCTGAGGCTGGAGCACGGGATGTGCCTGGAATGTCCCATTGTGTCCCCCCAGCCCAGACTGGGGCAGGAACTGGGACAGGACCACGGGGGGTGGCCCCCCCCCCTCCCACTTTGGGACCAGCTGGGACAGGGTGGCAGGAGCCACACCCTGGGGACAAGGAGCTGGGAACAGCTTCATTGGGACCCTGGTCCTGGGGACAGTGAGGCAGGACCCCCATCCTGGGAACAGTGTGTTGGGAACAACCTCACGGGGACCCTGATGCTGGGACAAGGCCAGGGGCCGCATCCTGGGGACCCCATCCTGTTCCCCCCATGTCCTGGCACCCCCAGCTCTGTGCTGGTGAGCCCAGGCAGTGAGTGCCGGGGTGCCAGGTCCCCATGGGTGCCAGGTCCCCATGGGTGCAGGGTCCCGTGGTGCAGGGTCCCCGTGGGTGCCAGGCCCCGTGGGTGCCAGGTCCGTGGGTGCGTCTCGTGGGTGCAGTGTCCCCGTGGGTGCAGGGTCCCGTGGGTGCAGTGTCCCCGTGGTGCAGGTCCCGTGGGTGCCAGGTCTCTGTGGGTGCAGTGTCCCCGTGGGTGCCAGGTCGTGCCGGGTCCCCGTGGGTGCAGGGTGGGTGCAGGGTCCCTGTGGGTGCAGTGTCCCCGTGGGTGCAGGTCCCCGTGGGTGCAGGGTCCCCGTGGGTGCAGGTCCCAGGTGCAGGTCCCTGTGGGTGCAGTGTCCCCGTGGGTGCCAGGTCCCGTGGGTGCCGGGTCCCCGTGGGTGCAGGGTCCCCATGGGTGCAGTGTCCCCGTGGGTGCCAGGTCCCCGTAGGTGCAGGGTCTCTGTTCGTGCAGGATCTCCATGGGGTGCAGTGTCCCCGTGGGTGCAGTGTCCCCGTGGGTGCAGTGTCCCCGTGGGTGCAGTGTCTCCATGGGGTGCAGTGTCCCTGTGGGTGCAGTGTCCCTGTGGGTGCAGTGTCCCCGTGGGTGCAGGGTCCCCGTGGGTGCAGGGTCTCCATGGGTGCAGGGTCCCCGTGGGTGACATTGGCGGCGGTGGCCGCTCAGAGCCCGTGGCTGGATGCGCTCCCGGGAGCGGAGCTGCCGGAGTGATTTAATCCACCCTGACTGCAGCTGACCTTGGAAAGCCGCCCAGGCGCGGCTCCGGCTGCTCCGGGGGGAGCAGAGCCCAGGGGTGCCAGGGGGTCCCTGCAGCCCCAGCCCTTGCCAGCCCCTCCACGGGCACGTCGCCCTTGGATCCCGGGAATGCTTTGCCCTCTGTCCCCCGTGCCGGAGCTGTGGGTGGGGGTGGCACTGCCACGTCTGGTGTCACATGGACCCCGGCCTGGCCTCAGATGATCCCGGGCGTTGTCCCAGCAGCTCCAGGTCCCTCCAGCTGAGCGACACCCCCAGGGCCTTTCCCAGCTTTCCGTGTCTGGGCTGGTCCATGGGGCTGGTGTGATCCAAGGGGGGACATAGAACTTCATGGAATCATGGAATGTTTCCAGCCCTGCCATGGCTGGGACACCTTCCCCTATCCCAAGTGGCTCCAAGCCCCGTCCAGCCTGGCCTTGAGCACTTCTGGGAATCCAGGGGCAGCCACACCCTGTGCCAGGGCTCCACTTGGCCTTGTGGAACCTCGTCCCACGGATCTGACCTGTCCGGATCCCTCTGTGGAGCCTTCCTGCCCCTGGGCACATCTGATGCACTGGGATTCAGCGGGACACAATACAGGGCTTTCCTGTTGAGGGGTGACCCCATCCCATCCCATCCCATCCCATCCCATCCATCCCATCCCATCCCATCCCATCCCATCCCATCCCAATCTCTCCTGACTCTTCCCAGATCCATCCCCGAGCCCTGGCATCCCCCGTCCCCCCGGCTGCTCCGCCGCCGCCGTTCCCCGTTCCCGGTGCCGCATCCCGAGCCAGGTGTTTCCCACGCCAGCCGCTCCTGAGCCAGACATCTCAAAGCCCTGGAGCAGCTGCATTCCCAACCTGCCTCTCGGAGTAATCGGCGTCTCTTTTTCCCCTCCAGTGGTTCCGACGGGAGCTTTGCTGCGAGGAATCGCTGTAACCGCTCCCCTTAATTGGCTCTTTCCTGCCGGAGCCCCCTCTCCGCATGGAAAAGCCGCGGCTCCGGCGCCCTGCCAGACGCTCCGACCCTTTTTGCATTTTGATGTTGGTTTAATGAGTGATTTTCGGGATGAGCCGAGGCTTTGGAGGGGTTCAGGGATGCTCCTGCCTCGCCTGTCTGGCTGCCTTTGGCTCAGTGCGGCTCCGGCCATGCGGAACGGGAACAGGAACGGGAACAGCAGTGGGAAAAGTCCAGAGGGGCCGAGTCCAGCTCTGAGGCCGCAGCACTGGGATGTGGCCCCAAGATCCCCACATCGTCCCTGTGTCACCCCCGTGTCACCCCCTCTACCCCAGGGCCTCAGGGTATTCCAACTATTTCCTGATACCAGGAAAGCACCGAGGATGGAGCTTCCCTGGGGAAGCATTGGGTGGAATTTTCATGGAAATGGCACCTACAGATGTGAGATGTGATGCTGGGAACTGCTGGGGAGTGATGCCTGGAGGAGGGAAGGTTCCAGGGGACCTTCCAGGGCCTGAAGGGGCTCCAGGAGAGCTGCAGAGGGACTGGGGACAAGGCCTGCAGGGACAGGACACAGGGAATGGCTCCCACTGCCAGAGGGCAGGGATGGATGGGATCTTGGGAATTGGGAATTCCTGGCTGGGCTGGAATTGCCAGAGCAGCTGGGGCTGCCCCTGCATCCCTGGCAGTGCCCAAGGTCAGGCTGGGCACTGGGGCTGGAGCAGCCTGGCACAGTGGGAGGTGTCCCTGCCATGGCAGGGGTGGCACTGCAGGGGCTTTGGGGCCCATTCCCACCCAACCCATTCCAGGATTCCCTGATCCCTGCACGTCCCAGCTGGTCCTGAGCCCTGGTGCAGTGGGAGGTGATGCATCCAGCCGGATCTGCCCCTGAAAGTGTTCCCAGTCCTTGTCCGGGATCCCAGAGCAGTGGCAGCAGTGTCCCAGTCCCTCCCTGCTCTGTCAGAGCCATGGGGACACTGTGGGATTCCAGGCTCGGGATGCTCCCTGCCCTGCCCCTGCCCTTCCCATCCCTCCCAGAGACCCTGATTCCAGGACACAGCCCCGCCGTCCCCCTGTCCTGGCGGGAATGTCGCATCCATAAACCGGGAATTGCCAGGGCTGCTGCACCTCGGGATCCCCACGGAGCTCTGGGGACACCTGGCAGGGGCTGGGATCCGGACTGGGATCTTGTCCCACCTGGGAAGCTCCTGGTGTAATGTGCCTGGAAGCTCTGGTGGTGCTGGAGCCGCTGGGAAACGGCTCCGTCCCCTGGGCATGGAGAAGGAGGGGAGCTGGAGAGTGGCAGTGGGAATGTGGGCATGGGAGGTTGGGATGGGATGATGGATGGGATAGGATGGATGGGGATGGGATGGGATGGAGGATGAGGATGAGGATGAGGATGAGGATGAGGATGAGGATGAGGATAAGGATGAGGATGAGGATGAGGATGAGGATGAGGATGATGGATGGGGATGGGGATGGGGATGAGATGAGATGAGGGTGAGGATGAGAGGATGAGGATGAGGATGAGGATGAGGATGAGGATGAGGATGAGGATGGGGATGGATAGGATGAGATGAGGATGATGAGGATGAGGATGAGGATGAGGATGAGGATGAGGATGAGGATGAGGATGATGAGGATGAGGATGAGAATGATGAGGATGAGGATGAGGATGAGGATGAGGATGAGGATGAGGATGAGGGCCTGGCTGGCTGATCCTGGGGCTCTGGCCAGGGGCCCAGGCGGTGCCAGCCCTGAGCCATTCCCTGTTCCAGGTGAACGTTTCCGTGGATTACATCCGCCCCGCCAGCAGCGCCACCGACACCGTCCCGGCCTTCTCAGAGCGCACCTGTGCCACCGTCTCCATCGGCGGAATGTGAGTCATCCCCCGGGACTGGGGTTCCCACCTGGAATTCCCACCTTGCCGGGGCTCCGTGGGGTTGGAGGGTGGCTCGCTCCCCACTTGGCATGGGGTCAGCCCCCATTCCCGACATCCCAGCGTTGGGGTTCTGTGGGATACATTGGGATGCTGCTGTCTGGACCCCCACACCTGCCCCCATGACACGGGGGATATCGGGATCAGGTTCCCCCCAATCTGGCTGCTTCAGGGGTGGCTTTGGAGGAGTAATCCCTGCTGTGTATCCCGGGATGTTTGTCCTTCCCAAGGGACCCCCTCCCTGACTTCCTTTCTCCACGAGAAGGTTCAGGAGTGGGGAGTGTTCCAGAGCAGCTTCCCCTCAGCCAGAATTTGTGTTTTTTCCCCTCGGGGCATGAGAGGTTTTTCCCCTCTGGCACATCCCTGTGGATAGGCCGAGCCTCCAGCACATCCCCGTGGATAGGCCGAGCCTCTGGCTGGCAGCGGCTCCGGGAGCTGCGTAGGGAGGATTTGTCATAGGCCCTTGGTTGCTTTCCCAGTTTTTTTTCCCAGTAGCAGCTATTTTGGAAAGCACCCAAAGCGCTGCAGCGCTGCCTTTCCTTCTCTGATCCAGGGCTGCAAGAGCTGCACTTCCCTTCCTTCCCTTCAAAATCTGGGAGAGCTGCATTCTCCTGCTCCCTAATCCCAGGGCTGGGAGGGCTGCCCCTGCTTTCCCAGGATGTTCCACAGTGCCTGTGCCATTCCCAGGATGTTCCACAGTGCCTGTGCCATTCCGGTGCTGCATCCCGGGATGTTCCACAGTGCCTGTGCCATTCCTGGTGCTGCATCCCGGGATGTTCTACAGTGCCTGTGCCATTCCCGGTGCTGCATCCTGGGATGTTCCACAGTGCCTGTGCCATTCCCGGTGCTGCATCCGGGATGTTCCACAGTGCCTGTGCCATTCCCGGTGCTGCATCCTGGGATGTTCCACAGTGCCTGTGCCATTCCTGGTGCTGCATCCGGGATGTTCTACAGTGCCTGTGCCATTCCCAGGATGTTCCACAGTGCCTGTGCCATTCCTGGTGCTGCATCCCGGGATGTTCCACAGTGCCTGTGCCATTCCCGGTGCTGCATCCCGGGATGCTGGGGGTGGAACAGAGCAGGGTCTGTGTCCCGAGGCCTTTGCCAGGCTGGAATGGAGCAGGGAATAAAGCCTGGCTTGTCCTCCTGGAGTGTCCGCCCGGCATCTGGGCTGGGCTGAGCCTGCTTGGAATTCTGGGCACGGCGGCGCCGGGGCGGGAGCCAGAGCAGGAGCTGCAGCCCCAGTCCCAGCTCCAGGCACTGGGAACTGGGGGGGCTGGAGCACAAACCCAGCTTCTCCTGCTGGATCCCTGCTCATCTCCCAGCCTGGATCCCTGACTGGATCCATGCCCATATTCCTGCCTGGATCCCTGCACAAATTCCTGCCTGGATCCCTGCCTGGATCCCTGCCTGGATCTCCTGGATCTCTTCTGGATCCCTGCCTGCATCCCAGTCTATCCCTGCTTGTGTCACTCCCTGGATCCCAGGATCCCTCCCTCCCACTTCTCCCTTCCATCTCCTCCAAGTTTTGGATCTGA